>NW_020884973.1:1356707-1417615 GCF_003945725.1 Corapipo altera
CCCGCGCACCCCGCCCCGCGCGCGCAGGTACCGCGGCGGGACACGGCGGGGGCGGGGGAGAGACGGGCGGGCCTGAGGCGGCACCGGGGACGGCGGCGGGATCAGCGAGGACGGGGTGTCCGGGGCGCAGCATGGGATGCTGTGGGGACATCGCGGGGCGGGGCGGTCCAGAGGGGTCGGAGGGAGCGGGAGAGAGACGGGCAGGCCTGGGGGGGGGCCGGGAGTAACGGGCTGTGGGACACTGGGAGAGCGGGAGGGGCTGTGGGGGCTGCAGGGGACCGGGGGATCAGAGCGGACAGGAAAAGCTCTGGGGGAAGGCCGGGGGATGTTGTGGGGACATTACGGGGCGGTGAGGCCTGGAGGGACTGGGGCACAGACAGAGGGGGCCTTCGGAGGGGGGTCAGGGGACATTGCGGGGCGGGGGCGAGTCCCGATCCCCCCCAGGACAGGCCCGGGCCGCGGCCCCTCAGGTGCTCAGGTTTTATTCAGAAAATATCACTGTGGGCGCGGGGCGGAGCAGCCCCCGGGAGCGCAGAGGGACCTGTTCGCGTGGCTGGGTCTGTTTGGTGTGAAGTGAATTTGTGGTGGGAGTGATGGGTCCCTCACTCGCCGAGTGACGGTGAGAGCAGGGACCGCGCTGGGAAGGGCAGGATTTACGGACAGGCAGGGATGGCACATCCCACAACACTGGCCACAGCAGCCTCACCCACCCACGGGCTGTGCCTGTGTCACAGGTCCTGAAAAATGAGCAAAATATTCCTGTCGTGTCCCTGTTTGTATTGAGATGTCTTGTTAAAAGCTCATTCTCAAACAGAACAAGGGCTAAAGCTCCCAGAGCCCTCCAGGATGCTGGTGTACATGTGCAAGAGGGGTGGCCACTGCAGAAAGGCTCAGAGTGGCCAAGCTGCTGGAGCTGTGCAGCAGAATCTGGAGCACAGATCCCTCAAGGGATGTAGGAGGTCCTTTGCTGCTGACCAGGCACAAAGCCTCGAGAAATGGGGTTAATGTTTATCTGGTGCTGCTGCTCACTGGAAGCTGAAGGTTCAGAGTTGACTTGCTGAAATGTCTCTTGGCTGGTTACACGTTCATAGGCTGTCCTGTCTGAGGGAAATGCTCGGTTCTGTCATAGAAATCAGAGGTATGGCAGATGAATTGGTGCAGTAATTGGGTTTTTTAAATCAATTTGACTCTTTCTCAAATCCCTCCTTAATTTATGCTCAAGTTTTTAAAGATCAACACTGTAGTGGGACAGTGTAGCTTCAGACACTGCTTGCCTCTGAAAGCCTTGGTTTGAAGACCGCTTGATGTTTTAAACTAAGTTTCCATTAATGTGTCTGTTTTCAGACGTTCTGGAATGGCCTCAGTCAGAATGTCCTCAGAGCAGCCTCCATCAGGAGATATGCGTGAGTATTTCCTTGGGGTTTGGGGTTTGGCTGCTTGATGTTGATATTTACTGTCCTCTTGATACCAGAACTGATTGTTTTAGCCAGTGATGGAGTAAGAGAGCAAACTCAGCAAAATAAAACTAGAACCTCCACGTGGAACTTTTCTGAGGCTGTTTCTTTATCTCCAAGGGAACTTTGAGAACTGCTCTTTCCCTCTTCTCCCACAAAATGCGGATTATTGAGATTTGTTTGATTAAAAACAAACAAACTAAAAAGTACCCTGAACATTGATGGAAAAAGTTGTTTTACACTGCCATGGAATGAGTGATGCCTGGCTCCGTTGCTCTGGGGATAAAGTTCATTTCAAACAGCTCATGCATTTGAATCACTTATTTTTTCTGTTCCAAAGTAATGGGAAACGAGTAGCAGTTGGTTTTGCCTTAGTCAGACATTTGTGGCTGATGCTGATTTGGGGCATGGGCTGGGAAATCTGTGTTGGGAAAACTGGTTCTGTTTGGTGCAGATGACCTGAGCAGCTGGACATTCCAAGATCACTGCTTTGTTCCTGGAACTGGTGTTAGAGCCACTGGCAGCTTGGGGAGGGAGAAGATGATGTCCTGGTGATAAACACAGTCCTGCTCTGCCTGCAGAATGCCTTCCCCATCCCAGAGCGTGGCTCTGTAAGGCAAAGCTGTGATTCAGGGTTCTCTGAGCCTCGAAAGGGCTAATAGAAAGGAGGGCTTCCTAGAAAGGAGGAGGAGGTTCCAATTTTTTTAAATCTCATTTTACAGACTTAAATTAACTTGTTGCTCCTCAGGATCAAAAAGGTGGTTTGCTTTGGCTCTGTCTCAGAGAACCTGGCATGGGCTGAGCAATTTATCATTGTGGATCCTTCTCCCCATGCTAAGCAATGATAAATAAACAAATACCATCTATTTAGTAGTATTTTGACTCCAGGTGGATGTTTTCAAACAAGTTGAAACATCAAAGTTGCCCAGAGAAGCTGTGGCTGCCCCATACCTGGAAGTGTCCAAGGCCAGGTTGGACAGGGCTTGGAGCAACCTGGGCTGGTGGAAGGTGTCCCTGCTCATGGCAGGGGGTGGAATGAGATGATCTTTAAAGTCCCTTCCAATCCAAACCAGTTTGTGACTATGATCAAAAGTAACCCAAAACAAGTCCTGTCTGTGTACGGACAAAATTAGTTATGATTTTGTTTTATGTCAAAATCATAAGAGTTGTTGAGAAAATAAATATATGTGTATATAGTAAAGATATTTTGGTGAAGAGGAATATTTTATATGTTTATTCTAACAAACAAGGATTTACCTATAAATGATCTGATTGAGAACAGAGGCACAAGATTAAATTCCATTGTAAGAGTTGGAGAATGCCTTAGGTCAGGATGCAGCATGGATTTGCTTCAGCATCAGCTGGAAAATTGCTTTTGTCCTGTCTTCAGGGCTGGCAGGTTTTTTTACTATCTAGTTCTTCTCTTTAGCAGTACTTTCATTTTACCCCACTGTGCTTTGCAGTTCAGAAGCCATTAAAGGGGCCGTCATCGGGATTGATTTGGGCACCACCAACTCCTGCGTGGCCGTCATGGAGGGGAAGCAAGCGAAGGTGAGTGAGGAGGGAGCGTTGTTAGGACGGGAGTGTCCAGCTCAGCGCCCTCGGGGCGAGTTCCCTGCTCACGCTGTTCTGTGCCCCAGGTGCTGGAGAACTCGGAGGGAGCGCGCACCACGCCCTCGGTGGTGGCGTTCTCGGCGGACGGCGAGCGCCTGGTGGGGATGCCGGCCAAGCGCCAGGCGGTCACCAACCCACACAACACCTTCTACGCCACCAAGCGCCTCATCGGGCGCCGCTTCGACGACTCGGAGGTGAAGAAGGACATGTGAGTGAGGGGAGCGACCCCGCTGCCAGCAGGGGGGCAGAAAACACCACCCTCTTATGCTTTAAAATATGACCCTGTTGTGGGTGAAGTGGTTCTGCCCTTGGGTCTCATTGCTTCTGTCTGAGGGCCAAGCTTTCCAGGTTTTCAGAGCTTCAGGGAACGTCCTGAGTTGGACCCACAAGGATCATTGAGTCCAACTCTTAAAGGAATGGCCCTTCCAGGGACTGAACTCACAACACTGGTGTTGGTAGCACCATGCTCTGACCAGCTGAGGTCGTCTCAGGATCTCTTAGTTTTTGATCACTTTAAGGCTTTCAGAGAAGAAGTAAAAGAGTCTTCCTGATGTGGAAGGAAAAAGTGAAGACTTTTCTCATTCTTGAGGGTATTTATAATCAAAGCTGTAAGATCATACCTCAGGTTTATGATTAAATGATGTAGCTGATTAAAAGCAGGAGCAGCATATTGGTACTCGTGGTGACAGAGCAGCTGAGCGTGGAATGCTCGTGTTTTGCAGTAAGAACGTCCCGTTTAAGATTGTCCGTGCCTCCAACGGGGACGCCTGGGTGGAGGCCCATGGGAAGCTCTACTCTCCCAGCCAGATCGGTGCCTTTGTCCTAATGAAGATGAAGGAAACTGCAGGTTGGTACAGTTTGGTCTTTGCTGTCTGTGTGCTTTGTAAATGGAGGTGCTGCAGCCAAAAAGGTGCTTTTTTGGTACCAAAGCCTCACAGAACAGGGCAGGTGGGGGGAGGGTACAGAGTGGGCTCTTAGGAAGCCTCAAGGAAGACCATTCCCTCCTCAATCCCAGACCTTTGGCAAGATGTTAGTGCTTTACTTAGAGGATACTCTTACCAGTATTAAGTACTGCCCGAGCTGATCCTCACTGTGATTGAGTTCATGCTCACTCAGAAGGGGGAGCTCCGTTTCCTTGGAAGCCCAGTCCTTGTGCCTCCCTGGCTGCAGCTGAGCACGGGCTGGGGCAGCCAGGCCTTGAAGTGGCTTTGTTCTTCCTCAGCTGCTGGGTGGAGAGCATGTAGGGAGAGAGGGAGTGTTCAAGGGACCCCATTGTTGGGCTCAATGAATGGCTAATTAGCCGGTGGTGACTTTAAATGATCACTGGGGGAAAAGAGCCATTGGCCTGGAGGATTTTTTTTTTCTATTTCAATTCCTAAAATGGTTTCTGGGGACACTGAGTGATACAGAGAGGGAACAGTCAGTGGCTGTCTTCTTCACCCTCATTGGTAAATATTGAGTCCGGTGATAGGTGTGAGGAGGGCAGGATTGAAGCTTCATCCAGAGGTTGTTGTTTTTCCAGTTAGGTCCTGGACATTTGCCAAAGCTCCACCCAAGAGTATGTGGTATGTGAGCATCTAGAGATGATAATTCTGGCTTTTATTTGGAGGATGGTGTGCCTCTGCCTTAGACATAAAGGTGTTGGCTTTTGGCCTGGGTGCTCCATGACTCCAGCTATGGAAGGATCTGGCTCTGCAAGCAGCAGAGAACAGTGCAGTGGGTGAGCTCTGTGCTGGGCTAGTGCACAGCCATGAGTCCTGTCAGGGCACCCTGCACATTCTTTTCAGCAGGTCTGAATCTGCATTTGCTGACATCCTTCTCTTTTTATTGAGAGCAGTTCATGACCTTAAATTGAGGTGTAATACATGTTTTTCTGACTTGCCATCTCAAAAATTAAACACAAACTTATTTTAATAACTGTTCTAAAAATTATTTTATTAAGTATTGAACTAATTAAATGCTTATAAAGTTAGTGTTTGTACATTATTTGTACTGTGTAAGTTACCAACAGTGGATTTGGAAAAAGAGGAAATTTTAAATGCATCACATGTTGAACCTTCAAAAAAAGTGGAGAACAGCTTCAGCCTTGCACACTAAATAGACAAGTTAAGGTCTCAGATGAATTCACACCAGTGGCATCCAGTCACTGATGGAGTTGTGGAGGTGCTGCCAAAATAGGGCTGTGCTGTCAAAAGTCTACAAACTATTCCATGTTATGTGAAAGGACTGAATTTCTGCACAGCTCCCTCTGCATCTTCCCAGAAAACAGCAAGTCTTTCTTGTGTTGTTACTTCAGAAAAATGAATCAAAGTACTTAATAATGGAGAGAGACTATTTGCAAGTGCATGTAGTGACAGGACAAGGGGGGATGGATTCAAACTAAAAGAGAGTGAGTTTAGATTAGACATTAGGAGGAAGTTCTTCCCTGTGAGGGTGGGGAGGCCCTGGCACAGGTTGCCCAGAAAAGCCATGGCTGTCCCTGGATCCCTGGAAGTGTCCATGGCCAGGTTGGACAGGGCTTGGAGCAACCTGGGCTAATGGGAGGTGTCCCTGCCCATGGCAGGGGGTGGAATGAGATGGGCTTTAAGGTCCCTTCCAACTGAAACCATTCTGTGATTCTGTGAATAATGACTTGGTGTTCTTACAAGGATAACCTTCTGTTTTGTCTCCTTCTTTTTCCAGAAAATTACCTGGGGCACGCAGCAAAGAATGCTGTGATCACAGTCCCTGCTTACTTCAATGATTCTCAGAGACAGGTACTCATCAAGCTATAAGATTTTGGGGCTTATAAATTGCATTTAACTTCAGTAGTCAGCACTGTTCCTCTTTATCCCTCAGGCTACCAAAGATGCTGGGCAGATCGCTGGCTTGAATGTTTTGAGGGTGATTAATGAACCAACAGCAGCTGCACTTGCCTATGGTCTGGACAAGTCAGAAGACAAAGTGTGAGTGCCTGTGCATTGCACCTCCCCTCTCCCAAATAACGTGCTGGGATTTGCTTTGGAAATGCCTCTTGTTCTCTCTGGTTTTTAGAGCGTTGGTTGGAGTTCTGCCAAGGTGGACTCCCAGCCGTGAGTCAGAGCTGTGTAATGTCACCTCTGCTCTGTGCCAGCCAACCTTGTTACAGAAGGAGAGTTCGTAACTTGCAGCTACAACTTAATTATCAAACCTGATGGCAATTTAATGATCTTGCCCACTGGTGGCAGTGATGGGTGTGGCAGGACAGCTGGGTGACAGCCAGTGGTGCTGCAGGGTAGCACAGGAGGTACCCTGAGCTGTGGCAGGTACCCATGGCCTGCAGCTTCCCTGCCTGCATTCAGCCTTCTGCTGCTGTCAGAGCTGGTTACGTAAATGCAGGGCTTTTGTTAGAGGTTGTGTATTTCTGATGGAGATGACAGTGCTGTGAAAGCCTCACATTCTGAAAAACGTGTTTCATAATAGTTGTGGTGTCCCTGCCCTTGTCATTGGATGTGGGTCTGGTTTTGAAGAGGGAGGAACTGCCCTCTCTGAAATAATGGGCAAGGTTGGGCATCGTGCAGCACAGCCCAAGAAACTCCCCTGTGGACTCACAGTGCTCAAAGGATTTGTGCACTGTGAGGTTTGTTTACTGCTGTCTTTAGAGAGGCTTTTAACTTCTGTGGGCAACAGAGTGAGTTCTGCACACTGCATCTCTTGGGGAGAGTGAGTTTTGAGCCACACAGCTTTGTCTAGAAAGTGATGTTTTCCTGCCTTTCTCCCTGCAGCATTGCAGTCTATGATCTGGGTGGTGGCACTTTCGATATTTCTGTGCTGGAAATCCAGAAGGGGGTCTTTGAGGTGAAGTCCACCAATGGTGACACTTTCTTAGGTGGAGAAGATTTTGACCAGGCTTTACTACAGCATATTGTGAAAGAGTTCAAGAGAGAGGTAAGGTGTCTCTTCAGAGCAGAGTGTTACCCTGCTTTTCAAACTCACTTCTGTAGAAGAATGGGAATCTTTAATTATTAGGACTTGTTTTGTCACTTATGGCACAGTTAAAATTTAAGAGTATTAGACACCTGTTGGCCCAGCTTCCAGTTCTTACATTTGTCTTCTTGAGGTGGATTATTCGTCTCCTGGAAGACATAGAATAGCAGGACTTCTGCCTTTTTTCTCTCTTGTGGGGCAGGACTCTGCTATGCATAGTCTGCTTGCTTTTAAAAATCAGTATCTGTGGTGCAGTTGAATGTGATAGCACAGGTGCAAGACAGGGTTTGCTGGAGGAAACTGCAATGGTAATTCCACCTCCTTTCCGAGTTCAGTCTTGTCTTTATATTCTGTGATGCAGCAGCTTTTCCAAGCTTTTAATCTGTACTTTACTGTATAATCACTTGCAGAGCAGAGAGGGCTGGCACATTTGAAATGCTAAATACCTCTGCCAGAAGTGAGAGAGCAGCAGAAGTGCACATAGCAGGCTGTATTCTAGAAATATCTTTAGAGTCAAGAGTGGTGAGAAGGTGAACTGCGGTGACTCCTGAGCGGAAGCTGAGTCTGTTGACCTGTTGTTTGTCACTTACCCTGTTGTTTGTCACTCAGACGGGTGTTGACCTCACTAAAGACAACATGGCCCTTCAGAGAGTGAGAGAAGCATCAGAGAAAGCCAAGTGTGAGCTCTCATCATCTGTGCAGGTACGTGCCTGGGTCCAGAGCAGTCTGGTACGATGTTGTGAGTTTTGCACTGGCTTTGTGTACAAAGCTCTGACATTGCTGATTTTTCTTGTGGCAGAACAAGCTCTTCTGTGTAACCAGTGTCACTGTCACAGCAAGTCCTGTACCAGGATGAGCTGTTCTGGAGCACAGTTGCTTGTTGGGAGCTGAGAATGGTGCTGGCTTTTGCTTTTTTTTTTCTGGCAGTGTGTTTTCTGATCCTATAGGGAATGTGACCTTGTTCCCAGCTTACTCTGTGTTTCAGAAGTATGATGGGCATCAGGGAATTCAGCTGCAGCCAGTGCTGCTGGGTTACTGGAACCACTTATTTGTGCAAGCTCTTCAAAAGCCTTGGAAAACCTTGGTGCTACTCATTTTACTGAAACAGCTAATTTGTGTAGTGATAGTTAAAGAATCTTAACTTACTTGCCTATAGAAGAGTTGTCCAGACATTGGGCAACGTACACCCCCTTTCCTTTTTCCATCCACTTTGTGTATTAATGCATTCAAGCGTGTCCTTTATTCACTACTGAATGAGGAGCTGGAGAAGGAGCAACTTGGGAGTGTAATAGTCCTGGCTAAGTGAAATTAAGGTCAATTATATAGTAATTGAAATGGGGACTCTGCCAATTTCTAGGTTCTGAATAAACATTTTTAATTTTATTTGATGGTGGTCTTTTTGTGGGCCAGTGGGGAGCTCATAGCAAGGAGTTTAGGCCAGTCACAATGGATGCTTAGTTCTGCCAGAGACATAGCAGGCTCTGTTTTATGTGCTCAGGAGCTGGCAAATCCAGTTTGTTCATAGCAAGAAAAACTGAATTCCTTAACTCTTTAGCAGTGAAGGGAAAACAACTTGCTTTTGGCCGCATTTTCCCCTAATACTTTTTACCACGCTGTTTGTAAAGTGACTGCACACCTCTAGTCAGTAACGTGGCTTTAGTTCTTGTTGTGTAAACTTAATCTCTAGAGCTTAAAGCACTAATGTTTTAATTGCTTTGATTTATAGTGTCGTTTGGTGTCAGCATGACTCAGCACTTGAATGATTTCAGTATAAGATTCGCTTTAAAAATCCAGCATGTGAATTTGTAAGAGACTCAGAAATAGCCATAGGAAGTGAGGATTATGGTCCCTTGCACTAATTAACTTTGGCTGTTGAACATGAGTTGTTGGCATTTAGAAAACAGCCATGAGTTCTTTTCTTCAAGGAGCTTACCTGATGTGGAATGTTAGTTGGCAGAATCTTTGGGAACTGAAGATGGGCTTTTTCCTGAGTTGTGCTAAAGGAACAGGATTAATGTTGTCACTTCCAGTGTTTCAGCTCTTACCTCTTGGCTATGACTAATTAATTTGTTTTTCTTAACAATGCAAAACCTTGCAATAACACAGTATTAAAATGGGAGCTTAACAGTTGTAACCGGGAGATGTGGAACAAAATAAGTGTCTCTCTCTGAGAGAAGAGACAGACATAAAAGTGTTCCTGCTGCCACCTAAGGCCTGGGCTGTAGGGTAAGCAGCCATGTAGATGCTTCAGTACAGGCCAACAGAAGCTGTAACTTGATCTGACTGTAGAGCAGCCCTATTTTCCATTGCTGTGTTCACTCCAAGCCTGTTTCTGTGCTGCAGACTGACATCAACCTGCCCTACCTGACCATGGACGCCTCCGGACCAAAGCACTTGAACATGAAGCTGACTCGGGCACAGTTTGAGGGCATCGTGGCTGATCTCATCAAGAGGACAGTGGCACCGTGCCAGAAGGCCATGCAGGATGCTGAAGTCAGCAAGAGTGACATTGGGGAAGTCATCCTGGTCGGTGGCATGACCAGAATGCCAAAGGTATGAGCTCAGTCCCTGCTCCAGGCAGAGCTGGCACAGCTGCCCTGGGCTTGCAGCAGAAAAGCTGAGGGTCTGGTGGCGTCAGAGCCCCAGCAGCTGAGGGCCCCCAGAGCAGAGCAGATGTGCTGAACAGTCCCATGGAAGCAATACTGAGGGACTCTCATCCTGTTAATTAGCTCAGCTTGGTCTGGGGCTGTAGCTGAGTTGCACTTCACAAAGTGAAGTGGGACATGTCTGGAGTTGCACGTTCAGCTGCGGCCTGATGTTCTGGTATGGATGGACAGAGGCAGCTCTGTGGACATGTACAGGGTGTTTCTCTTGCTGTGGCCTCAGTATGTGATAAAGGTACACTTCAGTGACAGTCACCTGTTAGTAATCTTTGCCCCCAGGGGCTTTGCTCCCTGTATAGAGCACTTACAGCAGCTGGGAAGAAGCTGCAGGAGCAGAACTGCTCTGATACCTGCTGGCTGTGTGTGATCAGATACCTGTTGGAGGCTGGGTGTTGGCAGGCCCATTTCCCTGTCTGTTCCAGACACTCCTTATCGAATGCCTGGCCCTTCTATTCAGTGCAGATAAGCACCAACAGGTAACTTAAAAGACTGCTGTGCTGACATGCACAGTCTTGTAGATAAGGTGCTGTCTGCAGGTGATTCACTGCTCCTGTTCCAGCCAGTCAGGCTGCTGCTCCCCAAGCCAGAGCTGAACAGGGATGTGCACTGCTCTCTCCAAGGGTCAGAGTGTCCTCTTACAGAGCATCAGAATCTCATTCCAGAGGAATCAGTCAGGCTTGGACTGTTTGTTTGCTGTTAAGATTTGTGATTTGCAGGTCCTCTCTAGGGCAGTATGTGTGTACATGGTCCTGCTTGGGGTTCATTTGGAGTTTGGTGGGAGGGTGTTTCCTCCCTGTATTAAATGACCCTGATGGCTGGAGGTGATATTAGTGTGAGCAGAAGGTCACCCAGAGCAACAAGATAAACAGAAGCTCCTGATCTGACCAAAACTTAAGTGGAGTAACTCTGCTATATGTTCCCAAAATCCTTGTTGTTCCAGCTGGATAAAGGAAAAATGGTGTGATTACTTACATATAAAGTGATGACAAACACTCAGTGAGAAAGCCTCTCCTGAAACATTATGTATCCTTTAGGGGTGGAAGACAGGACTTAAAGATTGATTTTTATTTTTTTGTATTTATTTTTCCTTCCCTCCTCCTTTATAACCCCCAGCATCTGTGGCCTTATGCTTACAGAATGCTTTCCTGAGTGCCTGTAGTTACAGCTCGGGTTCTGAAATCAGTGCTGATGTGTTGTACACAGCCCAGAACCTTCTCTTCTGTATGTTTTTCTCTTCTCTTCACCCTTCTAGGAGGGAATGTGGCTTCTTTGGAGCGCTTCCATGGCCAGTACTCGAGGAGAAGTACTGTGGGTGGTTAGAAGTAATGTTTCTGTAAAATATGCCTCCAGAGGGAAAGACTTGCACTTAATTATATGCTCACACATAAAGAGTGTTCCTCTGTAATGAACACTCTGGGCAGGTGTCTCCTGGCTGCAGTGCAGAGTTGGGTGTTTGCTTCCAGCATTTTTCCAGGCACGTTGTGGTCCCCTGTGCTGGTGTGTGCCCAACAGCTGTACTCAGAGAGGAGCACAAGTCCCACACCCTTCCCCTGTGGAGCAGAGCAGGGGAGTTCTGGGCTGTGCTCTGGTGCAGACCCCTTGCTGCATTCCCATGTGGATGCCTCAGCAGTAAGTCTATTGGAATCATGGGCACAGTCCTTCCAAAGGGGCCGAGCAGTGCATTGCTAACAACGCCTCTCAGGCTGCTGACACGGCACAGCTGCTCTGCTGAAACAGCCTGTTCAATAAAGAGTGGGAAAATTCTGTTCTTTACACAATTCCCTTTTTTTTCTCCTTTATTGCACACAAACAACATGAACTGTACTTCTGGACTTGTTTTACCTTCCCTGTCTGTGCCTCCACAGCTGTGCTGTCCTTGACAGCTGTGTTCTGCTCAGCGTTGGCTTGTGCGAGTTCCCAGGGAGCATCCTTGACTCCTAGATAAGCATGGAGTGATCCCTTCTGAATATGGCTGGGCTACATAAAAGCACTGCTGTGAGTTGACTTGCAGGTGCAAACTTGATGGCACAAAAGCCTCCAGAGAAGGGTCTAGGCTGAAACAAGTGCATTTCATAGGGTGCATGGAAGATGGGGCACAGACCTGAAGCTCAGTGTCTCTGTCGTGCCACAGGCTCGTGTGGCAGCAGGAGCCCAGGGATGCCAGGCTGAGCCCAGGCTGGCACGTTCTGTGGCAGTGGTGGTTCCTCCAGTACAGCTGTGCTGTGTCTCCATGCAGGTGCAGCAGACTGTGCAGGAGCTGTTTGGCCGTGCTCCCAGCAAAGCCGTGAATCCTGACGAGGCCGTGGCCATCGGTGCAGCCATCCAGGGTGGGGTGTTGGCTGGGGACGTCACTGACGTGCTGCTGCTGGATGTAACCCCCCTCTCCTTGGGCATTGAGACACTGGGAGGTGTCTTCACAAAGCTCATCAACAGGAACACCACCATCCCAACCAAGAAGAGCCAGGTATGAATTGACTCTGGATGGGGGGACTTTCAAGGTGCTCTTGGACACCCAGTGAAGGCTTCCCAAAGCATCCCAGTAGATGGTCTTGTCTCCTCTTCATCTACCAAGGAGAAGCAGTTGTAGAAAGGAGGTTGAATGTCAGTCAGTGAGTATCTGTGTTGATTATTAGTGTGCCCAGGAGTGGAGGGGAGTTGAATTAAAGGGTGCCAAGATAGCCCAGGATGATAGTTCAGGGTTGTTGCAGTGTGTGTGCCATGATGTCAACTGTCAACACATCATTCTGAAGAAGAATTGTGTGGAGACTTTCTGCAACTGAGCACCACACCCGCTGAACACCGCCTTTCTTGGGCTGCATGCCTCAGGAGGAGTTATCTTCTTTCCTATGTTGTAAAGCCCTGGCAGACTTGGGTGTGATCCTTTCCTTCCTTGGCGTTGTCTGGGCCTGCTGCTGTGTGCTCACTGATAACCCCGGAGCTGCCTGGGGCGTGGGCTTGGGGCACAGCCCTGCTGCCTCAGGGGGAGATGTTCTTGGGGGGGTGGCTGCCATGGAACCTGCTGCTGACGCAGCATGGCCTGGTTTTGTGTCTCCAGGTGCACATAGGACAAGATGCCAGTGAGCTTGGCTATTGCTAGTCTTGATGCCTTGGAATTTTGTCAGAGGAACAGGAGAACAATGAACATTTAGTGATTCTTTCTGTTCCAAGTAGCTTCCTTTTATTCCTTCAGTTTGTAACTGCATCAGTTTGTGTGTTCCAATTTATTAGCTGTACAGTAACACTCTGTTCCTTTTCCACAGGTGTTTTCTACAGCTGCTGATGGGCAAACACAAGTGGAGATCAAAGTGTGCCAGGGAGAGAGAGAGATGGCGAGTGACAACAAACTCCTTGGCCAGTTCACATTGGTATGTGGGCTACTCTAGTCATGACCTTAGACTCGACCTTCTTTGAGACAGTCAGAGCCTTCTCCATTTCAGTTGACCCCTCAAGGCAGTGTTGAGGGGGAGTCACTTACAGAAGACATTTGACCCCATTTGTAGTAAAAAAGCAGCTTCCAGAGGCACAGCCCAGCTCTGGGACAGCCTTTCTGTGGCAGGGGAGCAACTAACATTTAAGATGGAGGTGAGAGTCTCTTGAGCAGCCTTATGTGGCACAGGGGCTGCTGCAGCTTTAGGGCCTGGTGACCTAAAAGGGCTCTCTGGGCACAAAGCAATCCCAAGCCTGATAAGCTTCAGCAGATAAGCTGAAGGCTGGCCTTTCCTCTGGTGTTGCAGAGACAGGACTTGGAGCAGGCTCCAGGATACTTGCAGTCCCTGTGAGCCAGGGTACCCTGGGAGGGACTGTGGTGTGTGTGCCATGATGTCAGCTGTCAACACATCATCCTGAACAATTGTGTGGAGCCCTTGTGAAGCTGAGCCCCACGCTCTGCTGACTGGAGAACAGATGTGCTCCAGGGATTGGTGTGCAGTGTGGGGCTGCCTGACGAGCTCCTTGCCCAGAATGGGTTTGGTCAGTGCTGGAAGAGCCCTGCAGAAAGGAAGGGCTTTGCCTTTTGTACTTTAGAAGGAAGCTGTGCTGCCTGTCACTGTCTTAAAATGGTTCCTCAGAAGTGGTGAGTGAAGTCTGTGTCCAGAACTGAGGAAATAGAGCATCCTGCCATGCCCATGGAAGAGGGGCTTGTTTAGCAATAAAGCAGAACCTGTATCACTTTGAAACCAAACTTGGGGTTTTTCTCACATGGTTTCTGTGCACCTGTCCTGGGTAGAAACCTGTATCCTGCTAAATCTGTCAAGATACTGAGGCACCACATGATGCGAACAGGTGCTCAGAGGAGGGTTAGTTAATAGCTGATTCATTGTCAGATGACCAGGGTAACGTGCCCAGCCCTGGAGCCTCATGCCCTAAGCTCGTGTCCTTGTGGGAGCTGATGGCCAACCCTTGCTCTTCCCAGGTTGGGATTCCCCCTGCACCACGGGGAGTGCCCCAGATCGAGGTCACCTTCGACATCGACGCCAACGGCATCGTGCACGTGTCGGCCAAGGATAAAGGCACCGGGCGTGAACAGCAGAGTGAGTGCTCTGGGATGCCAGGGATGGGGAGGAAAGGCCTGGAGGAATCATGGCGGTGCCATGGCACACTGGGCACTGAGGGGAACACCAAGTGACTCCAGAGGTCATGGAGTGCTGCTTTGATGGGCACCCCACAGTCAGGTGGGGACTGCAGCACTGCTTTGATGAAGAGCAAGGATGACCCAAGCAGTCTGTTGTCAGTGCAGCACAGATGTGGTTGAAGTCATCTTCGGCTGAGTGCCTCCCCTGGAAAGGAGGGCAGAGTGAGTTGGGGAAGGGGAGAAGTGACAGAAGTGACCTGTAGATCCATTCTAAGGTGGTAGAGCTCCTGTGTGCACACAGCACTGTGCCCTCTCCAGCAGCCTGCTGACAGATCCTGCCAGGGAAGCTCTCCTTGCGTGTTAGGTGGAGATGAAGCCCCTGACCTTGCCAAGGTCAAGGCAGTCCTCACTGGCAGGGTTTTCCCACAAGTCTTTTTGCCCTGTGTGACAGTCCTTGCTCGGTCCTGCCATCTCCTGGGATCACTACACCAACGTTTCAGCAGAGTGCAGCTGTTTGTTGGGTTTCCTGCACAGGTCAGCCATGCCTCAGTGCCCAGAGGTTTTGGGCACAGGTTGGCTAACTGAGGGCTCACAGGTGTTTGTGGGCCGTGCTCCTGCTGCTTCCCACGGTGTCCTGTGTCACTGAGATACTCAGAGCAGTGACATCCTGCCCTGAGTTACCCTCAAGGGACAGAAAATCCTTGCTTGGCAATGCAGCACTAGTTCTTGAGCTGTGCTGCTGGGCACACTGTTCCTTTGGGAGTGCCCTCTGCTATCACAGAGATTGCTGTCCCTGAGCCTGTGTGCTTGAAAGTACCAGCTTTTAAGGGAGAAATCAAATTAGGAAGATCTCTGAGTCCAAGGTGTGTAGTGTATAGCTGAACAAATCAGCTCTTGCCAAGACTGTATTTGTTTGTCATTACTCCATTACAAAGGTCTGGAGAGTCAAGTAGTTTTGAGCAGCAGGTATTCCCTGTAACCACCTTGTTCATTTTCATCCACTTAGGCTGGAAGTCTTGAACTGGCAGGAGGCTCAGGGACTTCAAGCTGTCAGTGTGTTTTGCTCTGTGGTGCAATGAAATGTCAGGCCTGGTGTTCCAGGGTAATTAATGCCACAGTTGACAGTTTCTAAAGCTCTGTTGTGGGCTCAGAAAATTAATTTGAACCATTTACGGATTCCCCTGATAGAAAATAGATCTCTCTTGTTCCTCTAACTGGGAAGCCTCTGTACTGCCCTTCAGTTGTTTCTTGGAAACAACCCTTGAGCAGTGGAATGCACACTCAGCTAAGGAAAGTATTAACCCCGTATGCACAACTCAGAGGTATGTGCTGCTCTTAATCACACTCTTGGCTTTTTGGCAGCAACATCTTACCAAAACCACACTGCTTGTTACCTCAGTTTCCTTGTAGATTTTGGGTGTGTGGCAGCCTTTTGCTGCTAAGTAAAAGGCTTCTGATAATAGGCAGTCAGAATGTTTTTTAGCTGCCTACCTGTATGCAGATGTGGTCCTAATTACAAAGCTGAATTGCTCATCCCACATCTGTATCCAGAGGACTTGTGTATGTGTGTCCTTGTTCAGGGTTTTGCACCATTGGCAGATTTTATATAGAAAACTTACTTCATATGAGGATTTTAATATACCTGGATATTCTGGATGTTAGTCCTCCCTTTCACAATGAAATTAGGCTTTACTGCAGAAATTAGTTTAAGTCTAGACTATGTTTTTTGACAGTAATGGAAGGGGAAAAAAGGGACCTTTAAGAGCCTGCACATAGAATCTTGCTACATTCCCTTATTAAGGGCAGTGTAAGGAGCTGGGTGGGGAACTTGTCTTATCCTGCCACCAGCCTGGGCTGCTTTCCAACAGGGAAAGGAATCTTTGGTAAAACAATTCCTTCTCCTTGGATTTTTTTGTTAGTTGGGTTTTTGCTGGGAGGTTTTTTTTTTTAAGTTCTGTGTTTTAACCTGGGATGCCCCTTTGCTTTGGGGGCTTTGGTGCTCCCTCACTTTCCAGGAGAAGTAACTGAAGACCAGCCGAAGTGACTTGCAGACCAGACCAGTGGGCAGGAAGTGTCTGGCAGAGCTGTGGAGTTTGTAGATCTGAGAGATCAGGTTTTTACCTTGCCAGCAGCATCTCTGCCTCTGCAAACACCGGCTGGCTTTGTGCTGCCCACAAGACCTTCACAGGTGCAGCGTCCCTGAGTGAGGCTGCCGTTTGGTTTGGGAGATAATCCTCTCCTCAGGGTGAGAGCACGTTGTTCATTGATGTTCCTCTGTGCTGCAGTTGTGATCCAGTCCTCGGGCGGGCTCAGCAAGGATGAGATTGAGAACATGGTGAAGAACGCGGAGAAGTACGCGGAGGAGGACAGGCGGAGGAAGGTAATGGGGGGCCACAGGGTCCCTGCTGCCTGTCACCCGTGTGCCAGTGGCTGTGCTCACCTCTGAGGGGCTGGGGGCTCTGCTCTGTGAGCCCTTGAGCTGTTACCCCAGTATCTGCTTCCTTCTTTACAGTCAGTTCACACTGAGTTGCAAGAAGGTGTCTGCATAAACATCTGGCTCTGGGGTTTGGGTTGGGTGCCGTGCCCTGTGTGCCTGGCATTTTATTGGCTCCCTGAGGAGTTCCTGGGCCATGGAGGCAGCAGTGGGCAAACTCACCTGCCTGTTGCTCATGACTAACAGCTTTGCAGCTCTACTTAAGTTTTTACCATCACTGCTCTTTGCTGCCCACCTACCTGCTACCTTGGCTGTGCCTTTGGAGCCAGCCCCCTGCAGCTGGGTGCTCACAGCAGTGCTCTGGTTAGATGGAGACCCTGTGGGGATAGTTAAGCTACTCTGAGTTCATTTGAAAGCTTAATTTATAGAATCTGCCAAACACAAGTGCACCTCAGCCTCTTCCTTGTTAAAGTGGGAAGTTGCTTTCCATAGTGGTTGAAGTCTCACTGTGGCATGTGGAATTCCATATCCATGTGAGCACAGTGTTGGCCCTCAGTGCAGGGGAGGCCATCACGAGGTGCTGGAAATCCTCACTGGCTGTGTCAAGGAAAGACTGACACTTGCCAGTTGAGTGACAGGACCTGTGATACACACAGGATTGATGGTTGGAACTAATTGCTTTAATGAGGGTAATACTAATGAATTATGCAACTAAATATAGAGCATTGATTTTTAAGCAGACACAGCACAGGCTGACTCTGGGATATGGCACCAGCATATGATTAGTGATTGCAGGAACTGGCACATGGGATTGATCCACTCTCTGCTCTTCTAGTCTGTAGGAAGCTGCCTCAGGTGTTCAGGCAGTGCTGTAAATCTTGCCCTCAGTAGTGAAGGGATCAGAAAGGGATCGAAGGGGAGAAGGCAGGGAATAAATTCACAGGAAGCAGCATCACCTCAGAACTTGTAAAGCCACAAAGTACTGGCTGATGAGCATTTGTGGGTTAGATGGAGAACCATCAAAGAGCTTGGTGTGAAAGTCCCACTGTTAAATAACATCATTACCATGAAGCATAGGGGAGGCATTGAAGAGACTGCAATGAAAACCTTCCTGCTGCCTTACTTTGTATCTTAAATTGCTGGATAAGTTCTTCCCTGTTGTAGTCCCAAACTGGGACTCGCCCCTGTTCAGTGAGCTCTTGAGGAAGGTGATTAGGTTACTTAAACACTTCTCTTGACTTGACTTGTGTAACTGTAATTGTCAAAATTCCCTCGTTAACTTTTCAGATCATGGTTTTACTGCTGTGGAAATCTCATGAATGCATAAATGGGAGGTTTTGTAATAAGGGAACACAGCTAAAACAACCAAGCATTTGAGTTGTCTCTAGTGTCCTTGTTGCTGAAGAAGCTTCAAAAGCTTTTCCAAAAGCTCTGTTGCTTTCCCAAGGAGCAACAGAGCTGTCCCTGAAGTTCCAGTGTGCCAACAGTGATGCTGCTTTAGTGCTTCAGCTTGAGGGAAGTGAGTTTGAGTGTGGCAGTGTGAGGGCTGACTGGCCTCTTTGGACCTCTTGGTGCCAGCGTGCATCTAGGAATTGTTTGCTTGCGTTTCTTGCCCCCTTGCCACTAAGAAGGACCCTTTGTGGGAACTAGAATGAAGCTTGGCAGTTTGGGCAGAGAAATGTCCTCAGGTTGTGTCAGCAGTGGTGTTGCAGCAGCCCCTGACGAGCTGTGTCCCCAGGAACGTGTGGAAGCTGTGAACATGGCCGAGGGCATCATCCACGACACCGAGTCCAAGATGGAGGAGTTCAAGGATCAGCTGCCAGCAGATGAGGTAGGGAGTTCCTGACCCTGTAGTGTAAAGCAGGTAAGGTTCCTTATCCAGTCTTTGCTCAGATTCTCACTTAACTCACAGCTGGCTCTGGCCCCTGGCACCAGCTCCGGGCATGTTTCCATGTCAGGTAAAGGTGGCATAGTCCTCAATCTCTGGTTTTGGGACTTGGGATGAGTGTGGCTGGTGGGAGGCTGTACAACAAACTTAGGAGGAGCAGGGTTTGAATAATGGCAAATACCCCATTTCAGAGTGTGAGTTCAGTGTCACTGAGGATCTCAGAGCCTGGGAGGCTGCTCATGAAAGGTTTCTGCACGAGCTCTGTCCTTGGCTTGGCCTTGCAGTGGTTTGATAAGAACTGTGCTGGGGCCTGTGAGAGAGTTTTGCTCCAAAGCTGGAGATCCTGAACAGTACCTCCCAGTGTGTTAACACAGGGAGAAAGGCAGAGCTGCTGTGCTGTCCTGGAAGTGCATGCACAGCACCCAGGAGCTGGGGGGCAATAAAAATTATTGTATCAGCTTAGCTCCAGTTTTTCTCTCTTGGGAATGAAACGGATGTTTTAGTATCAAAGAGTGCTTTTCACACCACTCTGAGGTGGTGCACTGTGGATTTCAAAAGCCAAGTTCAGAACAGAGAGCCCAGTCTCTGGGAAGCAGAATAAAAAGGTTTCTGGGGCTCTGGGGTGTTTGGGGGACATGATTATAGTTTATTGGTAGTAGCCTCTGGTCAGTTAAAAGGCTGTTTCTCAGCCAGCAGATAGTGACAGGACAAGGGGCAGTGGTTTTAAATAGGCAGAGGGCAGGCTTAGATGGGATATTGGGAAAGAATTCTTCCCTGTGAGGGTGGGGAGGCCCTGGCACAGGTTGCCCAGAAAAGCCATGGCTGTCCCTGGATCCCTGGAAGTGTCCAAGGCCAGGTTGGACAGGGCTTGGAGCAAGCTGGGCTAGTGGGAGGTGTCCCTGCCCATGGCAGGGGGTGGGACTGGATGAACTTTGAGGTCCCTTCCCCTACAAACCATTCTGTGATTCCATGATACTGGCCAGCTCTCTGGGGTTATGATCACTGGAGTTTTCTCATACAGGAGCACAAAGCCTAAATCCCTGTTCCCTGCAGGGACTGTTCCCTATAACTTTTTTTGGGGGGAATACCAGGGGGAGGTGGGCAGCAGTGCTTGGAGCAGCCCTGTGCCAGTATGGGCTGACAGCAGCCGTTGTTCTCCCTCCCCTCACCGTGATGTGACCAGAGCTCTGCCTGTTCCTTGCACAGCTGTCCCCAGGAGCCCCCTGCCCCTCCAGCAGCCTGCCAGGCTGGCAGGGGAATGCCAGCCTGTGTGGGGGTTGACAGATGGCTGCAGGGCTGGGATGAGCCCACACTGCTTTGGTTTGCCTCTCTGCTTCTCCTCCCACGTGTGAGGGGATTAACCAGGGTGGTGAGCAGCCTTACTCGTTGGCTCCCTGACAGTGCCTTAAATATCGATGAAACCCAGCTTTCTCTCCCCTTCCCCTGGCTCCTGGGGTGGCTGACTCATGGCTGAGGTGTGCCAGGCAGAGACACAGCTGGCGAGCTGTCAGGCTCTGCAGGGCTCTCTGTCCTTGGCACCTCTGCCCAGACAGCAAACAAGGCCCCATTAACGCCAACTGGGACACAGTTAGTGAAGTGGACAGGTGCCCACTGGGAACTGGGCACAGTCCTGGTCCCTGCAGGCTCAGTTTGAGGCTTAACTTCATGATTTCTGGCAAGGAAAGGTAGTTTTGCTGTGGCAAATAGGTGGGATGGAGATTCTCAGTGAACCAAGCGCAGCATTTCACTGTGCTTGTTGTGTCTTACTTGCAGTGCAACAAACTAAAGGAAGAAATTGCTAAAATGAGGGAACTTCTGGCTCGTAAAGATTCTGAAACGGGGGAGAACATCAGGCAGGCAGCAACCAGCCTGCAGCAGGCCTCCCTGAAGCTCTTTGAAATGGCATACAAGAAGGTAAGTCTGGGGGCAGTTCCATCTGAGAGCCCTGGGATGGGGAAAAGGGGGGTTGGGACCCCAAACTCCAGGTAAGAGCTGGGCTGGGAGGGAGTTGGAACACCAGATTCCAGCTAGGGGCTGGGAGGGAGTTGGGATCCCAAACTGCAGAGAAGAGCTGGGCTGGGATGGTGCTGAGCCTTGGAGCAGCTCCCTCTGAGTGACACTGGCTGAAGGGGCAGCTGTGGAAGGTCAGGGAGAGCTGGAGGCCTGAAGTCGTGGCCATGCTGCCATAGGTGCTCTGCATCCAGGCCAGGGCTTCTGGTACTGTACAGCATTCCATGGAAAAGTGCTGGGAGCTCCTCATGAGGAGAATCAAGAAGAACACAGAGGGGGTTTTTGCCTCAGTGCGGGGGGTGCCTGAAGGAGAAAAGCAATGCCCGATCTTATTTTCAGGATGACTAAAACAGGCTTCCTGTTCAGTCTGCCCAAAGCCACAGTAGTAAGGCCATTGGGATTTTCTTCTCCATCTCCTTCCCAGTGAAAGGCCCCCCCATTTGAACCCTGGCCAGTGTGTTGTTACCTGTCCAGGGAGGTCTCGCACTGCCCAGGTGACCTTGGGGGTGCTGAGCTGTCCTTACTGTGGAAAGCTGCTTTCCTGATGTCAAACTGACAACGTCCAAAGCTGCAGTATAAGCTTGTTCCGTCCCCTGGGAAAGCAGAAATAATGGGAAGATCGTTCCCTCCCTCTCAGAGCTCTTGCAGAGGTGAGGTTGGTTCTGTCCTCCAGTGGGCAGTTGCCCCTTGCCCTGAGGGACGGGCTCTCCAAGCTGGAGCAGCGAGCTGGGGAGGAATGTCCAGGAGCAGTTTGGTGTTACTACGACTAACAAACCAATGTTTTCACAGATGGCCTCTGAACGAGAGGGTTCTGGAAGTTCAGGGGATCAGAAGGAAGAGAAGCAATAAGTCTCTGTCTTGCCTTGGCTGGAGTATGATGAAGAGGTCGATTTTCTTGATGCTTGGGAGAGAAGGGACCTTCCTGAGCAGAAAGGGGCAGAATTCAGACTTACTGTGTTTTTGCAGTATTCTATATATAAAATTCTTTAATGTATAAACTTAGTGATGTGTCTGCTAGATAAATTGTCACTTGATGAAAGTTAATTCGTGCCAGACAGAGTTAGGCGTTGGGCCCTGGGGCGTTCACCTGAGGCACCTGGGCACTCGCTGATCATTTAATACTTGACACAATGGTGTATTAAATCTGAGATCCCAGTTTGGAAACCATGTCACTAAATTGAGGGTGGAGATGGAAGTCGTGCTGGAACAGGGAGGAGAAGAACTGCATGGACCCTCCTTGTGCATCTGAGGACCTGTGAGCAGGTAATGGGGCCTGTGAGCAGTAGGGCAAGGCTGGTGACGTTGGTAGAGACTGTTCAGCCCTGAGCTAGGCTGGTACCCCTGTTCTCAAGGAAAGGGGGTACTTCAAACTCAGCTGTAACATTATTTCTTACACAAGAGGCTATGTGGAAGTTAAATACTTTGCTTGTCTGAGCCTTCTGCTCCATCCTGTGTCTGTTCTCTGCTTATGGTAAAACAATTTCCTTGATAATAAAACTGTTACTGGATCCACTCTGGATTTTTTTAAAATAAAAGCAGAAAAGTGTCCAACATGGAGTTCGTGGTATCCTGGCCTTTGATGGAGAACACGAGCCTGTTACTGCCTGTGAGAGCTCCAGGGGAACAGGCAGCCTGTCTGGAACTTGGGCTTCATTCACAGGAAAAAAGAAGGTGTCTGGTGTCAGGTTGGGGTCGGTCCCTGCTGAGAGTGTCTCTGCTGCACTCACGAGATGCCTGAAGTCCTGTGACTGCAGTAACTTCACCCTCAGGCACTCTGTGCTTGGGCTCAGCCTTAGCAAACCAGCTGTAGGCTTGGAGCAGCAGTTGCCCACTGTGGCCTCTACAGCCCAGTCTTCCAAGGAGGTGCGTAAAGGTATCTGTGTCTCCTTTTTCCACATCTGTGTCTCTCTGTGTCATTGACTGTAAAGGAAATACAGTTTACAGCTGCTTTGTCCTGACACCTCAGGTATTTAGGAGGGAGGGAAGGATTTTTTTTTCTGGCTCTAGGTGGTTTCCTAAATAAGAGAAGCTATGGGGGAAGGCTACAAGTGCTGATTCTGTGAGCTTTCTATTAAGTTACAGACTAGAAGGGACCAGGGCTGGGCAGTGAGGGGGAGCTTGCAGCCTTCTGTCTTGGTGTGGAAGGGGCCCAGGGCAGCCAGAGGAGCAGGGAAGGGCAGTGCCCGGGGTGCCCAGCGTGGGGTGCTGTGGGGGGCAGGTGGCTGTGCAGGAGGGTCTGCACAGCACTCGGTGTTGTGCTGCCTTACTGCAGGGGGACTGAGAAGATCCAACCCAGACTTCAATGCTTTGCTTTCCAGCAGGGGAGCTGGTGGAGCCTGGGGATCCTGGCTCTACTGTGGCTGATTCCAGGGTCGTTGTGGGGTATGGTGCCAACTGCCAGCCCGTGGGGCTTCCACCAGGCTGGTTGAGTGAATGTGGGTCTCCCACGAGTGTACAAGTGACACAAAGGGTGTGAGTCCAGGCCCTGTTCTGTTGGGTTTTTCAAGTGGCAAGTCTGTATTTGTCCCAGTTTACTTGGACCATGTGGCTGGGGGCTTTCCTGGAAATTTTGAGGAACAGGTGGCTAAGGACGTCCATGTCCACAGGAACTGCTGCTCCCAGGAGCCGTGTGTGTCATCAGGATGGGCAGCTCCTGTCAAAAGTGATCCCCTGGATAAAACCACAGTCCGAAAAAGAGAAGGAATTCTCTGGCAGAGCAGGGTGGGTGTTTCAGACACTGAAAGGAAATGTCCTTAAGTGAAACAGTTTGCAAACCATCCTCAGTGGAAGCTGTTCCTGCTGCCTCCCCCAAAAGGCAGCCAGCTGTTGCCAGAGCAGGGCTGGGGCAGCCCAGGACAGGGGGCTGCTCTGGGAGCTGCTCACGCGCCATTTCCTCCCTGCTGGGCTCACGAAGCCGTGGACAGATCCTCTGCTGCCTCCAGGGTCCTGAATCATTGATCAAGATTGGCCTTTGCTGCTTCAAGGAATTATTTTCCCTGTTGCAGTTTAAATACATCTTTCAAAGATGTTCTTTATTTATTAATGTGCTCTTCTTAGCTCCTCCTTTATAAGGTAAATTATTGAACTGGGGAAGGAGCAGTGAAATGGGGTGATGTGTGTCATGCTGAGAAGAGTTTCTTGCTGGGAAAACCTGCCAGGGAGGCAGAAGGTGCAGCAGCTGGGCTGTTCCTCTCCAGGAGGGAGTGACTGCTCTCCTGAGCCATTGAGTGCTGCCATCCCACCACTGGGAAGGCACTGGCAGCACTGGGACAGGGTGTTGGGGGTTTGTTTTCCACACAGGCTGATAGTTATTTCAGGAAGCTCCAGTGGTGCTGCAGCTCTGGAATAAATTACTGCTCCGTGGGTGATAGTAATCAAGAAAAATTTAGTAAAACTCTGGGGAAAAGGCAACAGGATGATGTTCCCACCTACCTGTGGTGGGAGCTGGTCAGTGCCAGGCAGAGCCCTTGGGCTCTGTCAGCCTCAAACACCATCCAGTGACGCAAACAGGACTGAGCAGATCCCAGTCACAGCTCCTGCCTGACTAAGAGGGGAGGGGAGGCTGAGTTTCCAGCCAGGCACAGGAATCTCCATGTGCCTGCAGTGCCTTCTTTCCCTTTCCTGGGAGCCTTCTCCCCCAGCTCAGGACAGTGTGACCTGTTTGGGGAGTGTGCCTGGTGGGGATGAGGCTCTGCTGCGTTCCTGTGCAGGCAGGTGCTCAGCTTCCTTGGGAAAGTACTTGCAACACTGCCCAGGAGGAAAGAGAGAGTAGAGTCCCTGGATGGAGCTGGAAGGGCAAGAGTGCCTGGGAAGCACAGAGTAAGTTGACCTCCTGCCCCTCTGTGTGCACATCCCTCTGTGCACACTGTCCCTGGCACACTGGACACAAAACTTCTATCTCAGCAGATCAACTCCTAAAGCCACACCTAATCCACTGTCTTCCTGCTCCAAGGAGGATTAAAAATGGCTGTGTGGGACTAGGTGGATGTGGAAAAAATACCTCTAAGGGTTGAAATTGGTACTTGCTCAGTCCCAGAAGAGAAGCAGGACTTTAAATCCGACCAGGTAGTTCAGAAATTCACAACATCCTCCCGGGACAACCCTGAGGGTAAAAAACCCAGCTTTGGGCTGAGTCCCAGCCCAGCCTCTGTTCGGGTGGTTAGGCTGCCCAGCTGGGCCCAGCTCCTGGCAGGGCTTCACTGGTGCTTTCCTGGGATATGTCCTGTCCTGGGGAGCTGAGAGGCAGCACAGGAGGGAGAGGAGGCTGCAGTGGGCTCGGGCTGTGGCAGCACTTGCAGTCCTGGGAACACAATTGCCCCCTGACATGGCACAGCACAGGTCAGAGCCCAGGGGCAGGGCAGGGTAGGACCCTGGCTGATGGCAAAGGGCAGAGCTGGCACATCCCAGGGAGGCAGACTGGGGCTGGGGAGACACCATGGCCATGAGCCCCCCCTGCTCAGCATCCCCAGGAGAGCATCACCTTGGTGGGGAGGCACAAGGGAAACAGCCTCCCTGCTACACTTAATGAAAGGAACAAGGAAATGGTTTCAGTGTGCTTTCATCGTGTTTCCAGCTGGTCCCATTTGGGACTGTCCTGGAGGCAGAATTGGCAGGTGCTCCCCGGTCCCTGGCACTCCCAAACCCCCTGCCTGGCATCTTTGGGCAAAAAAGGCAGGTTGTGGGGTTGCAAAGCTGCACACTGAGGCTATGGGGGCGTTTGGCTGCAGTCCTGGACCTGTGCTCAGGCAGGAGAGGTGGGTGAGCTCCCCACAGTGCCACAAGGGTGGGCTTGGTGGCTTATCACTGCCATGTGCTCCTGAGAGCCAGGGACTGACAGCTCCAGTCCCCCCCACTAACAGGAGAAGCCCCAAACCAGGGCCCTGCAGGGGCACAGGGGAGCTCTGCTCCCCAGCCTCATCTGCCTGGGGTTGGTGTGCCCCCCTGCCCTCCTGGGCCCAGAGAGGGGTCAGGAGGATGCCCTGGCTGAGCAGGGCTGTGGGGTTGGGCTGTGGCTGTGCTGTGGGGCAGGAGGCCCTCACCCCTCCCAGCCAGCCCAGGGCTTATCTCCCCTGTGTGGGGCAGGGCTGTGGGGCACAGTCCCCCAGCCAGCCACTGCCACCTCCTCCCTGGGCTCCCTGGGCACTATTCCAGCCTCTCCTGAGCCCCTGGGCCTTGCTGCCCTTCTCTGGACAGTCACCACTCCTTCAGTGCCTCTGAGGCAGTGCCTGGAGCACAGGGGGGCTTGGCCAAGACCCCTGTGGGTGCCATGCATGCCCTCAGACACCCCCAGCAGTGATGGGGCAGCAGGAAGGTGATGCTTCCCAGGAAAGGAGAAATGGGAGATAACACTATGGCTCCATAAAACCCTTCCATCTCCCCTCATCTCCCTTCTCCCTGCCTCCTGCCCTGCTTGGCCTCCTCCAAATGTTGATGTTCACAGCCCAGAAAGGGACCAGGGGTGTTTCCAGAACAGGGGCTGAGGGCTTTGGCTGTGCCTGGGACAGCAGCTGCTGCAGGGACAGGGCCCAGCAGAGGGAGGGAACCCTTGGAATGTGAGAGGGAGGCTGCAGCCCCCCAATACGGGACCATCAGGCACTGCTGGGTGGGGTCTGGCCCAGGGGAGCTGGAGGGGGCACACAGTCCATGCTGTAGCCAGGTGAGCTGGCAGGGGCTGAGGAAGGGGCACAGGGGTGGTGTGGGGTGTAGAACAGGTGGCCTGGGGGGACTGAGGTGGCCCAGAGTGTGATCAGGACTAGTCAGTGTGGGTTCACTAAAGGCAAGTCATGTTTGCTCAACCCGATTGCCTTCCAAGATGGAATGATTGCCCGGATGGCTGAGGGGAGAGCAGTGGGTATTGCCCATCTCGACTTCAGCAGGGCCTTTGACACTCAACTCAGGCCATGTGGGCTGGATGGGCAGTGGGCTGGATGGAGAACTGGCTGTCATATCCCAGTGGGTTGTGATCAGTGGCACAGGGCTCGGCTGGGGGCCTGTCACTGGTGGTATCCCCCAAGGTTCAGTTCTGGGTATTGTTTAACTTGTTCATCAATGACTTGAATAAGGGGGTTGATGCCTCCTCAGCAAGTTTGCTGATGGCACAAAGCTGGGAGGAGTTGCCTGCGCACCCCTTCAGGAAGGTCTGGACAAGTTGGAGAGATGGGGAGAGAAGAACCCTCCGAAATTCAACAAAAGCAAATGCTGGGTCCTGTACCTGGAGAGGAACAACTGCAACACCAGCACAGGCTGGGGGGGACCTGCTGGAGAGGAGAAGGCCCTGGGGGTCCTGGGGGACAACCAGCTGTCCCTGCCCAGCCGTGTGTCCTGGGGCCAAGGAGGCCAATGGGATCCTGGGGGCATCAGGAAGAGCCTTGGAGCAGGACAGGGAGGGGATCCTGCCCCTCTGCCCAGCCCTGGGCAGGCACATCTGCAGGGCTGGGCCCAGCTCGGGCTCCTCAGCACAGCAGGGCCAGGGAGCTCCTGCAGCGGGGCCAGCGCAGGCTGCGGAGATGCCCAAGGGATGGAGCAGCTCTGGGAGCAGCAAAGGCTGAGGGAGCTGGGGCTGTTCAGCCTCCAGAGCAGAGCCTGAGAGGGGCCCTCCCCAGGGGGTGTCAGGGGCTGCAGGGAGGGGGCAGAGGCTGGAGCAGGCTCTGCTCGGGGGGCCCAGCAATGGCCCAAGAGGAACGGGCAGGAACTGATGCCCAGGAAGTTGCAGCTGGACAGGAGGAAGAACTTCTTTGCTGGGCAGTGACCCAGCCCTGGAGAGAGAGCAGAGAGGGTGTGGAGTCTCCTGACTGGGTGTATTGCAGAGCTGTGTGGACACAATCCTGTGCCATGTGCTCTGGGATGGCCCTGCTGGAGCAGGGAGGTGGGACCAGATAAGTAGCTGTGGTCCCTTCAAACCTCACCCACTCTGTGATGCTGGGAAATGGCCTTAAACTGAGACAGAGGAGATTCAGATTAGATATTGGGAAGAATTTCTCCACTGCAGGGGTGGTCAGGCACTGGAAGGGGCTGCCCATGGAAGGGGTGGAGTCACCATCCCTGGAGGTGTTCAGGAGGTGTCTGGATCTGGGTGATGGGTCAGTGGTTCCAGTGGGTGCATGGTTGGACTGGATAATCTCCAAAGTCTTTTTCAACCTTGATGATTCTGTACTTTGGCTAAAAAGACTCCCGGGGCTCAGGAATGTGGGTCAAGGGCATCTGTGAGGCCTTTCCCTGCAGGGGCTGAGCCCTAACACAGCTCCTGGCAATGCCAGAGGCACAGCAGAAGAAAAGTTGTGTCCGTTTGGCACTCTCTGACTGAGCACATCCTTGTCTCCATCCCAGTTGTGTTGGTTTAATGCCCTTTTGCCAAAGGCACGTTCAGCCTGACAGCTGGAACCTGAAAGCCTGGAGCCCAGTTCTGGTGCTCCAACTGCTCCCAGTTTCACACAGCTGGCTGCCTCTGGGTTTGTCAGGGACTCCCACAGGCCACATGGAGCTCATCAGCCCACCCCACACGTGAGCTGTGGCTGCAGGTTTGGGATGTGCTCGGTTTTGGGATGTGCCCCTGGGCTGGCACTGTGTTGCCAGGACAGGGAATCACAGAATGTTGCATGGTTCAAATAGACCTTAGATCATCCAGTTCCCACCCCCTGCCTTCCACTAGCCCAGGTTGCTCCAAGCCCCGTCCAACCTGGCCTTGGACACTTTCAGTGTTGGTACATCCACAGCCCCCCTGGGCAGCCTGGGCCAGTGTCTCACCACCCTCACAGGAGAGGATTTCTTCCTAATGTCTTGTCCTAGTTAGAGCAGCTAGGAGCAGTTCACCACTGTGTGGGTGTGACCCAAACTGTGTATTCTATACCCTCAATGTCATTTCCCAGGAACTGTTAAGAATAGACCATCTGCAGCAGCTGCCCAGAGCACACCTGACCCCTCAGGCTATAGTTATGAGTGATGTTAACTCCCCTCCAGGGAGTGTTAGCACCTCCACACCCAGCCTGAGGGGTCATGTCTGCTAATGGGCCATCAAGGATTCCAAAAATATCTCAGGACTCACAACCACCCATTGTGGAACTCCCTGCCCTAGGGGAGGTGCTGGGCATTCCCACTCAAACCTGAGTGTATATAGTCTTGGGGCCTTGGGACTTCTGGTACCATTCATTGGATCCAGAGGAGAACCAGAATCTCGACTGGACTGCGACCACCACTCTCAACCAGAGTGAGACCACCACTTTCAAACAGACTGTGACCATCACTCACACCAACAGATTTTTTTTCCTCTCCTTTTACTTTTGGACTCAGGACCATGTGGAGCTCAGCACAGCTGCCGATGAACACCACTCTATTCGTGCCCCAGGGTGCTGGGTTATACATCTGGGTTTTGTAGGTTAAAACCAATTGTTTGTCTATATAATTGTATTTATCGTATTATTTTTATTAAATTGTAACTCTGACTTATAATCTCTTTCCAGTTGGGTTCATTTCTTCTGCTGGTTTACCTTTAAACCAGCACATGTCTAACCTAAGTTTCCCCTCTTTCAGTTTGAACCCATCCCCTCTTGTCCTGTCTCTCCAGTTCCTGATGCAGAGTCCCTCCTGAGCTTCCTTGTAGCCCCTTCAGACACCCGCAAGTGCTCTGAGGTCTCCACACAACCTTCTCCCCTCCAGGCTGAGCAGCCCGAGCTCTCCCAGCCTGTCCTCACAGGGGAGGTGCTCCAGTCCCCTCAGCAACCCCATGGCCTCCTCTGGGTTTGCTCCAGCAGTTCCACATCGTTCTCGTGTCAGGGACACCAGAACTGTACCCAGCACTCCAGGGATGGCTCTGCCTGGTGCTGCCTGAGCGGGTCCATCCCACGGGGTCAGTCCCAGCTGGTGTAACTGGGCAGGACCAGCGCTCTCCCGTGACCACTGGAGTGTTCCCACATGGCTCACACCGGCCTGACCTCACCCCACCTTTGCCTGTGTAAATAGGAGTCCTGGCTGGGCCAGCTCCGATCCCGCAGGGTGGGAGGGTGCCAGTGCCGGTGCCAGGCTCTCCCCTCGCCAGGCAGGGGCAGCAGCCGGCCGTGCTTGCGCTGCTTCCCGGCGGCTCCTCTAAGCCACAGCCCGGAGAGTGACAGCTTCATTCCCTCACTGACAGCTCCCGGCTCTCGGCGAGGCAGCGATTCAAGCGCTGGCAGCTCTCCGGGAGCTCCATCCATCCCCTCCTAAGTGAGCAGGGTGGGTGTCCCACCCCACACTGAGCCCCTCAGGACAGGAGCAGCTCAGCTGCCAACAGAGCAACAGGCAAATGTTTCAGCAGTCTCTGCGGATATAGTAAAAAGAGGAAAAAATAAAAATAATCTCCTGCTCTCGAGGTCACAAAATCCCCCCCCGACTGTTTCTAAGTCAGATGTGACCTGCAGTGGCCCTGGGCACAGCACCTTGGGGTCTGGCTGACTCTGGGTGTCAGTGCCCATGTGTCCACACTCCAGGCAGCAGGTCCCTCTGGACCCCCCAGTAAAGGCCAGCACACAAGTCCAGCCTCCACTCCTGCAATGCAAGAAGCTCACCTGCTCACCAAGAGCCACAGCTTTGGGCTCCAGATGGCCCTTAGCTCTTGCCCTCAACTGCACCACTTGCAATGTCCTCTGCTCTCCCCCCTCTTCCCACACACACTGATCCCTCAGGACCCTCTGCTACCCACGTTGTGCCCGCAGCCCACAGTGCTGGCAAAGCCCCCCGTGGTGGCAGTGGGCTGACACGCAGAGCACCCCCTGCAAGAGCTCCAGAGGTTCTACTTGCTGCCTTTGGTGACCCAGAGAATGCTCTGCAGCAGGAGAATCAGCTCCCAAGCCTTCCAAGAGAAAGGGGGGAAATCTGTGAGGGGCTGGCAGGGAAGGGACTACAGGACAAGGCAATGAGATTCCTCTGGCACAATCCACAGCAAGGACAGGCACCAGCCACCTGCAGCAGGGCACATGCACAGTGACACAGACAGAGGAGCTGCCATGGGGGACTCAATGAATTTTACTCCCCATTAACTGTTGCAGACACAGGGCTGCTTTGCAGCACTGCAGAGGCTGGTGTGCCAGTAGGGCAGCCCTTTAGCAGGTGCAAAGGCAGGGTTCCATGGGGATGTCCTGTCCACACTCCCACAGGGATCCACGTTGGAGCATTTACTTGACTGCATGAGCAGAGTGGGGCTGTAAGTCCTTTCCTACAAAGCCTCAAACCACTTGGCTGCATTTGTCAGCTCCATGGGCATCTGTCTCAGAAGGATGTCACTGCAAATGACAAAATTGCAAGGAGTTCCACAGTTTTCAGTGGAAGCACATCAGAGGCATCTGATGATCCGGGGCTGCCGGCAGCATGACAAGGCCTGCAGGGAGCTCCACATTAAATCCTCCACCTTCACTGTTCCCCACAGGGATTTGAGGGCAGCTCCTGCTCTCTGGCTCCCAAGTGCATTGGGGTTACCCTGAGCCATCACTGTGTGATTTTAGGTGACTGGGTGTGAAAAGGCTCGTCAAGGCAGCTGCCAAAACAACCACACTTCAGCTGCTTTCCTGCTCACTGAAGGGGAGTCTAATGGAAAAAGCAGTGATGGATCAAACACAGCACGACATCAGTCTGCTCCCTGAGCCAGGCTGGATCACAGAGCCCCACCACGCTTTGTGCAGGGGGGGAGAGCCCTGTTGGAATCCAGGGTTCTCCTCAAATGCTTACTGAAGGGCTGGCTGGGGGAGGGTGGGCTGCAGCAGGCAGGGCAAAAATAAGCCCATTGCAGGGGTGGGAAGGATGCAGCTGTTTGACTCGGGTATTTAACAGTTCATATGTCCCAGTGTTGTGATGAACCACCACTCAGATGCTTGGCCAGGTGATCATCTCAGGGGGAATCACAACAGGAACAGGAGGGTTTGGGGTGGGCATTCAACAGAGCAGGGCAACCCCACAGCATCCTTCCAAGCTTCCCTGGTGTCACCTCTGTGATTCCAGCAGAGCTGGCAACAAGCATCAGCCTGTAGAGTAACAAAACAAATCAGAAAGCAACCCAGAGGCAGCAAGCAGTCAGTTGTGAGGGCTGCCTGCCAGAGCTCACCAGACCTCCTTCCTACAGGTCAGGTGGCAGAGACCTGTCCCTCAGCCAAGGATGCAGCTGACTGGAGGGAGAACAAACCACACCTGACCCCTACACAACTGCAGCTGCCATAACAAGGATCCAAGGTGCCTCCAGGAACCACAATAATGAGGGCAATTAGTGCACTACAAATGAAAACTTCCAATTGCTGCACTCTGCAGATGTTTTTTTTTACCCTGATCTGAAGCAGCTGAGGTACAAAGACTGGTTTTGGGAAAGCTCTGAAGGCTGGTCTCAGCCCTGCTGAGAGGATGGGCTGGCTTGAAGTCACCCATAGCCAAGCTGTGGGAAGGCTGTCAGGGCTCAGCCAGCCAACCTTGTGGGCAGGGGAGGTGCTGGGGGCCCCTCCATTGGGGGTACACCTTGATGTGCATTGGCACAAGTCTCCTCTTTGCCCAGCAGGGCTGGATTCGTCCACTTTCCCTGGCTCACAGTGGGATTTTCCAGCACACACCAGCCCTGTGCTCTTGCCTGGTATCTTACATACCCTGCACCATCCCAGCATGAGATCCAAACACATCCCTCTTTCTGCTTCCCTAATTTTTCCCTTCTCAATGGCTTTGGAAGGATCACTGTCCTGTGACACACGTGCCTCTGCTGGCACTAATCAATCCCTCACTGCTGGCCTCCTGTCCTCCCCACTCTTTCTGCCCTCTCTGGCATTTGCAGAATCACCACATGTACAGCTGGGGGAAGTTTGACTGCTCTGTGCTCCCTCCTCCAGGCCATCACAAGGGTGTGTTACCACACCATTAATTCCCTCTGAGCTGGTTCCTTGCAGTGCCTGTTGCTTGCTATCCTTTGACCTGTGCTGGTTTAATCTGCTCTCCGAGTTTCCACCCGGCAAGAACCATCACACTCCCCCTTCCCGATGCAGCTTGGAGGCTGCAAAACTCCTGAGCCAGCGCATAAGTCCTGAGGCAGCGTCTTTGTCTTTTGAGCAAAAATGCAGCTTTTTGTTCTGGGAACAATATAAATCACTCCATTGATACATACCCGCTGTTCCCTTTGTTATTTCCTACGTACCTGTCCTTCCCTTTGTGAGCCGCAGCGCCCGGGAGCCTCGGCAGCTCCTCTGTGCAAACACTTTGCTTTGTGCTCCCTGTCTGAAGGCAGAGCCAGGAGAGAAAGGCTCTTCCCTGCCTGGCAGGGCCTGTGCCAGGAAGCTCCTGTTGGATCAGCTGCTGCCAACACACTCAGCCCAGGTAGAGCCTGTGATTTATTTAATATGTGCAGTTACAATAATTGCATTTTGAAATCAGCCTCATGAGACAGGCATGAACAAAGGGGTAACATTTGGAGGAGAAGAATTCCCGGTTTGTGCTCAGACAGAAGAAATTCTCCTTCTCTGCTACCTTGGCAGTAAAACAAAGAAGGAGGAAAACATAAAATCATTCACATTCCTGACTCCCTTCCCTCCAGCAGCACTAAGATATATTTTGAAAAGCTTCAGTGAAGGCTTTTACTGCAGAAAATAAACAGTGAATTGTGTCCCCCCAAACAGCAGCAGGAGAAACATTCTGACTGCCTCCAGCCTCAGCTCCTCACCTCCAGCTGAGCTTTCCCACTTGACCAAGCCACACTACAGCCATGTTGGCACAAGCCAACCCCTTCATTGCTGAAGAGGAACACATGCAAGACCTCTATATCTTGATTTCTGGGAGCTCCTGCAGTCCCTGCTTACCTGGGGGCAGGGGGTGCTTGGCTGTGGGAACTGGGATTGCTGGAGCCCCCTTGCCCTTTCCCAAGCCACTTCCCTGCACTGCAAACAGCAGCCCAGGGTGGGCACAGGCAGCCAGGCTAGGGATGGAAGCAGCTTAATTGGATTTAAGTAGCGCTGCAGCCAATTAGGGACCCAAAGTCCTGACATATGTTTTTCTTCTGCAGGAGAGGCCGAAATCCCTGGGTGTAATTAGCAGCTGGCTCAGGGCTGAGGGGCAGCTCAGGTGCTCTGAACTGCTGCTCCCAGATCACCTCCCTTCCTTCAGGAGGAGGAGGAGGCTCTACTGAGTTTTTGGGAAGGTGCTGCTTGGCAGGATCAGGTACCCACATGTGGCTGCCCTACTGTGTAGGAGCCTGAAGTCCCCACTGCACTCTTGTCCTGCCTGTGACCCACCAGCCATGTCCAGGAGCAGCCTGGGGTTGGTGGGACCAGTGGGCATCACACCCTGACCCTGAGCAACGATGTCCCTGCCCTGCTGTCCCTGCAGGGTCCCAGCCCTGCTGCAGCAACCACTCCACAGACACAGGTCCAGGAGCCTGGGGACAGCACAGACACCCCCGGCCAGTCTGTGGGAGCCCCACTCGAGGCAGGGCAGCGAAGGAGGGGGTGTCTGTGTCCTATGGTGCCCTGGGCATGCAAGGGGAACCTTGGGCTGTAGCTTTTCAGCTCTCAGCAGCAACCAGAGAGCTCGACGCCCTCTGACAGCCCCCAACAGCACTGCCGAGCAAACTGCACCGCAGTCTGCTGTCTGGGTGTGTTTTTAAAGCAAATGAGGAAACGAGGACACACAAGCCACGATTCGCTCAAACTCCTGTGGTTGATTGGGGTAAATTCTGCCCTGAGGTGTTTTCTCCTTGGATCATGTCACTCCTGTTTCAGTCCATCAGCCCTGCCTTTCAAACAGCCTTTCCAATGCTCTCTGGCCTGCAGTGAGGGGAACCAGCTGCAGCCTGGGCTCGCGTGTTTGTTGCCTCACTCTTTTCTCGGGGCCATGAGCCCCATCCCTGACCATGAGCCACATGTTGGCCTCTTCTGGAACAAAGCCCTTCACTCCCTGAAGCCAGGAATCTGTGTCCTTGGGTGAGAAAGATCAGAAAAGGACAAGGTGGGGAAAAATACGAGCAGTGAGCTCAACACCAAGTGTGTGATTTCCATGGAGGCACCTCGGATGCTTCCTATCCCTGTGTTTTTTGGAGGGAGGGCACAGTTTAGTGTATTGATTCACATGACCTCCACCATTAATCTTTGCAAGGTGGTTTGTTTTTTTTTAATTCCTCCAAGAGAACAGGCAATTTTAGCCACAGCAGCATTCTGGGGGGAGGGAGAGGGACGTGGACAGCTTTGAAGGTACCCAGCTCAAAGCCCCAGTTACTCTCCCTGCTTTTCCCTCACCAACCTCGGCTGCAAGAACACATAAATTGTGTGTCAGAGCTGCCTTTTCATCTGTCCCAGGAGTTATAGACTGCACACATAAGACAATTCATGTTCCTCTGCATAATGAGGTGAGTTTTATAAATCATAAATCTTCACTTAATATGCAGGTGGTGTTTGCTGCCAGGTTTAGGAAAACTGATGCAGTTGCCAAGTTCATGAATGTCATAAATCATTCATGCTAAGGTAGTCTGCAATTGCTCAGTCCTTTGAGACAGACCAATTTCAAGGTGGTTGTTTAACACACAAACACGATCTTCATTGATTGTTTATACAAATATATATTTTCATTAAGTTTTTACCTCTCCACTTTTTTTTACCCTTCTTTAGGTGCCAAAAGCAGTGCCCTGAAGAGTCCCTGGTAGTGGCTTCTCTCCAGCTTCAGAATTCCATCAGAAATCCATTACCAAATGCATAAAAATCCATGGATTTGTAATAAAAAGAGCCTCCTAAAGCTCAGAAAACAGCCTGGATGTCTCAATAAATCTCGATGCATGTGATTAAAGAAAACAGAGTGAGAGAGCGTGCTCAATTCGTCACAGGGTCGTTTTGGACACACAGTATTTTCTGCAAAATTGCCATTAATTAAAGGTGTGCTGATCCCAGCAGAGTTTTCATCACCACTCCAACAGTAGCTGCTGTGTGCACAGGAGCAGGTAATACACTTCCCATGGAGAATACCTTGTGTGCTTCTGGATTTAGCTTAGCCTACACACCCCAGAGCTTGCTGGGTGCTCTGCAGCCCCCTGGGATGTGCAAGATTCCGTGGGAAGTCTCATGGGAAAGCATCTTTCCTGGGAGATCTGCAATTTTTAGTGGGGTGGAAAATTGGAGCTGTGTAAATCTTGCCAGTACCTGGGAAGAACCTTCCCACAGTGTTAATCCCGAGGGGCTGAACAAGGATAAACCTGCCCAGGGCTGTGGGAAGGATCACTCTGTTGGCAGATATTCCTCATGGCCTCATGTCTCCCAAGCCCAAACGTCCTCAGGAGCTCCCAGCTCTTGGTCTTTGTGCCTCATTTTCCTCTCCCACCATCTTCTGGTCTTTGCATTTTGCTGTCTGGTTTTGTATAACCCCATTATTTCTAGGCTGGTCTTAAAAGGTGGAAGCTCTGTTCTATCTCCAAGTGTTCAGGGTCATCTAGGGAGGGTTGTCACCTCCCCTGCAGAAGCAGGACCTTGGATTATCAAAGCCTTTCACTTCCCACCAGATTTACATCTTGGAGAGATCCAAACAAACAAGGCACAGTACTACTAGACAGAGTAGTAAATCAAAAAGTGCTCAGGCTCAGAGTCACCCAGCACTTGAGAGGGTCTGATATTGAACTCCACATTAATTTTGAGTGGATCTGAGAAAACTGTGTGGGTGAAAAAAGGCAGAAAATTTTGACTGCTGGTCTATCTTCCATCATCCTTTTCCAGCATAATTAACTCATCACAAATAATTCAGGCACTGAGCTCTTTTTCTTCATTATCCCTGTTATCAGCCAACAAGTGCCAAAGTTTCCCAGGTTTATTCCTTATTCCAAACTACTCAAGGAATAATTATTGCTATTAACTCCCCAGCTGCAGGTTGTTCCTCAGCATCTCACTGTAACTGTGTGCCAGCCAGAACTGGAGATCTGGACCAGACTGGTTAGTTCTGGGCAGATGTGAAGGTGTCGTCCCTTGATTTGATGAGCATGAAACCTGGAAAAGATGACTTAAAATCTGACTTGCTGCTAATCTGGCACTGGATTGGCTCCCAGCTTGCCCTGAGATTTCTGGGATTTCAGTGTTATTCCTCCCAAATCTTCACCGATCTCGTGGTTCTCAGGGCAGGATCAGATTGGTGAAGCATCCCGGTTTTGTTACGCTCCTGCTCGCAAACCAGTTCTGCAGGATATGAATGAAAACCCAGCCCTGGGCATAGGCACTGCCAAAGGGATCATCCCTCTCCATTCCAGCAGCTCCAAGGTTTCCACCTCCTCTCTGCGAGGTGCCCTTCAGAGAAACCTTTTCCTGACTCGAGCAGCAGCTGGTGCTTCCCAGCGGTTCAGGGCCGAGATCAAACCTCGGTGACTCTGCAGAGCTGCAGGACCTTCACTGCTGGAACTCTTCCCTCTGGGAGTGTTGGTGTTCTTGAGGCTGACTGAGCTGGGGTTGAGCTGTACCTCACACTGCTGGAGGGGCTCTGCTCCTGCAGAGGGTAACATCTCCTGGGACTGGTAATCAGGGATCCGGGATGTCAGAGAGGGAAAGCTGAGAGCCCACCAGGAATTATTATAACAGGGAAACCTTGCAGGCAAAAATCTGAGCTCACCAAAATCCAGAGATGTTGTTCCCACCCCGTTTGCAAAGGGAAGAAGCTTTTGGGGTGGTTTCTTTAGGGATGTAGAGGGAGGACTCAAGCCTTCCTTTGGTTGTTCCTCCAGGTCACAAACTAGAGACATGGATGATATTTCTGTACAAAACACTACTGTCTCCTCACTCAGGGCAGCCCCAGGGACAGGATAGGGAACAAGAAAATACAGATAGAATTGGGAAAGAGAGGAAAAAGTTAAAAAAGTCAGATGAAAACAGGGAAGAGAAGAGCTGCAAGGTCCTGCTCTCTCGAGTCCCTGCTGTCAAGGTGGCATCCAGGCAGGCACAGCAGACTGGATGGGGCTCCCACACAGGATATGATGAATAGGAAACTGCATTTTCCCATAACATTTTGACTTAATTACAGGAAACTTTTCTACAGCCTGGGGAGTAGCACACACTCAGTGGGGTAAAGGGGGCTTCCCTGTGTGCTGGCTGAGGTGGGAGGCTCCGAGCAGTGCTCCTGGACCCCAGGGGTGGAGGTGCTGGATGCCAGGGACAGGGCCATTCCTGGCAGGGAGGACAGGGCCACCCCGGCAGGCAGGCTGCCAGCAGCCAACATGCAGCAGTGCTTTTTGCCTTCCCTCCCATCCCTTTTGTACATGTCCTACTTCTTCAAAGCTCCTGACCACCCCAGCTCCCTTTTCTCCCTCTCCTTTCTCCAAAGAGTGTGACATTATCACCATCTGTAAAACTGCCAAACAAGCGACTTGCCTTTGCATTTCCCTGCAGGGCTGCACTTCAATTAAAAGCTTTTCTTGATGCTTTAACTTTCACCTCACTTAATTGAGGTTCCTTTTCCCAGCCTCCTCCTCCTTTTTAATGAGAGGCTAAAATGCCAGTTCACAGAGTTTGCAATGGGCAGCGCCGGCAAACACCCAATGTTTGGAGGACAAAGACTGCCAAAGCCAGGCCTGGCCAAGTGTCATGGAGCCTGAGAGCAAAAGCCAGGGGAAAAATATAGGATCCAGGCCACATATCGAGTGATTCTGCCCTTGGTTCATGCTCCTGGGCTCCCTCAGTCAGCACTTCAGCAGCAGCGCTGCTCTTTCCCTGTTGGAAATGCAGGGCAGGGAAAGGGCAATGGAGGCCAGTCAGGCACAGCCAGATGTGCTGCTTGGTCCAAATCTCCCCTCCGGGAGCACCACTGCAGCACCACCACTCCCAAATATTTTAGAAGCGTGAGCTGGGTTAAGCATAGTGAAAAAAAAAAAAGGCTGTACTTCCTCTTTAATTTGCCCACTAATTTATGAGCAGGTAAGCTGCTCCCCTGCCAAGCTTTTCTTCGCAGAAAAAGAGGTTAGAAACACTTCATAAAAAATATTGAGCACTTCACAAATTCTGCAAGTCCTTCTTGTGCAGGGATGGGGATAATTTTCTTTGAATTACTCATTTTTAAAAAAAGATGGTATGTGTTCAAGCAAAGCAACCACACACCTTTATTTTACGTCCAACCTCGGCTGAGTTTGGGAGGCTCCGATTAGGTACGGTCAGAGCTGCTCATTTGTGAAAACCAATCTTCTTAGGAAATAATGAATTGGAAGCTTTCATGGGAATTACCCTCATGCTGCTGGGAGCTGGGGAGGATAACAGTGATCACCGAGCTCTGCAGGTCGGTCCCTGCCTGTGCCTCTCCTGGCCCAGCTGTGCCGGTTCCTGCCAGTGCCCCCAAGTTGCTGAGGATGCAGCAACTCTGGACCGGGATGCGCAGGAGCTTTTGGGGCACATTGAAAAGAGTTTCCTTGCTCCAGGACTGATCCTTTCTTCAGGCATATCCCCTTGGTGCATGATCTTGCTACAGAAGGCCCCCCAGCTCCTCTGCAGAGCTGCTGTGCTCACTGAGCTGCTCACATCCAGGTGGTGCCAGATGTCCTTGAAACGCTGCCAAAAGAAGGGACAAATGTCTGTAAAATCACTCATCTCTTGCTGTCCCAACCATTTTATTTCTTCCTTCATACTGGAGGAAACTGGCCTGTAGAAGCTCAGACCCTCCTTGCAGCTCTCCAGCAGTTTTAAACCTGAACCACAAATTCAGGTGTAGGTTTTATTTCTGGCCTTGGAACAGTGCAAGGATTTCTGATCACAGGTGATTGGTTGTCTCTAAAAATCATTCATTTGCACCATTCCATCGCCTTACAGAGCCATGGTGTGGGATTTGGGAAGGAACTGCAGGAGCTGGAGCAGAAGGGCCACTCAGAGCCCAGCAAGCCTGTCTTGGAGCCTCACAGATGGGGGAGCAGACGCTGCCACGAGGGGAGAGCGCGAGAGCTCTTGGATGGGAGCGAGCGAAGCGACGACAGCAGGGCTGGGGGAGAGCACAGGAGCTACAGCCAGGAGCAGGGCTTCCCAGCCTGGAGGGCTGGAGGCTGCCCACAGGGAGCCAGCACATGGGAACACTTACAAGCCAGCACAAAGCCACAGGCAAGACAGACAGAGGAGCTTGGCACCCGGCTCATCCGCGAGCGTGGGGATGGGAATACACAGCTAAAGCTTTGGGTAAATTCTGCAGGAGGTGCACGTCTATTTTTGTAGACAATAATTTTGGTTAACAGACAGGAAATCAGTTTTATAGGGGCTTTTAGGAGGACGTCTGCCAGCATGAATAAAGGAGCACTCCTGCCTGGCCCTGGGGACAGGCTGGGAATGGGGCTGGGGCCAGAGAGAGCCTCGGTGGGCTCAGCGTGTGCCCAGCACCGCGCGTCGATCGCCCTGTGCTCCATGGGGGCTTGAAGCTTGGTGAGCACCAGAGCCACTGAGAAAAACGCTGTTTTACCCTTTACAGATCATTTAATGCTCTAATGAGATGCCTTAAAAATACAAACGAGCCGCCTGATACGGCGGGATGAAAACCTGTCTCCATGGCAGTGATTTTCCTGAAGACGCTTTTCATCTTTGGCTGCTGGAAGCTTCGACGTAAAAATTTATTGTGCGCCCTCCCCTAATAAAATGTGATGGGTTTACTGTATTTTTTATATAAATGTACATTTAGTTGTGAATTATACCAAGAAGCAGGCGCTAGCTTTGGTTGAGTCTGCGACACGCGGCATAAATCACGGCTCCCTAGCAACTTCCCAGGACCACAGTCTTCTGCCTAAGGGTGGGAGTAACTTCTATTGACTTCAGTGAAAGTTTCTGGTATCCTGCAGTGAGAGAATAGGTCCCCAGAGACTCATTTGCTGTTGATTAAAAGCAAGAGACTAATAGCACAGGGCACCACGGTGCAGCCGAGCACTGTGTCACTTCCCCCACACCGCTGCTCCTCCTTGAAGCCCAGCCCTGCTGCTCTTGGGAGCCCCAAAGCTCTCTGAAATGCATCCTCCTTCTGACCCAGAAACTGCTTGTTTCAGCTGTTATCTCCTCAAACAGCGCCCAGTGTCACCCCAGTGCTCCCAGTTACCCTGCACTGGGCTGGTCCACCACAGGCTGCCCATTCTCACCCAGCCCCTGCCTTCCCGGGGATATCCCACCCTCCAGCTGACTTCCAGAAAGTTCCTGGGGTTCACACAGCAGCTGTGCAAGGCATGAAGAGACAGGGGCAAGGGTTTGTCGGGCCACCAGCTCCCACTGCTCGTGGTGAGGAGCACCAGCCTGGCTGTTCATTTCTTGACCAGTGTGTCCTGTCGGAGGCTGGGGGGTCCAGCAGGGCCCCCCGAGCTTGTGGCTGGTGCAGCATCTGATGGAGCAGCAGCCTTTGATGAGATTGAGCATAACGAGCAGCCCGGGACCCCGGGACATGCACCATCAGCACGATTATCCGTGTTCTCCAGGGAAAGGGCTGCGCCGGGGAAATGGGAAGATGACTGGTGATGGAGGAGTAGCAGATGGTCTCTCTCAAGGAGAACACTGGGACAGTAATTACAAGAGACAAGAGGAGAGCTGCTGGCTCGAGCACAAGAATTTGTCCAAGCAATCATGGGAAGCACAAGTCTCTCCAGAGAGCGTAATGGGGGATGAAGACTTTTTGCCAGCAGGCTCCCAGTGCTGCTGCCAGAGCCCACCCACCTCTCCAGGGGGGGCACAGACACGCCTGTGACTCCCTCTTCACCAGAGTAACCACGGGTTTATGTGCTTTAAGCTTGCCTTTGCTTTCTCCCACTCTACATTGTCCAAAGGGACACCACACTCCTTGTCCCAGCCGCTTCCCAACAGCTCCGAGGCAAAGACATGACTTTGGTTCTTGCTTCTTGTAGGGGACAAGCTGTGCCAGGAGGGATGGGCTGGCTGTGACCTGGGAGCACCACTTCCCAGGGCCGCTCAGGGAAGGCAAAATCAGAGAGCAAAGCTCACAGCTTGCAAATGTTTTCTATCCTTTTTTTTTTTTTTGCCCAGCTGTGATTTTATGCTTTATTACCCCTCTACCCCATGCCCTCATTTTTCTACTCTACCATGCTCTCGATTCCCCTTGGAGCACTCCTTGCCAGCCAAGGCACGGCAGAGGTTCGAGAAGAGTTTAATTTGTGCTCCTCTCCCTCCCCGCCTGCTCCCCGCGGCCCCCGCTGTCCCCAAGCCGGGCAGGGCGAGCGGGGCACCTGGAAAGGGGGAGGTGAGGAGGGCTGTGCCATCCTCGAGGGCTCTTACCGGGAGGGATCCCCCACTCTTGCGTACCCCTTGGTGTTTTAGCTCTGCAATGCAGCCTGAGCAGTAGAAGAGACCTGCAGGTGACAAGGAAATCGAGGCTAATTAGAACTGCTAATTGGATCTCTGCTGAAACGCCGCCTCTGCTCCGTGCCCTCGGGCTGTGCTCCGCGGTCCCTCCCGCTCCGAAGGGTCCCTGTGCCGGTGCCACCCCACCGGCAGCACACCCGCTGCACACACACAAGCCAAAAGGGAATAAGAATTTTTAAAGAAGTCATTTGACAAGACTGAAGCATTTCCCGTCATGGTACCGCTGACTCGAGCAGAGCCACAGCCCTGCCGAGGGCACTGAGCCAGGAACTTCCAAGGGAGATCTATTGCGCTTCCCATTTATCCAGCTCAGCTCCCGGGGGCGCAGCTCTGCACGTGTCAGGGCGAGCCCAGCGACCCCCTCCTCCAGCACTTGCCAAAGTGGGGCCACAGTGGTGGTGGTGGTGGTGGGGATAGCCCCTGCCAGGGCACCCTGACCCCGAGGTTTTGCAGGGAGCAGAGGTGGGATTTTACTCCTGCACACTTTTCCAAAGGGCTCTGCAGCACATCCGCCGAGCTCCGGCACTGAAACCCTTCCCGGAGAGCCCCGTCCTCCCCGCGGCAGAGGAACAGCAGCGCACAGCACAGAGGGGCCCGGGCACAGCCAGCCCCTGGTCCCGGCACTCGCCTGCCCTGGCAGGGCGCTCAGCACCCGTATCCATCACCTTCGGGGAGTGGGGGACTCCCTCCCTCTCCTCACAGTGGGGTTTAAAATGAAAAGCCCCCCAGGGCTATGAAGCACAGCCCAGTGCCCAGGAGCATTTTGGGGTGTACCTGGTGTCTTTTGGTCCCCACAGACCCGCTGAGGGCACCCGAGCAGAGCCACACACACGTGTTGGGTTTGTCACTGTCACCCTCAGCTCTGGTCTCATGGGATGCTGCAGACACAGCCCAGAGCAGTTCCACCCATGGCACTGAGCTGTGTGGAGCAATCACACTGGAGGGAAGGGATGGATCCAGAGGGACCTGGACTGTACGAACCTCATGTAGTTCAACAAAGCAAAGTGCAAAGTCTTGGGTCAGGGCAATTCCAGACACACCTACAGGGTGGGCAGAGAAGTGACTGAGAGCAGCCCTGAGGAGAAGAACATGGGGGTGGATGGGTGATGGAAAGCTCCACATGCCCTGGCCATGTGCTCTGGTAGCCCAGAAACCCCCAGTGCGGGCAGCAGGGCAGGGGGGATTCTGCCCCTCTGCCCCCTCAGGTGAGACCCCCCTGCAGAGCTGCCTTCAGCCCTGGGGAACAGCACAGGGAGCACATGGAGCTGCTGGAGAGAGTCCAGAGGAGGCCGTGAAGTTGCTGAGGGGACTGGAGCACCTTCCTTATGGAGACAGGCTGAGAGAGTTGGGAATGTTCAGCCTGGAGAGATGAAGGTTGTGTGGAGGCCTCAGAGCCCCTTCTAATGTCTGAAGGGGCTACAGGGAAGCTGGAGAGGGACTATTTGTCAGGAACTGTAGGACACACAGTGATGGGTTCAAACTGAAAGAGGGGAAATTTAGGTTAGATGTAAGGAAGAAATGCACCCCTGTAATAGTGGGGAGGCCCTGGTACAGGTTGCCCAGAGAAGCTGGGGCTGCCCCTGGATCCCTGGAAGTACCCAAGGCCAGGTTGGACAGGGCTAGGCTAGAGCAACCTGGGCTAGTGGAAGTTGTCCCTGCCCATGGCAGGGAGTTGGAATGAGATGAGCTTTAAGGTCCCTTCCAACCCTGTGATTCTATGATTCTAGTACTGTTTGCTGTTTCTGCCAGCTGTGCCAGGGTGAGCTGTGTACCCACCAGCTGTGCCAGGGCAGGCTGCAGGGCCCTGATTTACTGCCACACTTAAGGCTGTGCCTAACTTTAAGTACACAAGCAGATCCACTGACTTCAGTGGTTTAAGGTTCGACATTTGTAAGTAAGTTGCTGAACAAGGACCTACATTATTCATCCGAAACCCTGGGTAATGCATTCTTAGGAAATAAGTGTAGCAAACTCCACAAATCCCTGCTGAAAGGACATCCTAAAGCCCTGCCTGGATAGAGAGATTAGCTGGGATTGCTTTGTAAACACTGCACATACATACATACATATACACATTATTTTTAAATCAGGCAATGCAGTTCAGCTTGCCAAGATCCCAGCTCTGCCTCCCCAGGAGGAGACAAGAGGGGGCACAGCAGCCAACACAGACCAGCCCTGCCCATAATGCAGCCATAGAGGGGACGATGCAATTAAGCAAACTAATTGGAGTGCAAATGTAGGTGCTTATACCACAGACTGCCAGGCAGCACCAGCCATAACCGCAGTTCAGCTCCTCTGATTGAGACACCAAGATGATATAAAGCTATGTTGAGTTAAGCCAGAGGCATAAAATGCTGCAAGTTGAGAAAGCAGGAGCCTCCTTGCTTCAGGGACCCCCTGGAGCAGCAGAGCCCCCCTTCCCGGGGTGCAGACCCCCAATACCTGTGGGAGGTGAGCAGGGCCAGCCCTGCTCCAGCTCAGCCACCACCAGGCCACAGTGATGGAGCAGAAGAAAGGACGAACCTGGGGGCCCTGGCCACAAAGCAGGGCTGGCAAGGCAGAGAACAGGCAGCTCAGCCTGAATCCCTTAAATCCCCTATCCCCCCAGGGTAATGGAGGTGTCCCCAGTGACCTCCTCCCACCTCCTCAGCCCCCACCTGCCCCAGCAGCAGGAGCCCTGGTCATGGCTGGGTCATGTCAGGACCCTGATGCCCAGAGCCTCTTGGCACCTGCATGATGAACATTAACCCAGCTGGAAATGTTTCCTCCAGGATGGGTTTCAGGTGGCTGGGAGGGAAAGCAGGAATGGCATTGCAGGATGAATCCTGCCAGCTGTACCACCCCGTTTGTGGGGTCCAGAGCAAGGGACTCACATTTGCAAGGAACCCAGAGAGGCAGGAAGCACACAGCATTGCTGTTCCTCCCGCTGGAGCTGTCCCTGGGAGCCTGTGGGAGCAGCTGGGGTGGCGTTAGCAGGGACAGCACGGCGCATGCCTTGCTGCCGGCGACCAGGAGCTGCCTGGCAAAACGAGCTGAAACTACACGGATTTGAGCCATTTCATAAAATGTAATCGAGAATTATATCCCCGTTGTGCAATTCCACCAGATAGTCGAAAAAACCCCCAGAACTCTGTCAAAAGGATCTCATTCTGCATTCAGCCTGATGAGCAGCTGGAGAAATCCTTGCTGCATCCAGGCGTGTTTGCTGGCGTGTGGGATGTGCTGTTACACTGTGCACCTTTTCCAGACATTGTGCCGTGTCTGTGCACGGGGCTGACCCACAGGGCACACGTGGGGGTGTCTGTGGGTGTGTCCCTGCCAAACCTGGCAGAGGGTGGAAGAGGGCCACGGCTGGGATGGCTTCATCTTCCTCGCCGTGCTGCAGCTGGGGAGATTCCAGCAGTGGGAAGCAGGGAGAGCCAAACGTTATGGATCCCTCAACCACAGTTATTTGTCCCTGTGTGCATTGCTGGTCTTTTGCATTAAAATATATGTTGTTAAATTTATGCCTTAATATATATATATATGTGTAATATGTCTGAGTTACAGTTGCTGTGGGAACTATAACTTTCTCTTTTCCAAGAGGCTGTTATATGTCTTATTATGTTGTATCATCTGGAGGGTGTCTGGGAACAAGATTGCTGCTGTTAATCCTTCAGCACGGAGGGTGATTAGAGCCAGGCAGAGCCAAGCTGTGTGCAGGGGCTGTGCCTGCAGGTGGGCAGCAGCACAGGGCTGGTTACTCTGCTCGTTTGGGGCAGAGGATCCGGGCTCTGGGGAACATCAGGGTGTAAAGCACCGCCGTGAGCTGCTCTGCCTGCTCCCCTGGGGCTCTGCTGAGGCACAGGCTGTTGGCTGGGGATGAGTGCAGCTGTGCCTGGGTTGGGACCAGCCACGCTCCCACCTCTCCATCCTCACTGCAGAAGACAAACAGGGTCAAGTCCTGCTTCACCCACAGCAGGATTTGGGCTGGGTCCCAATCTCTGCTGGCCTGAGCATCACTCTGCACTTGGGAGCTGGGAACCAGGAGAAGGGCCGACCCAACACCCTATGGGATTGTGAACCTGCTCCTGCCCAACCTCCACCCTGACCTGTTGGCATCAGTGGGACATGCCCAAGCCCTGGGCCACAGGGTTCACTTCCAGGGGAAATCCACAGCCCCTTCCACAATTCCCTGATTCCAGCACAGCTCCACAGAGGATGTGTCCTCCCATCTCACTGGGCTCGGGAATCATATTCATCCCTGCAGGCAGAGACAGGGCAGCACCCGGGGTATCGGGATGCTGCCGGGACCCCATCACACCAAACCCCGCTGGAGGCAGGAGTCATTCCCAAAATCCTGGTGCCAGGTCCTCCTAACACCTCGGTGGGGTTTGTTTGTGCTTCAGCTGCCGCCGAGGTGGCTGATTAAAGGCTGTAATGGGCCGTGGAGCGGGTTGATTTGGTGGGAGGCTGCTGTAAAGAGCCAGGCAGGCTGTGAGTGCGGTCACGGGAAGTGGAAACAGGGGATGCATTTGCTACCACATGTCCACTCTGCTGGTAATGAAACGCAAATTGCTCACCGAGACACTGCCCCGGGATGTGGAGGTTTGTGAGAGGCTAAATGGGCTTCTTAGCCTTTAAATATTTATTCCTTTTCTCCCGATTATTTTTTTTAATGTGCAGAAGCCACGATGTTTAGAAGCTTCAAGGTGCAGCATTTAAAGGGAAGGGCAGTAATTTCCAGCTGTTAGATGCTGCCCCACCCGAGCTTTCCGTAACTACTGTAACAGCTACATCTCCCATGGTCTCCTAAAGAGAGATTTGGGTGACCGGGGACCCGTGGGGATGAAATTCCTTGCATGGAAAAGCAGCACTGACTCCAAACCCCAGCAGTGACTGGAGGAGCAGTGTACGTGGGGCAGGACCTGGCAGTGCCAGCGCTGCAGGGATCCCTCATCACACTTCCCCACGCCCAAACTGGGGCAAGGATGAGAGCTGTGGCTCCCAAACCTGTCCTTAAGCTGGGTTTGGAGCTCTGGGAAGTCTGGCAGTGTGAGAGGCTTTTCCTTTAGAGCACTGACCCCAACCAGGCTCATCCCTGGAGCCCACAATGCTGGAGCCAAGGGGGTTTCCAGCCCAGTCACCCCATCACATCTGCCCTTGGAGGGCAAGGGCCACCACACCGAGGTGTCCTCTGGAGCATCGTGGCCTCCCATCACTCTCCTGCTGGGGATGATTTGTGTCAGATATAAATAATCCTCCAACTGAGGTTGCAGGAAGGAGTTATTTACAGAGGAGGGATGAATCCCGCTGCAGGCTGATGTTCCCTGCATGACTAATGGCTTGGGTAGCACTAATTTGAGTCTGTCCCCACTGCAAAGAGGTCAAGAGGCAGGGGATGGGATAGGGACAGGGAGGGTTTGGTCCTTGAGCTCCCAGGAACAGGCTGGTGGGAGCATAGGAAGAACATGGACAGGAAGAGGGGCTTCCCCTGGGCTTTGTCCCATCAGTTCAGATCCCTCCCAGGTGACTTCTCAGCTTTCATGCTGTTACTCAGCCCTCAAGAGCAAAGATTTCCAGATGAAATTAAAAGGAAAACTGATAGATTTGTAGCTTCAAGCCAGGGCTTCATCAAAGCCCAAATCCCTCTCACCAGTGGGTTGAGGGTTTCTCCTCATCCCGTTACAGGGCAACAGAGCAAAAATAACCCAGCATAAACCCAAACACAAACGATTGGATGAAGTTGCTGGAAGATGAAGCCATGGCCTTCCTGGCTGCCCTGGTCACACTCAAACAGCCTGGTCCTACCTGTGCAAGCCCTTCCTGAATGGCTGGGCACTGAACAGGCTCCCCAGGGCAGTGGTCACCTGACAGAGCCCAAAGGAGTGTTTGGACAATGCTCTCAGGGACAGGGTGGGATTGTTGGGGTGTCTGTGCAGGGCCAGGAGTTGACTGGATGATCCCTGTGGGTTGTTTCCAACTCAGGATATTCTGTGATTCTGTGATCCCTCCCTACCTCACATTCCTCCCTGCCTGCACATCATCCTTCCCTGCCTGCACTTCCCTCCCTGCCTGCACCCCTTTCCTGTGCATCCCTCCCTGCCGGCACAAGCACAGGGCAGGCAGCGCGGTGTTGATGGAAAAGTACTGCAGTGAAATGACAGAGATCTCCCTTCCACAGTACTGATATTTTAAAGTTATTTATGTACTAAATGTCCCAGGGTTACTGTTGTCTCTGCAGCTCCATTCAGTGTTTACATGCAGCATGAATTCAATGTCGAGGGCTCGGTGCTGGGGGCTGCCTGTGCTGCTCCAGCGCTGTGGGAGGGAGCAGGTGGGAATGGCTCCAGCATCCACACTGCCCTTCCCACCTCCCAGTGCTGCCCAACCTCCAGCAGGCCCTTACTGGTGCCTTTCATCAGGGCAAGTGCAGAAATCAAGGTTTGCTCTATAATTTGCTTTTTAGTTGCAGTAAGGGGCAGGTGGAGGTTTGGAGGAGAGCCATGGGAGGGGGCGGCAGGGGCAGGACAGTGACATTAGGGCAACATCTGGGAGATGCTCCAGCTCCCATCCTGGCCCCAGGATGACAGCAGGGTTGGGAGAACATAGACTCATAAGTCACAGGATATCCTGACTTGGAAGGGACTCACAAGGATCATCAAGTCTGACTCCTGACCCTGCACAGGTCACCCCAAGAATCCCACCATGTGCATGGCTGTGCCAGGGCGGGAGAGACTGGAAAACACCTGGCAACTGCTACTGCAAGGGAAGGAGACAGCTCACGGCAGGGACAGGGGGGAAATGTCCATGTACATCAGGGAAGGCACCTGGCAGTCATGCTGCCTGCCCTGCCCTTACCTCAGTGTCCCCACCTGCAGTGTGGGGGGGGCTCAGGTCCCTCAGGTGGCTGCGTGAGGCAGGTGCTGTGTTTGGCACCCCATGGCAAAGGCACCTCCCAAGCCCTGTCCTAGGAGTCAGGATGTCCTGGTGTGCAGGGAACCAGGTCCCTGTGCCCAGCACCCCCCCCAGCTCTGCCATCCCTGGCACAACACACTGATCCACCCCAGAGAGCTGCACTTCCAGGAGCCCTGGCTGGCTGTGCCTGGCAGGACACTGCCCTGCTCTGCAGGTCACCTGCTGCCCTTCAGACAAATTTCTCCCTGCCCCTGAGTCACTGTTTGGGTTAGGTCACTCCCAGCCTGTTGTCCCTTCCCATGGTCCCGTCTCTGCCTGGTCCCACCCAGTCCCACCATCTCCTCTGGCATTTTTTTCATGGACCCTGGCTGGTGTTGGGATTTGCACCACCTGGTTTCACATCACTCACCTCTGCCCCTCGCCTGTGTTCGCTTCTGCCTGTTCTATCAGTCCTTCTCTTCTCTTCCCCCATCCCCCTATATTATTTGTTGTAATTTGGTTTTCTGACATTCTGTTGGGTTTTATTTTTCTTGGCATCACATCTTTGGGGATTTCACTCACATCATTTCAGCCCAAATTTGCACTGACATCATTATGTTTCTTCTCTTCATCCTGCCCGGTTTTCCTCCGGAGGCAGCGCTTGTTCCAACGCTCCCTGGCAGGGTTTGGGGTCGGTGCTCCCTGCCCTCATTGCAGGGTTTGACTCCCTGGCGTGCGACGGCTCTGGAGCACAGCCTGGCCTCGGGCAGGCACAGGCACAGCCTGGATCAGTGTTCCAGGGCTGAGATGGGCAAACACTCCGAGCCTGGGACAGGAGTGGCTGCAGGGGCTGTGTCCAGCTGGGAACAGGGAGCTGCCTCCAGCTCTGACTGAGTCAGCACATCCTTCCTGCCCCATTTTCCCGAGGACTGTGCTGTCTGCTCCAGCACCTGAGGAGGGGAAGGAGCACGACCCCACCTGCAGAGCTGCCTCCAGCTCTGGGGTCCCAGGAAGGACATGGAGCTGCTGGAGAGAGTCCAGAGGAGGCACCAAGATGGTCAGAGGGATGGAGCAGCTCTGCTGGGAGGAAAGGCTGGGAGAGTTGGGATTGTTCAGCCTGGAGAAGAGCAGGGTCTGGGTGACCTAATTGTGGCCTGACTGAAGGAGCCAACAGGAAAGGTGGAGAGAGACAATTTCCAGAAGCTTTATTTGGTGGTGATATTTCCCTCCCACTCTGGTTTGTCACACCCCTCTGAGTCCCTGCCCAGGCAATTTGTGTTCTGTATAACTGTGGTGTTTTCCCAGGTCTGGGTATTAATGTTGGGGAGGAAGGACCTGGTGCTAGGGAGCTTATCAGGCTTTCCAAGCACAGACAGCACGTGAGGACCTGAGGACAGACACCCTGCCTGTGTGGGACACCCTGACCAACTCAGCTCTGAGCTGAAGAGGTGTCACATGGGGATTTGGATCTCTCTCCTTGTGATGGCAGCAATTGTTCCTGTCTGTGGCAGTGAACTTCAGGGTTACTAGTAATAGAATCATGGAATCATAGCATGACCTGGGTTGGAACAGATCTTAAAGCTCATCTCATTCACCTTCCACCAGCCCAGGTTGCTCCAAGCCCCATCCAACCTGGCCTTGGACACTTCCAGGGATCCAGGGGCAGCCACAGCTTCTCTGGGCAACCTGTGCCAGGGCCTCACCACCCTCCCAGGGAACAATTTCTTCCCAATATCCCATCTAACCCCGCCCTCTGGCAGTTTGAAGCCACTTGTCCTGTCCCTCCAGGCCCTTATAAATTGTCTCTCTCCATCTTTCCTGTCGGCTCCTTCAGGCACTGGAAGGCCACAATTAGATCACCACTCCAAAGCTTCTCTTCTCGAGGCTGAACAATCCCAGTTCTCCCAACCTTTCCTCCCAGCAGAGCTGCTCCATCCCTCTGATCCTCTTGGGGCCTCCTCTGGACTCTCTCCAGCAGCTCCATGTGCTCCCTGTGCTGTTCCCCAGGGCTGGAGCAGCTCTGCAGGGGGGTCTCAGCTGAGGGGCAGAGGGGCAGAATCCCCCCTGCCCTGCTGCCCACACTGGGGGATCAGCCCAGAGCACGGGGGGTTCTGGACTGGGTCATGTCCAGCCTGTCCCCCACCAGCCCCCCTCCCGGTCCTTCTCCCAGGGCTGCTCCATCTGCTCATCCCCAGCCTGGATTGATCCTGGGGGTTGCCCATTAATCCTGTCTGCCAAGCACACCCTCCCAGCCTGAGCCTCCCACAAACACACAGAGGTGGAGCCTTGTCTCCAGATCCCAGCACTTCTGAGCTTGACTGGGGACACCAGATTTTACTCTTAGACAGAAAAAAAGGAGACGGAGGACGCATGGAGGGAGCCAAGAGGAAAAGCACACTCAGACATCCTCTGCCACAGGAAAAGCTCCAGCACAGCATGTCTGAGCAGAACAGCAGGTCTCTGCTAGCAGCCCCCATGCTCAGTCACTGCTGAGGAGCAGAGGGATCTCGGCACAGCAGAAACAGGGAACTCGAGTCCCCACTTCCTCCAGCGCAGCCGAGATCTGCATTTAGACTTTCTGGGAAATTCTGGCTGAAAGGAAGCTGGCACAAAATTTCCATTTGCAGTCACAGGGGCTTGGGGAAATCAATCTCTTTAGAGTCCTTTGGAAACCTCAGTCTGATGGCTTTAAATATTTACTGTACTCCTGCACACCAGATGCCAAATTTGCAGGGCACGTTCTCCCAGGCAGCCCCTTGGTTCAGACACCGTGAGACTCCAAACCAGCCTGTGCAGGTACTGATGAAAAACAGTCCTTAAAGCAATTGGGATTTGCAGTTGAGCATCTCTGAAATGCTTTTGAATTTGGGAAAAAAACCAAGAATAATTCTTGTGACCACAGAGCATTAGTGTCCCTCACACTGAGGGCTGGTGAGGAGAGCAGGACAAGGACACAGCCCACAGCAAGGAAAGGCTAGTTGTGCCCACCATCTCCCACTACAGGACTCAGCAGCAGGAATACCCACCTGGGATCACCTCCTGGGGCTTCTCTGGCTTTGGATGACTCAGCTGGGGACGGCAGAGCTGATGCTTGTCCTGTGTAGCTAATGACAGTGCCATCTCAGAGGCTTTGGAGTGGCCAGAGGGAGCTTTAGGAGCCTTTGGTATCTGTAATTTTTTCCCTTTAGCACAACAGCAGGTGACATCTATTTTTCCTATCTTGAAGATGCCTCTGATGCCCCTGCCTGCTTTCCTTATTAAAACCCTAAAAATTCAACAAGACACTGGAAAGGAGACTTTTCTGCCTTGACCATGGCCTCTCCCAGCCCATTTTCCCCCTTCCAGCAGTGCAGGGAGTGAGGGCAGGACAGGAGGCTGCTCTTGGCCACCAGGATCCTTTGTCATTGCTGTGACCTGCTTCACCTGCATGTGGAGCCCAAAGGCTACAGCTCATCACAGCTTGGAGCCACCAGCAACCCCAAGAGCCAGAAAGGCTGGGAGAATTGGGATTGTTCAGCCTGGAAAAGAGAAGGCTCCAGGGAAACCTAATTGTGGCTTTCCATTCCCTGAAGGAGCCAACAAGAAAGATGGAGAGAGACTATTGACAAGGACCTGGAGTGACAGGACAGGGGGGAATAGCTTCAAACTGCCAGAGGGCAGGGGTAGATGGGGTATTGGGAAGAAATTCTCCCCTATGAGGGTGGTGAGGCCCTGGTACAGGTTGCCCAGAAAAGCTGTGGCTGCCCCTGGATCCCTGGAAGTGTCCAAGGCCAGGTTGGACAGGGCTTGGAGCAACCTGGGCTAGTGGAAGGTGTCCCTGCCCATGGCAGGAGGGATAGGAACAAGATGATCTTTAAGGTCCCTTCCAACTCAAACCAGTCTGTGATTCCAAAGCATCTGTCTCCAATGGGCAAGAGACACAGGGACCATCAGGGACCTGCAGATCCATGGCAAAAGTGTTGTAGTTCAGCTACAGTATGTTGGATGAAGTTGTTGGGAGAATTCTGGGAGGAAATGTCTAAAGATGACCTTCAGGGAAGGCCTGGAACCTGAACAGGCTCAGTGAGAGGCTGTCACATGGATTGTCTCAGTGTCCCAGCCAGTGTGCCATGAAGGAACACATCTTCATGGGTCTCAGAGGCACTTGATGATTGTGAAGGATTTGAGCATTCTTAATTTTTCCATTAGAGAGGTCCTTAGTATCTCCTGTCTGTTCCTCAGCGGCCCAGGAGGGCTGTCCCGCTGAAGTCCTGCTGTTCACATGCAGGCTTCACCCCCCAGCACTGCAGCCTGATGCAGGTCCTGTCCCAGAAGGCAGCTTCAGAGGGTTCCCTGTGCTGCCCCACACCACAGCAGATGCTCAGGCCAGCCTGGGGTCTCTGTTGTTTGCCTGCTCTCTCCCGCACCCAGCAGCTGAAGGCAGCACCCAGAGCAAGGGATTTGGGTCAGCCAGGCTGAGCCCCTGCAGCCCAGCTCAGCCTTCACAGGATACCCCAAACCCACTGTGAGAAATAAAGTCTTTTCGGCAAGAACGTGCAGATGTGAAAGTGAGATTGATATTTGCTAGAGTGATCTCATTAATCACCTCCAGAGAGCCAAGGAGTGTGTTGGGGCTGCCTGGCAGGGACAGGACTGTGCAGGGATCGCTCTCTAAACACGTGGGGCTGACCAGTGAGCTTGGGGCATCGTTCCTGGGCACGGGAGGTCCCAGTGAGGGCATCACCTACCATGGGCGATGCTGTGAAGAGTACTAACTCCTCCTCCACAGGGGAGAGCCTGCAGGAAAACACCCCAGCCAGGGCTCAGGGCAGCAAACCCTGCTGGGCTCTGCTCGGGCTGATCCACACGGATGAGTCTCCTCTGGGGCTCAGTGGGCTGAGTTTTGGCTCCATGTGGAGCCAGATGGGTCTTGCTTTAGCTGTCCCTCCCTGTGTGGTCAGAGCCTGGCTGCAGCCCAGGTGTGCTGCCCACCCCACAGTGCTGCTGCAGGGCCCGGGGACAGTGCAGAGATTCACAGAGCTGGATGGTTCTGTGATGAGCTCTGGCCTGGATTCAGCAGCTTGTTTAGCTGGGCCAACACGGCATCAACTGCTGCCCAAACAAACAGCCTGTGAATATCCCCTGAGGGCAGAGGCCTGAAATGTCCTTAAGGCTCACGTTGGCATTTTACCAAACAGTTTATTCCTGGTCACTGTAGATTTGCTGGTTCTGCTGCTGGGCAGGCTCGGCAGGTTGGCAGCATCGTTTGGAACAACTGGCAACAACAACGAGCTCTCCAAACCCACCCCCCGTGCCAGGCCATCACCTCCTGAACCACAGGGTTGTACCCCAGTTCTGCAGCCACTCAGAGGCACCAGGATGGACACACTGAGTGGGCCCATGGACCAGCGACCGCTTTGCTTCTCTGCAGAGTCACTGACACAGCTCATACCTGGGGGTGACAACCCCCCCTTGCCCATGGGAGAGGGCAGTGCATCCCTGACCAGCCCACCCCAGCCAGTGATCCTGGGGGACTGAGGCTTTTGATGGCAGTGTCTGACACCAGGTGTTCAATACTGACCAAACAGCTCCCCAAAAATGAGGATCTGAAATATCAGCATGTTGAAACCTAAAGAAATGCTGGGTCTCGTTCACTGGCTCTGAGCTCCAGGAAGGTTGTGCTGCCAGGAATTCCCCCTTCATTTTAGGGACTAGCAAAGTTTTTTGGATTTTTTAACTCCCATGTTGACTGAGACCCCCAAAGGTACATTGTTGCTTTCCAGACTATTTCCAGTGGGAAATACTATGAAGTCATAGGATCACAGACTGGTTTGGGTTGGAAGAAACCTTAAAGCTGGTCTCATCCCACCCCCTGCCATGGGCAGGGACACCTTCCACTAGCTCAGGTTGCTCCAAGTCCTGTCCAGCCTGGCCTTGGACACTTCCAGGGATGGAGCAGCCACAGCTTCTCTGGGCAACAAATCCACAGCAAAACACTGTCAATGCTGCTGCTGATTTCAGTGGCATCTCCAACATGTTTGCAAGGTAGAAAACAAGGAAGACCCAGAATATGGCATAAACAGATGGAATGTAACACGCTGTCTGGTCCATGCAGTGGGATGAAGGCTGCACTTGCCTCCCAGCTCCAGGAATCCTGGTTGTACAGCCAAAACTCCAACCAAGGGGCAGGTTAAAAACTGTGATGGCACAGAAGGGAGAAACACAAGGGATGGGTTCAAGCAGTTCCTCGTTATAGGGATCTCCTCTGGCCTGGCTGTGCCTCGGCTGCAGAGCTGAGGGGTCCCAGTGCTCCCAGCACATCCACAGGGATTCCCCAGGCTCAGGGGGTGATTCAGGGAGGGCAGCACCGACCAAGGACTTGCACCACAAGGTACAGTGGGGGGACAGGACCTGGGACTGTGCATTCCCAGAGCCCTGCAGCCCCAGCAAAGGCAGAGCTCATCTTGTAGGGAGGATCTAGTGAGCCCTGCTCTTCAGTCAGAGCCCTTAGGCCCAGAGAACCAGGAAAAAAATAACAGCCTTATAAAAGACTAATTAGGGACAAGCCTGGCTCCTCTATAGCCAATAAAGTTTTGCTTTTAACTGTTATCAAGTCTGGATTTTACCCAAGGAGATTTCTTGTTAAAAAACAGCTTAATTAAAGCAGGTAGAAAGCCCTTGTAGGTCTCCCTACTCTCACACCAGCACCCCAGGCAGGCAAGTTCCAAACATGCTGCCTTCCAGACCTGAAACAGGGATCAAGGGGAGATAAAAGGGACTGAGAGAGCCCAAGGGCTCAGCTTACACAGAGGAGCAGCGAGATGGTTCCTTCACACAGAGCCAGGGAGCACAGCATCATCCCAGCCCAGTCCTTTCCACCCTGCCCAAGCATGCCCCACCCATAAAAGCCCTTCCAGCTCCTGTCCTTGCCCTTCTCCAGTTCATAATCACCTGCCCCCCCCCCCATCAGCCCCTCATTTCTTTATCTGATGTTCCTGCTGCAGGTATTTTAAACCCCTGTGGTCCCCAGGCTGTTTGCTGTTGGGTGGAAGCAGGCATCTGTCTTTGCTCTCATCTGTCAGGGTAGACACAAGCTGAAGCCAGTAGGGTACAGGCCAGCTAAAGTGGGTAAGAGCTTTATATAACTGGAAGGAAAGAGCTGAATTTATCCCTGCCCTGCCACAGACTGGAGTGTTGGGATGTGCCAAGAGCTCTGCTTGCACTGTGGTCCCCCAGCAGCAGCTCTGGGGGTTCAGGCTGGGGGTGCAGAGCCCACCCGGTGCTGGGTGGGTTGAGTGCTCCTCTCCCTCCAGACCAGAGGAAACTGTGCTTTGCCTCCAGTCTGGGAAAGCAGAAGCTCCCAAGGCTTGTGTTGCCCCCAGGGGTTGCTGCAAAGCTCTAGTTGGCTTGTTTGAACTCAGATTTGGAGGACATATTTTGCATTAATCAAAGAAACACATCATGTGAGGCATTTCCCATTGAAATGCCTGGAACAGATGCCCACTGAGGGATCAGTGCATGTGCAGCGTGTGCCTGAGCCAGAGGATCTGGGAAGCAGTGGAGCTGCTCCTGGGGTGTGGGCTCTGTGCTTGGTCCCTGTACCAAGCAACCCTCCGAGGGCAGAGCCTCCATCAAGTGCTGAATAATCCAGGGATGGAGAAATAGTACTTCTCCAAACTTTCTTCCAAAGAAGAGAAGGAAGGAAGCTCTACTTTGCAAGAGCACAAAATCCACTGTACAACATGAAGGAATCTCATACAAAAAGACAGAAATAATTAATCCAGCTCCAACTCCACATAAACCCGGCGTTTTTCCAGTTGCTTTCATAGAAGAGCCTTTCCTGCAAACTTTCCCACTGCAATGAAGTTAAGCCACACAGACTTATGCTGCAGAATGTAATAAGTAAAGGTGGCTGGAACTGGGAACTGAGCTGCTTATTGCAGAAGGGGCAGCCAGATACTGCAGGAGTGGTGTGAGAGCCAGGCTTGGGGGGATCCAATGGTGCATTTGGGATAAGCAGCCCACAGGACAGGAGTTTGGCTGAGCCTCCCCTGCACTTGCTGCTCCTGCAAGGAAGAGTAGGACTGTGGCAAGAGCAAGGATTTCTTGTAGCAGTGGTGGGTCTTTCCAGGAAATATTCAGAAAACACCATTTCCTGAGCTGAGCTGGGAGCTCTGGGAGACTTGAAAATACAAAATAATTGCTGGAAAGAAATCTGAAAATGACAGCTCCTTTTCCTGCATAGTGTTACACTTCACTGGCTCTTCTCCCTCTTTTCATTAACTCCTGTGACTACATACATTTGAGGAAAGCTCCCATTAGTCACAGTTGCTTTCCCACTCATCCTTCATGCCTTTCAGCAATAAGACCAGACTAACTGGTGCCCGTGTAAAATAGATTTCATGATGGCAAGTATTTCCCTAAGTCCAGCTATGATCTGAACATCGTTACATCCACACAGCATAACCTCTTTCTGGGAAGTCATGGTTAGTGCAAATGCACGAATAATTTGAGACAGATACCTAATATCAAATAAATCCTCTCTCTGACTCCTTTCAGCTCCTGTTGTCACTGAACAGCACCAGGAACAAGCACCATCAGCAAGATCATCCCTTCCAATTATCTGGAACTTAAGAGGGTATCTGTGCACTGGGAAACTCAAGTCTCCACTGAAATAGCATCAGCTGTCTCTGCCTCCCCTTCTGGTCTCCAGAGTGCCCCAGCCATGGGCAGGCAGCAGCTCTTGGCACGACGACCCTGGCAATGTCCCCACCATTTCAAAGGTAGTGGGTTCCACACTTGCTTCCTGGTGAACACCACGTTTGATTGCAAAGCCTGCGCAAGGGGTCTCCAAGGGCTGCCTTTCCCAGGCGTGAAAAACTCCTGGTGAAGGTGAATACCAAGCACGGGCAGCTGAGCAACTGGAGACGGGGCGGGAAAAGCACCGGGAACGTCCGACGAGCCAGCTCTTGGCAAAACCCTGCGACGCCGTGCTCCAGTGAGTTATCGCTTGGCCTTGGTCTGAAAAGCGAGCAGCACATTTTCCTCTCCCCAGCTCCCGCCCGCGGAGGCGGCCGGGCATTCCCGGCCGGGCATTCCCGGCCGTGCCAGGGGTGCCGCGCCCGCAGCCGCGCCAGCTGCACCTCCACAGCCCAGCCAGTTGCCCGGAGCTGGCACTGTTTGCAAACAGGGGGATGTGTTGGCTCCCGGCGTGGCGCAGCCTGTTCCCCCCGCGCCTGTTCCGCTGGCACCTCAGCCCTGCTCCTGGCGTGTCACCCTCCTGGGCACGGTGCCACCCCGGCAGATGGGCACCGCGGCAGAGCTGCGGGAGGAACGGCGTGCACGTCGACTGTCAGTGTGTCAGGGGAAGGATTTGTGTTCAGGAATGTTAAAACAGCAGCTCATGCGGAGTCCCAGCCCCGCTGGTGAAGGAGCCCAGCCCCTGAGCGTGGGAGCAGGGTGAACACTGTGCCACCACCGCCGGCCCCCCGGGTCACAGCAGGGACAGGGGCCGATGGGGAGTGTGGCTGTGGCACTCACCTCTGCACTCACAGAATCACAGACTGTGCTGAGCTGGAAGGGACCCACAAGGATCATCCAGTCCAACCCCTGGCCCTGCACAGGCCCATCCCCAAGAGTCACCCCCTGTGCCCCAGAGGATCAGCCAAACCCTCCTGCAGCTCTGGCAGCCTTGGGGCTGTGCCCACTGCCCTGGGGAGCCTGGGCAGTGCCCAACCAGCCTCTGGGGGAAGAACCTTTGGCTGAGACCCAACCTGAGCCTGCCCTGACACAGCTCCAGCCATTCCCTGGCTGCTGTCCCTGGTCCCCCCAGAGCAGAGCTCAGTCCCTGCCCCTCCTCTGCCCCTGCCCAGGCACTTGGAACTGCACTGAGGTCTCCCCTCAGTCTCCTCTGCTCCAGCTGAACACACCAAGTGCCCTCAGTGTCCTCACAGGGCTTCAAATCAAGGCCCTTCACCATCTTTGTTGCCTCCTCTGGACACTCTCTAATGGCTCAATATCTGCCTTATATTACTCCTGTCCCTCTGCTAGAGAAATCACTGCCTGAAGCCTTGTAGCTCTTTCCCAAGAGCTCAGTCCTCCTCTGGAAGCAGCCACAGGCACTTCCACATCAAGGGAATGTGAACATCCTTCCCTGCCCCAGTAAAGCTTTTTATAGATGGCTGCAGCCCATCCCAACATGCCTTGGCCACTTCTGTTACTGCAGCTGGAGCAGCTGGATCTGAGGACAGACCTCAAAATAACAATAGGGACATGCTGTGAAATTCTGATATGAAACAACAATAAAAACATCTTTATTGCTGTTACTAAAAGTACTAACAGCAGCACTTTGTTCAAGCTGAGTTTTAAAGCCAGGATTTTAAAACCTGCTCAGGGGGATACGTGCCGGTAATGCATCATATCTCCCCCAGGCTCCTTCCAAAATACTGGACCCAGGATCTTAGGGACTGCTGGTGTTTTGTGTCCTTCTGCATGTCCTATGTCAGTCTTGATTTATGCAACAAAAAAAGTTGGGTTTGGGTCCCTTTGTGCCAACATAGGATTATTATATTCCAGCAAAAAGGGGTAAAATAGGAACTGAGATTTCACAAACAGACAAAGTTGGCCACTGAAACCTTCAAGTGCTGCCTGTCCCCACTCCCTGCCCATGTTCTGTGCCCATGTGACCATGTTGTCTGGGATGTGGCCGTGACAAGTGAAGATCTGAGGACAAGACATGCCAGGTCCCCTACACCAGCCCACTCCCACTGGCAGGGAAGAGGGACACACAGGCTTTGCTGAGCATTAGCACTTCAGGGGGAAACTCTTCTGAGCAGCCCAGAGATGTGCTGTCCTTGCCAGAGCACTGCAAACTCCCCGTGCCCACATTCTTGCTGCAGTTGCTTCCTTGCAAATTAATTTGGGTCGGTGTGAGCAGTGCTGAGCTGCAGACACGTCCCCTGGTCCACCTGTTTTGTTGCTCCTGTCCAAGGACTCCTGAAAACCCTAGGGCTCATCTGTCATCCTGAGCATTTTTGTTGGAGAAAGACACCTTCCCTTCCCCGGGGAGCTGTGGCCAAATGGGTGGGGAGCCCCAAACTATTTGCAACTGTGGTTTCCTGGAGCACATGCCCCACTGTGAGTCACTGCACGACATCCCTGCCCCTTCAAGCACTTTCACATGTTTTTGAATAAAAAGTGAAGCACCTCATGCAGCACTGTCTCCATTTATAACCAAATAAAACCAGGCTTGAGTCCAAACTTCCCTGGTTTACTCCATGGTGAGCGTTTGCCTACACGGATATAATACCGTTTTTTGGTTTTCCAGACTGGTTTTGAGGTTTTCTACTGCACCAGGGAATGGTGGGTAGGTCTTCACAGCTCAGAAGGGGCTCAGAAGGAGAAGGAAGGGGGCAGGGGCAGAGGTAGGTAGATCCCTCTCCAGGTCATACTGGAACATGTTTGGAACCAGGAATTCCACCGCATTTCTCTGGTCCTCTCCTGGGTGAAGAGGACAAGCTCACCCAAGGTCTGGGGTGAGTCTTAAGAGAAAAGCTGGGAGAATGGTGAGGAAAACAAGCCATGCACAACACTGCTCCTGGCAATCTCAGATCCAGCCTTGTATGAGAAAAACAAGAGGCATTTGCCACTTCTACCAAAGCTGGCAGAAGTGTATGAGGCGAGGCAGGGTAATAAAATGTGCCCTGGTTTCCATTTTTGCTGCAAGGATAAGCAGAAGGACCATGCAGAGTGCAAAGAGAAAAGCTGTCTCTGATGACTCTGCACAGTTCAGGGTCCAGCTTTCCTTCTACAGAAATACACTTTAACTTTGCTGATACCTTAAACTCCTAATTTTCATCCACTGTTACACCAGGGATGGAGGGGTAGAGGCAATCCAAAAGGCAGCTCACCTCTGAAAGGTTACACATGACTGATTCAAGAAAAAAAGGAAAAAGGGGGCAGAGGGGGTAACCCAGGTTTTATCAATAATTCCTTTGGGGTGGATTAAAGCGAAACGACACTAAATAATCGGTGTTTGAAAACATATATTGACGAGATTTATTCTAACAATTCTGTATTAACAGGCATGCTAGCAGTTTGGGTGCTGTCATATAACAATGTGACACAGAGATAACCTTTGGGGAGGGAAAGAAAATGCATAGGGGAGAGAAAGGCAGGATAAGAGCAAGGGAGAGTAAGGGAAAGAAAAG
>NW_020884973.1:1417625-1450409 GCF_003945725.1 Corapipo altera
GGAGAGAAAGGCAGGATAAGAGCAAGGGAGAGTAAGGGAAAGAAAAGCTGAGAGTGGACAGATGTCTATAGTCACCGCCCACGGGGTCCAGCGATGCTTCCATGTCTGTCAGTTGAAGTGGTGGCCTTGATCTGCTGGGGGTGAAGGGGGGAAGCCCCCATACTCTAAGAAGTTATGAGTTATTATATCACGCGTCATACCTCGAGCCTCCAACATCTCCTGGGTCTGTGCTGAGTTTTTTTTTTTTGTTTTGTTTTGTTTTGTTTTTTTTGTCTCGCCCGGTTCCTGCCTTTAGGGAGGGAGGGGCCTGATTGCTCATCAGATGTATCAACAGTCAAAAGCCTGCGAGCTCGGCTTCTTGCCTTTTCAGGGCTTCACACCTTCAGCTCTGGAGGGAGGGAGGGGCCCGACTGCTCATCAGCGGTATCATGCAAGTCAAAAGCCTGCAAAAGTCTCCTAGAATGCATAAATCATTAACCATTTCAGTCTCTGACACCACGGAAAATAAACACGCTCTCAACAATAAAAACCCAATATGCCATGGCCCTAAAATAGTATAACCAGGGGATCTTCACATTTTCCAGGAAAGCATCAGCACCAGTCTGTTAATCCCAGAATCATGGAATGGTTTGTGTTGGAAGAGACCTTAAAGAGTATCCAGTCCCACCCCTGCCATGGGCAGGGACACCTTCCATTATTCCAGGTTGCTCCAAGCCCCGTCCAACCTGGCCTTGGACACTTCCAGGGATCCAGGGAGAGCCACAGCTTCTCTGGGTAACCTGTGCCAGGGCCTCCCCACCCTCACAGCCATTCTTCCTGACAATTAATTTACTTTCTTTCAGTTTGTATCCATTACTCCTTGTTCTGTCACTCCAGTTCCTGATGCAAAATCACTCTCCACCTTCTTTGCAGGCCCTTTAGGCACTGGAGGGTTGCTTTGAGGCCTCCATCCAGCCTTCTCTTCTCCAGGCTGAACAGCCTGAACTTTCTCAGCCTGTCTCCATAGGGGAGGTGCTCCAGTCCTTTTATCATCTTTGTGGCCTCCTCTGGACTTGCCCCAACAGTTATTGACTACTGCCCTTAAAAACAGACCCAGCATCATCTTACTTTTTAAGGCACAGTTGCCCAAATCATCCTTCAATAACACTTAGGTGGGTCAGAGCTGGTGAGCTCACCCTGGTCTGTGTTTCTGGGCACCCATTGACCCTGTGCCAGCTGGGTTTGGCTCCTCCAACCCCTGGCAAAGGAGCAGTGCTAGTGCTTGGGCATTTGGCTCCAGGGCTTGCACAGGCTGCCTGCAGCTTTCTGTGTCCTTGTGGAGAGCTCGAGAAGACGAACGGATCGTTTCTTTCGCAAGTGCTTATGAAAAACGTGGAGCGCGGGGTGATTGCTGCCAAACATCCCGGTACAATTCCTGCCAGTGACACAGAGGGATAGCGATGGCATCTCCCAGCCGGGCTCAGAGTAAATCAAAGAGCATCAATTCTCTTATTTCTGCAGGGTCAGAGCTCCTGGCTGAGCACTGGATGTGCTGGATGGACTCGTTCTCCTCCAGCACGAGTGACTGGCACGAGGGACTGCCAGCAGTCAGAAGAATAAATGGGCAAATTTAGATTGGAAAAGCTTGTGGAAGCCTGTTAGATTTTGAATATAGATATCATCATGTCTTGGTAGATACTATGTCGGTTTTAGCTGCTTTTCCTTAATGAAGAAGCTGTCACTGAGGCAGGGAGGAGCCCTGCTGTGCCCTCCACTTCTGCACAGAGGGTAGTTGGGTTTTCCCAATTTATTTCTTCCTTCTGGGCTCAGCATTTTCTTGGCCAGGCCTCACTCATCATGATGTTACAGCTCAGGAGGTTGCTGCTGTGCTGGGTCAGGGCACTGGTTCACCAAGTGAACGTCTGGTCCCGGGGAATGGTCCACCCTGGCTCCTGGAAGGGCAAGTCTCCCTCAGCGAAGCTGTGTGAGGCTTTCCTGCTTTCCTCAGAGGGGGAAGAGCAGATGAACTTGGGCCCTGGAGCACAGTGTTGGATTGAGTCTGTGGTGTCATCAATCTGCAAACCTGCAGATGTCAGACATTGCTGTGGGGGGCCCAAGCCTGCAGGAGCAGAAGCAATGGAGAGGTGTCCAAACCCACACATGGGTTCCTCAGTGGAGACAGGATTAGAGCAGAAATCTCCCCATGTTCTTTCACATTCTTTGATCCTACAGATGCTGGTAGTGACAAGGAAAGGGAAAAACAATAGAAAGCCAATTACAGGATTCAGACACTGCCCCTTGCCATGTGCTTACCCTGCCTGTGGGACTCACAGCCCCCAACAGCCCCAACACTCATCCCACCGAAGGCCTCTGGACATTTTGAGTTGGGAGGGGTTCAGCACGATTCCTACCACCACCACTACCAGGAGACAAAGTCATTTCCAAACAAACAGCCGAAGATCCACCAGCAGATCAAGCTCATTTGCCCTCTCAGGTGAGGCTGGCTGGGGAGCAGGAACTGTGGAGCACAGGTATCACAGGTATCATGAGGACAGGATTGTCCCCCCCATATCCAACCCAAAACACTACTGAGTCAGCCCAAAATTTTGCTGGACTCTAAGGCAACAGAAAAAAACCAAGTTATGTGCCTGGCCTTGCCTCACCCACAGCAGGCAGGAGCAGAGCCAGCATGGGTGCTGTGGTCCCCTCGGGGCCATCCGTGGGACAGCAGAGCTCCTTGCAGGGGCACAGCCTTTGCCATGGAACAGGGCTGTGCAGGGGGTGGAAGAGCTGTGGTGTGGGGCTGATGTTCCTTGGCTGTTGTCCCAAGGCAATGGCAATGCCTCAGGGCCGTCCTTTCTTCTGTTCTCTCCTACCTGTTGTAGCTGCATCGTGTCAACCCAACAAGAGTGAGCCACTCCAAAGGCTCTGTGCTCAGGCTCTGGCCATCCTAATGGGAGGCTGCACTCCAAGGCACTGGAGGTGGCCTTGGTTTTAAACGCTGCATGGAGACTTGTCACAGTGTCATCACTGCTGGGAAAGGCCCTGGTTCCACTCAGTGTCATCACTGATGGAGATGGCCAGGAGGAGATGGGGGGATGGAGGTCTGGCTGTTCAGCTGAACATCACCCAGGGTGGTCCATCCCTCTGTCTTTCTGTTTGACTGTGCAAGCCACAGAGTTTCAGGCACTTTTCCCAGGTCTGCTCACAGTCCCTGACAAGGAGCTGGCTCCCACCACCAGCTCACCACGGGTTTTACAGCTGCACATTCTGGTTTTGCAGCCTCACAGACGTCGCACTGGGCTGCACTTGTATCTGCTCTGGAGGCACCAGGAGGTGCTTGGGGAAGGCTGCTGAGGTCAGCACTATTAGATTTATTATATGATCAATCTCAGAAAACGAGCTCTAAACCCAGTTGCCTTAATTCAGGTCCTCCATTTGTCAGAGGGTTAAATCCATGGAGAGATCAGGATCCTACCGCACACAGCAGCACAGTCAGTCCTGCTGGGAAGCCTGGAGTGGCTGGAGCCATCCCTTCACATGCAGTGCTTAATGGCCTCCTTCAAAAAGTCCTCTTCATCATGACTCCTGGACATTCTTTTAGGCTGGCAAATTGGCACTAAGGTCCTTACACAGGAATAACCCTACAGGATCATGGAGTTTCAAAGTGAAAGCAGCTGGATACAGCCAAGATCTCAGATGCATATGTGAGGAAAATGCTGCCAGCTCTGTGAATAAAGGCTTTTGCCATTAAATATCCCCATTTCAAACTGGTGTCTCTGCTGTTTGTGTGGTTTGGGTCTGAACCCCCCCGTGTCTCTGCCATGCCCCAGTCAGAGTGTTGTGCCTGGGGCTGGCACCTCGTGCTGCACCCCCCAAGACACTCAGCACTCTGCCCCAGCCAGGGGCCTTCAGAAATTAGTCAGACCAGCTTGAGGAGTTCTCAGGTCTTGTCTGATTTTGAGCATATTTTATGCTTGTTTTAGCTTTAATAGTTTCATCCAAAATATTTTAAGGGCCTTCTGCTGTGCCTGCAATTTTGTCCAGGATCAGATGGCTCATGCAGCTTGTCCAAATTGTGATGGCACTCAGATATCTCTTGTCTATCCTGTTGGTTTGGGGTTATTTCACTGATATTATTAACAACTTCTTTTAGCTCAGGTTTTGTTTAGCTTTGTGCAATTGCCTGACTTTCCCCTCCCTTGGAGAAATCCCGTTGTACAGAGGGAAATTCAAACCAACCTAAATAATCACAGCACAACTGACACATAGACCAGCAGGAGAGTGAAGAGTCTAATCCATCCACAGGTATTGACTGGGAATTTATAAAAATAACCCTGAATGAACCCAAAATTGAAGGGTGATGGCTCCCACTGTGCTCCTCCAGACAATTCCCATGAGAACCTGATGGCTCACCACGACACCACGATGGAAGGGTGAGAATTAATCTAAGGGAGAGGGGTGGGGACATGAGACTGGAATTTCATTACCTTTGTTTTACTCTCTGCTCCCAAAACAGTAGAGATGTCACTGCCAGGAAAGCAGCTCAGTGGGTGACAGTTTGCAGTAGCCTTTCTCCATGCCAGAGTTTAATAATTTTTCATTTCCTTGTGCCTAAAATTAGGAGAGAAACGGCCAAACCCCATCAGTTTGGGAAAAAAACACCCACGCCCACCCAACCAGATGGGTCTGTTTTTAGTCTATAATTAAACTCACCCTCTTGGATGGGAGGGAGAGCCTGCTTTTAACAGGGGAGGGAGCAGGAGATCCTCTCCAGTCCGTTTTCCAGCGAGGGGTTTTCGTTCCTGCTGGAGGGGAGCGGTGTGACGGAGCCGTGAGCGCCGGAGGAAGGCGAAGGGATTTGCTCCGTTATCCCGACAGCTGGAATGGCCTCGTTTCAGACACGTTTAGCTGTTTGTTTTCTGTCCCGAGGAGCACAGATCTCGGTGACGATGGTGCCATCTGTCCCTGCGAGCGCCTCCGTGGTGATGTCTCTGCCCGTCCCTCCCCACGGGGATTCGGGGCGGGGAGGGGGAGCGGTGCCGCCAACCCGCCTGGTGACAGCGGAGCTGGACGGGCAAGAAACATTCCCAGAGCAGGAATTTTCCCTGTACAAAGTGGCAACAATCGCCGTGGAGGGGCTGGCACAGCCCTGGGTTTGATTGGATGGTGTCTGGAAAACTTTGCCAGCGGAGATGGGGGAATGCAGAGGAATGGAAGGGAACAGAGGAAGAAAAGGGAAGAAAGGGAAGGGAGGAGGGAGAAGGAAAAGGAAAGGGGGAAACAAGGGAAGTGAAATAAGGGAGAAGGGAAAAGGGAGAAGGGAGAAAGGAAAAGGGAAACGTAAAAGGAAAAGAGAAAAGGAAAAGGGAAAAACAAGGGACGAGGGAGAAGAGAGCAGGGAAAAGGGAGAAGGGAAAAGGAAAAAGAAAAAAAGAGAAGGGAAAAAATTTAAACTAAACCACAGTAAAATAAAGGAAAAGGAAATAAAATAAAAGGAAATCAAAGGAAATAAAATAAAATAAAGTAAAATAAAATAAAATAAAATGCCCAGCCAGGCAAGATGAACTGACTAGCACCTGTCTCCCCCTGGTCCCTAACTGCAGTCCTGGCTGAGGGATTGCTAAGGATGCAGCACAGTGAGCAGTCTCTGCCCAGGCACCAGTGCTCAGCCACCTTCAGGCTGTTTTTCTATGGACTGGGAGTGTGCAGACAGACACACACTGCCCCGTGCAGACCAGTTAAGGACGTGCTTTAGGGAGTGAGTCCACTGCATGCTGGACACGCCAGCCTGGTCCCCGTCTGTGTGACACTGACGTACTCTGGGGAGTGACATTCAAAAAATTGTACCCTAGAAGCCCAAAACTCCTGAAGGAGAACAAGAAAACTAAATTTCTCTCCTGGCTACACAGGCTCAGCCACTGATTCCTCTTCCCAAGACTTGCCTGGAAACCCAAGGGTACAAGAGTGCCTTTGGCAAGAGACTGCCTGAAATGCATGGAGAGGGTTTTTTATTAAATTATAAACATGATTTTTTGATTCTAAGCTAAATAACCGGAGTCTCATTGCACCTGATGAATGGCAGGTTCCCCTGGCTTGGCTTTTCTTTTAAAGATCTGTCACAGAGAACATACTTGGCTTAAAGCAACTGAATTATTTAGATTCACGTGTCCTCCTGCTCCTGGCTGAGCTGCACCCACGATGCCCAAAGTCACGGGCATCGTGATTCAACTGGAGGGACCGGGAAATTCATTACGCCTCCTCATCGTCACTCCTCCTCATCGTCATTCCTCCTCATCGTCACTCCTCCTCGTGCCGGTGCTCCAGGCAGAGGACGCTGCTGGGATCCCCCACCTGGCAGAGGGATAACGCGGAGCATCCCTAAGGCAATTACAGCCGGGAGATAACACCTCGTTCGCAATGTTGCCTTCAATTGACAACTTCGTGTGAAACAAGATAACGGCTTGTACTAATGAACGTGTAATTTATAAACTGATGGGTCTAACGGTGTTCTAAACGTGGCATAAGAGCCGGGGAAAGGCAGATTAGGGGTGAATGTGCCTGATCTACCATCACATCTGGCCCTGCCACAGTAGAAACTGCCTGGCTGTGGGTTATCGCTGCTGCTCCTGCGTTGAATTGACTGTAAGTGATCAGTTTAAGTCAATCTCTGAATTTCTAATTAGGGGATTAGCTGGAGAAGGATTTCCTTGCAGAACACTTCATTGCTGTTTTGCTAACTGTCAAGGATCGGGAGTAAGGACTCACAGTTGCATATTAATAGCAGCATTAGATGCTAGTGCAGCTGCTTTATCAAGGATGTTATCACTCTCCTGAAATAACTGACATGGAAAAGGCTCGTATTTTTATTTTTCATGAATACAATGTTCCATTACTGTGGGTTTTGTTTCCAAAACTTGAAGCGTTTTTATCATTTCTGAAATGCAGTATAACAACAGAACAATTTCCTTTAAATCAAAAGCTGGATCTCTTCCAAGTCATTTAACTTCCAAAAGTTTGAATTCTTCAGTTAAAAAAAAAAAAAATTAAAAAATGAAAGGAATTCAGTCTGTGCACTTCTAATGAGAATATCACAATTATACTTAGACTGTCACACGGGACTTCTCTTTACAACAGCTTGATTCATGGGGGAAATTAACTTGTTTAAAAGTAACAGTTTTTAATAGAAATGTTCTGCTGACTGTTCTCCTTGCATGCTGGATGGAATCTGCTTTGGCACTCCGGGTCCCGGAGGCTGGGATGAGCTCCTTTCTCCATGCCCACCTTGTGCCACTGAGTGATCCTGCCCACAGCCTGCTACAGCAACACAACTCATACAAGGAGGCTACTGTAATTGTCAAAAAGAAAGAAAAACTATGTAAAGTCTTGAAAACTTCCAAAGTCAGCACTTGAAGAAATATGAAATGCAATGAATTAATGAGAAAGGGAGAATGAATCATTAAAATTGCATCACCGCGCCGTGTTCCTGATCGCATCTCCCTTAATGTTCTCACAGTCTGAACAATTGATTAAGGAAAACACCGCTGCACACTAAAAATTGGAAACAGTTAAGAAGAAACAGGATTAGCAAAGTCTTACAGGAAAGGTCAATTATTTCTCCCAATTTATTGCTAACCTGACATCTGTAAACAAATCACTGGAGGAACTCCCCGAAGACTACACTCTGTCCGACAAGACATCCTAATTAATGAGGATGTACTATGCAAACACAAATAGAAGCTGAGAGATAACATCTAAACCCAGCCTTAAAAAGATACAGTGAAAACATTTTCCCAGGAGGTTGAGGGAGATCAATAAAGGGGAATAAGGTTCAGGAGAGTCAGAATTTGCCATGGGGTGAGGGCGAATAATCTTTGTGGTTATCAGAGCCGAGACGGCAAAATGAATTAAATGAGTTTAGAGAGGACTTGGTGAGACTGGCTTAAAAATGAGAGAAAGGCTGGCAGAAAAATGAGAGAGGGTTGCAATCATCCCTTGTGCTTCCCAGTGGCAGAAGCCTCAGCCAGGATTTTCGGGTGCCCTGCCTGCATGGCTTTAGATGCTCCTGGGCTTAGCGAGCATCTCACTGACCTTCAGTGTCTCTGAAGGCCGAGCCGTCGTGCTTGGAGAGTGCTCCAAGGAGGTGCCTTGATCCCAGCGTTGTTCCAGCCAAGTCTTCAGACCCGAAGGTCAGTTTTTTCTCCTCTCTGGCTGCCAGTCTCAGCCGTGCCTCGGGAGCCATGCTCTGCTGTGGCATCCTCTCCACCGGCCAAATCCGCTGGCGGGCAGGCACGGTGCCCGCCCCAGAGCCCTCCGTGAGCAAAGCTGGATCGTGGCAGCTAATATTAAAGATTCCTCTTCATCAGCATCCCAATGATTAAATATGTATAGAGGCATCTGAGATCCAATTTATTTCTTTTGTGTTGTAAATTCCTTTTCTTGTTGGCTTTTTTTTTTGAGCTGCTTATAATTAAGACCTTCAGACAGCTCAGCACGACTGGAAAGCAGCCATGCTCCTGTTATATCCCACCCATTGAAAGTGCATCCCCCTCTCCTACTCAACCAAGAGATTCTTCTTTATTCATTCCAGTAATGATTTGATTTACTTCTTTCTTAATGAACAGAGTGACACTGCCTTGAGTCACTGATGTGCAACTTGCTGTTTTTTCCCTCCCTTTGGAAAGTTTTCAAAATATTTATAAATTTTAAAAGGAGCAGAGAGAGAAAGAAAATGAAGTTACATTGTGTTTCTCTGACTCCCTCTGCTCTTTCTCATCTGCAGAAACTCTAATTCCTCCCAATGTCTAGGCTGCCACAGGGCTGCTTTTGGCAGGTGGGTGGATGGCAGTGCCCCCTCTCCCCTCTGCTCATCCCTCCTCGCCTGGCAGCACTGCCAGGGGACCAGGCAGGGATACAGCTAAGCACGAGGTGCTGCACTGGGGTTAGGGCCTCCACACCAAGGATCAGAGACCCCTGTGCCCAATGACCCACACCTCGAGGGTCTTCTTTGAAGGGGGTTGTTGTGACTGTGTTGCTTTGGGAAGTGCTTTGAGGTCTTTGGGCAGACACAAATCACACAATCACTGACTGGTTTGGGTTGGAAGGCACCTTGAAGATCAGCTTGATCCCATGGTCAGGACACCTTCCCCTATCCCAAGTTGCTCCAAGCCCCTTCCTACCTGACCTTGGACACTTCCAGGGATCCAGGGGCAGCCACAGCTTCTCTGGGCAACCTGTGCCAGGGCCTCATCACCCTCACAGGGAACAATTTCTTCCTAATACTTAATCTAAACCTACCCTCTCACAGCTGGAGTCCATTCCCCCTCGTCCTGTCACTCCAGGCCCTAGGAAATAGTTTCTCTCCATCTTTCTTGTTGACTCCCTTCAGGTATTGAAAGGTCACAATTAGATCACCCCAAAGCTTCTCTTTTCCCTTCTTCTCTGAACAATCCCAGTTCTCTCAGCCTTTCCTCACAGGAGAGCTGCTCCATCCCTCTGATCATCTTGGTGCCTCCTCTGGACTCACTCCAACCCCAGGCACATACATCCCAGAGGAGGTGTTGGATACCCCTGTACCCCACAGTGATTGCACGAACAACTTTCCAACACAGGGTTCTCTGCTCACCCACAGCCCTTCACTACCCCAGAACACCAGGGAAGACCAGTCTTTCCCTCTTGCCTGACATAGATGTGAATAACCAAGAAAGCTTTTGGAGTTACAGAAATGCCCATTAAGTGTCTGCATCTACACACTGGTGGGTGCTGAGGGACATGACACAGAGCCATGATCAGGAGCTGCTGGTTTGCCCCGTGTCCCTGGGACAACACTGCACCCAGGGTGCAAACATTGCCAGGGGGAAAGCACAGGAAGGATTTTACAGCTGTCACCTACACAGGGGTAAAATGTGGGTGCTGAGCTGTCTGTGGGAGGAGATGGCACCAAACATGCTTTGCAGGGGATGCACCAGGTTCACACCAGTCACACTGGCTGGATGCTGCAGTTGCAGCTGAGAGGTGACAAACTCTGCAGTCTTGTCAGTCCAGAAAGTCAACAGAATAGCAAGAATGGCAGGTAAGGACTGCCAGACACAGGTAAGGACTGCCAGACACTGGTAAGGACTGCCAGACCAGTGCCAGTAGAGAGGTACCTCCACAAGAAGCATTTGGAGGTGAACAAATGCCCTGAAGGTTCACAGCTGACTTATTAGGGACTGCTCCAAGGCAGAGAGTTCTGAGGAGGCAGAAGTCTTTGCCAAGCTGAATTATGCTCCTTGGGACTGTGGATGGACTGGATGGACCTTCAGGTCTGATCCAGCCCTTCCTGCAGAACATTACCCGGAGCAGACCTGAACCCTCAACTCTCAATTCAAACCCCAAAGCTCAGATTAGTGACACACAGGGAGTATGGTGACCCAGACAGTAAATGGGGACCCCCAGCATGGCGTCAGCCTGGGGACACCCCTCTCTCAGAAAGGGGATTTCCATCTCTGTTCATATCTAAGACAAGCAGTGAGAAGCTGTTCCCATCCCCCTGTGCCCCAGACTGAGAGTAGAAGGGGCAGACCAGCACATCACCTGGCTCCTGACAAACCCAGGCCACTCCAAAGCCCAACATCCTCCACCTCCTGGCTCTGGAGGGTGTTTCGGGGCTCTTGGCTCCCTACCAGCGCGGTGTTTCCAGCTCCCTCCGTGCCAGCCCCTGCAAAATCTGCCGGCAGAAGCTTCGCTCCCCTCCACAGCCGCGAGGAGCTCTGCAGCGAGGAGTGACTCCCTCCAGATGGCTGTAAAGGTTAACAGCGAATTTATTCGGAGTTACATACAAATCAGATTGTCTTTTTTTTTTTCCCCCCTCCCCGAGAGGGAACAAAAACAACCACAATTTCAAGCCCACACAGGCAGCGCAGCCTTCCAAGGTGGCTCAGTTGCCATAGACGACCGCAGGCAGCCGAGCTGTCACACTGAGCCCGCGGCACCGCGGGGACCCGCCGTGACTCAGGGGACGGGGGTGAGCTCAGCTTCCGTCCCCCCGCCCGGCTCCTCGCCCCCTCCCGGGATGAGCTGGTGCCCAGGCTGCCTTCCCATGGCGTCAGGAGGAGCTACCTTTGGGACAGGGGTGTCCAGCCCCAGCTGGCCGTGGCTGGTGGAGATCACAGAATCACAGAGTCACAGAATCACAAAGTCACAGCATCAACGAGGATGGAAAAGACTTAGAGATCATCGAGTCCAACCTTTGACCCAACACCACTGTGGTTCCCAGACCATGGCACTGATGCCACATCCAGATTCTTCTTAAACACCTCCAGGGATGGTGATTCCATCACCTCCCTGGGCTGCCCATTCCAATGTCTGATCACTCTCTCTGTAAAGAACTTCTTCCTAATGTCCAACCTAAATCTCCCCTGGCACAGCTTGTCCTACTGCTGGTGCCTGGGAGCAGAGCTCGACTCCCACCTGGCTACACCCTCCTGTCAGGGAGTTGTAGAGAGTGAGGAGGTCTCCCAGGAACCTCCTTTTCTCCAGGCTCAACAACCCCAGCTCCCTCAGCCTTTCCTCATAGGACTTCATGGTGGCCCAGCGTGACATCTGATTAAGCAGATGGGGTGGGCTTCTACATAGGCTCATGAAAAATGGAGGAACTGGAGATTTGGGGCATAATCTGAAATCTGAAGGTGTTTTTGCCATCCACCATGTACACTCAGCCTGGAGCTGCTCTGTCCCTATTGCTCTGCTCCATCTTCCCCCAGTCGCCTTTCCTTCAGTCCCCGCAGAAACTCATCATCCCACCTGCAAAACTTTGCCTGTGGCCAGCCAAGGGGCTGCTCCTCAGGGTTCCCTCACCACTCTACCAGTTCATGGGGACCAGAACCACCAAACTCATTGGGTTTGGTCTGCAAGTCACCCAGCACATCTCTGGGATGCTCTGGAAAGGGGTAGGAGCAGAGAGAACTGACTTTTGTTGTCTGAGGTGTCTGAGAGGGTCAGAGCCCTGGTTCTGTGATGTTGCAGAGGACTGTAGCGGGTGGACACTGCTGTGAATGTGGAAAGAAATGTTTGTGTGTGAAAGTTTCAGGAGAAACACCACACAAGCTACAAGAACTGCCTGTATTGACAACCCCAGGACACAACCGGCAGCAACAAGGCTGGGAACCCCCAAGGATCAGTTTGCACCAGGACCTGGCTGTGGGCAGATCATCACCAAACTCCAGCACTGGATCTCCCTGGGGAACAGGGACACTGCAGCTCCAGGGGGAGGAACAGTCCAGAGGCAACAGGATTGATGTGGGCTTTCCCAGTGGTGACAGACCATCTGCATTCCAGGCAGCAATCTCCCGGGTCCCCCGATTACAGACATGGATGGAGCTGTGTTACCAGCCTGAGAAACTTTCCCAAAATCTTTAATGAGTTTTCAGAATTTTTAGATAGAATTGGTGTCAGATATGGAAAGGTCACTGAGGATATTACTGTCCACCCAAGAAATGTTACACTGGAATGGGACCAACATTCTCCTGAGTCACAGCAGGCTCCTCTATTCCACTGTGGTGAGACCCCATCTGCAGAGCTACCTCCAGCTCTGGAGTCCCCAACATCAGAAGGACATGGAGGTGCTGGAGCAAGTCCAGAGGAGGCCACGGAGATGCTGCCAAGGGCTGGAGCCCCTCTGCTCTGGAGTCAGGCTGGGAGAGCTGGGGGGGTTCACCTGGAGAAAAGAAGGCTCCAGGGAGAGCTGAGAGCCCCTTGCAGGGCCTAAAGGGGCTCCAGGAGAGCTGGAGAGGGACTGGGGACAAGGGATGGAGGGACAAGACAAGGGGAATGGCTTCCCACTGCCAGAGGGCAGAGTTAGATGGGATATTGGGAAGAAATCCTTCCCTGTGAGGGTGGGGAGGCCCTGGCACAGGTTGCCCAGAGAAGCTGTGGCTCTCCCTGGATCCCTGGAAGTGTCCAAGGCCAGGTTGGATGGGGTTTAGAGCAATCTGGGCTAGTGGAAGGTGCCCCAGCCCATGGCAGGGGGATGGAATGAGATGATCTTTAAGGTCCCTTCCAACCCAAACCATTCTGTGATGAAGGATCATGGGACACACTGGCCGGTGTCAGTCATTTTTTACTGCTGCACTCCCAGCAGATGCAGCACTGAGGGCTGCTCAGAGCTATGAAACGTCCCAGTTTTTTGCCAGGGTTGCTCTGTGGGCCCAGCTGACATGGCTGTGGGAAAAGTGATGTGCCCCTCATCGTTTTACTCAGACAGAAATGTGGAGAGCACACAGCCTGGACTGTGGGGTGGGGAACACGGAGAACATTTCTTCCTTTCCTCCCAGAGAAAAGCTGATTTATCATCTTCCCAGGGATTCCTCTGGGCTCACTAGAGATAAAGGGGAACAGAGAGGTTTGATTCTGGTTTGCAGAAGGAAAACACACTCTCAACTCTGTGGGGGCTTGAAGCGTCATCCAACATTTTTAAGAGAAGTACTTCTGGTCAGATTGAATCCTGCCATTGCTGCCACACAGCCTTACTGATCCAATAAAGCCAATGCCAGGGCTACTTGGATGGAATATGCCTCTCCAGCCCTCCCTTTTATATGCCAATATTGCAAACAAATGGATTCATCCCTCCCTGGACACAGCTGCTCTGCAATGTAAGCCTTGCCATTTCAAGGCAGACCCTCAAAATAGCCAATATGTTCCCTTAGAAATTGTTAAAGCTGTTTAGCAGTATCTGGATCACCTGTTTTCCATGGCTGAACAGGGAAGAGCAGGAGGAGAAGCTGTAGTTAGCTATTATCAATAACAGGAACGAGCACACCACGTGCTCATTAGGAATATGCTAATAAAATGTGTTCCTCGGCTGTACATTCACAACATGTGTGTCTTCTTTTTTAGCATCGATGTGCAGCATAATCCAAAATCTGGCACTGTGGGTTTTTTCCCCCCAAGCCTGTCCTGATACCCAAATTGCTTTGGCTTAAAACATTAGTTCCCTTGGGCGTCTGTTATTCACAGACTCTGCGATGCCAACTGAACAGCTTCCAGGAGCTCTGATGTCTCTCTTTTTATTTTATTTTTTTAATACTGTGAATCACTTTATTCCATCCACCTTCTGGAACAATTCCCTGGAGAGTACCAATTCTGCCGAGCATCTGCTCATGCAGGAAAACCATGGCCGTTCCTCCACTGGAATTTTTCCCTCTTTATGGTCATTTAAGGCTCTTCAATCCCACTTACTGATAAATCTTGGGGGCAATTTGTCAAACACAAGTTGTCCCTCTTGCTTGACTTGCCTGGAGCCCGTTCGAACCCCAGACGTTTGATGCCCACAGGGCAGCCACAGGGGTTCTTCTCTCCCACCCCCTTCCATGGGTCACAGTTTTTCTGTGGTTCCAAAGGCTTCCCCAGAAATTTATCCTAGACTCTACAAGGAGGCTCCCTGGGAGAGGAAAGGAGTGGGGAGTGAAATGAGAGCTTTTTGTTAATTCTCCCAAATTATTTAAGATATTAAGGACAAGGGATGACTGTGAGGAATTGCAGAAGGACCTTGTGATGAGTGACTGGCCAAGAAAATGCCAAGAGAAATGCAGTGCAGATAAATAGTGGTGCACGTGGGAGAAGCCATTCCCAACTTCAGAAATGAAATGATGGGCTCTGAGCTGACTATTAACTCTCAGGAACAAGATCTTGGGGTTATAATAGATAGTTCTCTGAAAACATCAGCTCATTGCTCAGCAGAGATAAAAGAAAAAAGAAGCATCTTGAATGCTAGGGATTACTCAGAGGAGAACAGAGCAAAACAGCCCCAATCACGCCGCCGCTGTATAAATTCCCCACGCACCCACACAGTGAACACTACACAGGTGGAAAGGGATGTAGGAAAGCTGGGAAAGCTTCGAAGAAAGGTGGGAAGGATGATTCAACACACTGACTGGCTCTAGGAGAAGGAATGAGGATGCAGGTGGAGAGCTCCAAGGCTTGAGCTCCACCATGGTGTTCCATCCATGGTGACAGGACTTTCCCACCCACAGCGACCACAGCTCTGCTCCTGATGCAGCAGCTCCTCATCAGAGGGTGATTCAAGCCCACACAGGTGCTTCCTCTGCGTTTTGGGTTGGTATTTGTGCCACCCCCTCCTCTTGCCATGGAGGAATTGCTGGACACCACGCACAGCACTGTCCTCCGTTGGTGCTGTGTGTCCCCTGTGCTGGGCAGGCAGCGTGGGCACTGGGGAAGAGGAATTGGAGCAGTTTGGCAAAAAGCAAGTGATGGATGCCAAAATAAAATTAAAAAAAAAGGGGGGTGGGGTGGAGAAAGATCTAGCTTCACCTTCTGTTCTTGTAATTCTTCTGTGCTAGCAAATCTGGTGGGAGGAGGAAAGGGAAAAAAGGCAGAGATCCAGCCCAGTGATGGAAGCAGGATTATTGCACTGGAAGGGAAAAAAAACAGGGAGAGTTTGGGGCTAAAGCCATCCCTTCCTGTTTGAGATACCCAAGTTCAAATTCTTCTTCCCAGCTCTTACTCTTGGGTACACCAGCCAGTGGGGGAATTTTCATCTTTCTAGAGGGGAAGGATGAGACCTGTCACCAAACACCTCCTGGCATTTGGGATCGGGGCAGGCAGTGGCTGAAAAGAGAGGGGGAGATGGAGAAAGGCAGAAGGATGAGAGTGAGGGAACAGTTGTCAAAGGGTACACAGTGCAAAGCAGCACTGATGAGGACAAGACTCCCCTGAGGCTGTACCCTGGGGACTTGTCCCCAGCCAGGGTGGCCCCAGGGGATCCCCTACATTCACGCTGCTGCTGCCACCACACCTGCACTAGCAGGGACACAGGTTCCCTCTGCAAAGGGAGAAAAATGCACTGAGCATGAACATGGACATAAACAAACAGCTCAAACCAGCAGTTTTACGAGACTGGGCTTATCTACTGCTGGCAGGCTGGTGTGCTGAACTCAGGAAGGATTCCAGGGAGAGGGAACTACCCCAGGCCTCCACAGAATCAGGGTCCCCTTCTGCTGGGGCCAACACAATGAACAACACCCTCGCCTTGACAGCTTGTGCACAGGCAGAGAAAGCAAGTCTTGGAGAGGAAAAAAGAGATGCAGGAGTGAAGAGACATGTCCAAGAACACACCCACCGAGCAGTGGCATGGACAGTCCCAGCCTGGGGTGCTGCTGTTTCCTGGCCTTTGAATAATGTGTCCCCAAGGTCCTCCTTTCTCAGCTCAGGCACTACACAGGGTCCCTCTGACAAGGACAGAATAAACCTGGGGAACACTGATGACATCCTCAGTTCTTGAGGGCTGGGTGTAATGTGTATCTTCATTTGGTATGCACGGGTGAGCCAGGATATTTATTGCTGGGGTGACTGTCTGGTCCCAGCACAGAGCTCACGTGTTCATGGGGCAGCAGGACAAGGGCTGCTCACTCTGCCCTTCACAGGGGCATCTTCATCCATTCTTCCTTGGATCTCCTCTGGAATCCCTGTAGCTGCTGAGGAAGAATCACAGTTAACAAGAAATTACGACTAAGTCACTTCTACCCCGAGTAAATTATTAATTTTAATCACATGAAGAAATAATAGACTCCTCTGCACACCAGCCTTCGCCCATCAGACAGAGTGTCCTTGTGGATGCAAGGACTAGATTCACCCTCCTGGGAGATTATCTGGCCATGTTCTGGAGCAGGGAAGAAGTTTCCACTCACTGCTGGCTATGTCTAACTTTCTGACAAAATAGGTTTCTCGTGTGTGGAGTGAGTTATCTCCCCTGAGTCTCCTCCTGTCAAAGTCCTGCCCTGAAATCAAGGAAACAGCTGTTAGAAGATGCTGCTTGCTGTGTGGAAGCCTGTGAGAAAGCACTGACATTTTGCTGTGGTCCCAAGCACAGCCTTGTACCAGCACAGCCCATGGTCCCACTGCCACCTGTGCCCCCTCCTCTGCAGGGGAGCTGTGCAGGACACACCCTGTGGGTGAGGGGACACTGTGGGTGAGCTGTGCTTGGGCTGAAGTTCATGAGAGTAGGATTCAAACCTGGTGTGTTAGTGGGGGCAGGCAGTGCCTTGTGATGGTACAGCTTACTCAGAGGGGTTCAGTTGATACCCCAAACCAAAATAGGTGTCTAAACCCACCCAGGGCCTCCAAAAAGCCTTCACTACCCCCAGCCCCAGAGAAAGCTTGGACATCAGTTCACCATCATCCCAGGTGATTTCCAGTGAGATGGTGTATGAGTATTTATGGCTTCACTCAGATCTGTGAGGTGAACATGGGATGAGCAGCAGCTCTCTCTGGTTCATGAGTGGAGTGAGGCAGGAGAGAGGAATCATAACCCTGCTCAGGTGACCAGACCAAAGGAGAATCCAAACACCCTCTTCCAAGTTGTCCTGCCCCACAGCCACACTCCCCATCCCTGCCTTACCACTCAAAACACAGGCAGGAGCCTGGGATCGTCCTCTCTCCCACTCCCTTGGTAAAGCTCCTGTAACAGCTGGAGTTCCAAAGGGTCCTTCCACAGAACCCTCTCACTTTGCTCCTCCATCTCCCCACACCTCATTTTTTCTGTTTCTTGGAGGTTTCAGGGGGATGTGTGTGGGATTACGAGTGAGGCATCATGATCTGAACTGAATGTGTTATTTAATGAACTGTATGAAATATTAAACCATGCCGGATGAGAAGCATGGTGAATTCTGTAAGAAAGAATATATTACACTTGGGGAGGACTGAAGATAATCAAATATAATGAATGAATTTAGAATCAGGACACACAGAGCTTAGAGAAGTTAAGTTTTGTTTATTGTGAGCCTGAATTGTATGTGACGGCCGTTCAAGGCAGGTTCTGCTGCCTCATGTTTTCTCGTGTTGTGAATGACATTATTGTATTTTTCCATTTAACATAAATCTATTTTTCGGAAGGCTGCTTCCACCCGAATGGCATCGGCAGATCCCATTAATCACGGTGCTCTCAATCACTCAGAATTATTTAGAACCTCTTTTGTATGTCCCTGGCACTTTCCCCATTTATGATTAATCTTAAACTAAACCAACTAAATAAATAAAACTGCAAGGATCCAAAGAGCATCCCTGTGAAGATCTTATTTAAGTGAGACACACACTGACAGCTTAGGGTGTTTCTGCTCCTGGAGGTTTCAGGAGGAGGAAAGAGGCTTTTTGGTCCAAAGCAGGAGGCTGAGCTTGGAAAGGAGCTGAAGTCCTGACCTCAGCGGGGCTCAGCCTTCTCTACTTTGGGATCTATTCCCTTGGTCACAGCCCATTCCATTTGGTTCTGAGCCTCTTCTACACCTACAAGATACACTTGGTGGGCTGTGCTGACCATCTGCTGCGGGTGCCTTGTGCCATCCCCCTGCCCAACTGCAAGGATGGGACATGGAGATGGGGCTGCTTCTGGGCTCTGCTCTGGGTCTCCTCACCAGGGCTGGAAGCCAAACTGAGACAACCTACCCAAGGGAAGTGAGAGAACACCACCGCTCTGGCATGTCTGTACCTCTCTGTTTCCCAGGTGACAACTGCTATAGCAATGCCACCCCCTGCCACCTGCGAGGAACCAGCTATGCCTCAGCAAAGCCAGCCCTCCAGGTGCTTGTCCAGGAAAACCCAGGGAATCTCCAGTCAGATGTTTGCACGTGCAGTGGTGCCACTGTTTCTGCTGTGGGAGCAGTGACTGTGGAAAGGGGACGGATTTTAAAGCCAGTATGGGCTGTGCACCAAGCAGAGCTCAAATCCCACCTGGTGTCTGCTGGCAGAGACAGCTGGAGCTCAAGAGCTCAAGCTGAACTGGAGCTCAAGAGAACTGGAAAGAGTCATTTAATTGCCACTGTTATGGCCAGGGTATGCTGCAGTAAGCAAGAAGAACATGGTGTTTGCATGTTAGAGTCTTTCCTTGATGGAAATGCAGGGTGTTCGATGAAGCATGACAACAGCACACATCCACGTGCTAACCCCAGTCCTACACCTTTGTATTAGCTAGTGATATATTTATATTGTTGTTATCCACATCCATATTTGGTGCATAGAAAGATCATATATGTGAGTCACAGACATCCCAGACACCAAGGCCTCCCTTCTGTTTGAGTTCCCTGTCCCCCAGCCCACTGCTGTCCATGAGGATGTTGTGTGCTCCCTCCCAGCTGTCTGAGGAGCCAGCTCAGCCTCAGCAACCAGCAGATTAAATCACATACTCACCAGATCTGGGGTATTAGGGCTAAAACAAAGCTACAGGGTTGGGTAAAACCACAAGGATGCTTTAAATATGCAGCACGGGGCGATCTCCAAGGAAGGGCGGCTGCTCTGCCTCCTCTCCATCCCTGAGCTGTTCAGCTGGCTTTGGCTCTCACTAATAAACTAATTGATTCAGCTTGGCCATCCGGAGGTCTGAGTAATTTCAATATTGAGCCTCAGCTGTAATTAATTCAGTCAATACAGTCAACACAAGTCATGGGTGATGCAGGGACGGCAGTGCTGTGCCGGGCAGCTCGAGTGCCCCCTCAGAGAGGGGAACACTGCACAGCTCCAAAGTGGAAACAACACCCTAAAAAGCTTGGCCATGGCACCAGGTTCTCCTACAGACCCAAAAAACATTCACAGGACCCCGAAGGTCCCAGTACAGAAACAGGAGCCATGTGATGTACTCATGCAGCCCAGGCTGAACAACGAACACATGCTTTGTTTGGGGTAGTAATTTTAGAGTTCGGAGGCAAAATAATTTTAAATGCAAGAGCTTAATAGCCCTGAAATTGGGGCAAAAGGCAAGTGCTCTTGTGGAGACCCCAGCCAGGTGCATCCTGACTGCTCTGTTTTCCCCTGCAAAGTGCAGGGAATTGTCCCAGGAGCATGAGGCCAACCTGGCTATCCAGGAAAGCAGGACAGGAGCTGAACAAGTGCCTGGCATCTCTGGAATACAACTCCAGAGCCACGAGATGGATTTTCTGGAGCCTTGTGAAACCCTGGGGGATGGGCCCTGTAGAATGACAACATCACATCTTGTTGGAGCAACCCAGCATGGAACCAAGGAGGAGGAAGGACTTTTGCTGGGAGGCATAAAGGCAGCTAATAAATAATAGAGGGCAGTGTTATTACTCTTTTATCTTACGAAGTCAGACCAGCTTATGAAAGGCAGGCTGGTGCAGAATGCTAATAGGCCAGACTTGGCAAGAGGGAGTTACTGTTCTGGACCCACGCAAGGGTTAACTCGAGCTGAAGGAGAGGAGCTTCCCTTCCCCAGTGTGCAGAGAGCCTGTCTCTCTGCAAATGACTCTGCTCCTGTCCCAGAGCATGGCCAGCCACTGGGTAGAGCCTCTTCCCAGTTCCTTCCCTGGTTATGGCTCCTCTGACAAATAGCAAGGACACAGGAGAGCCTTGAGAGGCCAGGATGGGTGGCTGGGGCTGAGTGGCACATGTGCTGAACAGGATGTGGTGCTTGTCCTGCTATGTGAAACCACCAACAACCATGGACTGGGAACCCACCTGTCCGTTATCTAACCATGGGGCTTTATCTCGTTGCCCTCCTTATCAAACAGGACAGGTGGTTCCTGGAGGCCAGGGATGGTGCCCACCATCACTGGAGGTGGTGCCGCCCTGCCCTGCCCTGTCTGGGCTAACACGTGCTGCATGGAGCCCTGTGCTTTCTGCACACCCCTACTGGGTGCCAGCTTTTGGAGATTCCCAAAATCTCCTGCAAGGGTAATGCCCCCCAGCATTAATGCTTTATCTGGCTTAGATAAAGAGAAGCAAATGCATCAACACGGGAAGCGCAACAGAGCAGCTGTGAGGAGCCATCGGGCAGGGGCAGGAAGGCTGGGAAGCAGAAAAAAAGCAACCAACGAGGTGTTTGGGATGAGAATGTTACAAAGTTCGATTTTCCAAAGGTAAAATATCAGCTGACTTGCAAAAACCTCTCTATTGCTTTGTTGATCCCATGCAAAGCTGTGGGTTACAGCCCTGACTGTGCCTGGCACGGTACTGTCAGCGCCTCAGGGCTGTTTTACTCAGTCTGGGCAGCAGAACAAAACCAAAGGGCAGCAAATGTGTTCTGACTTCAGTGCTGCTGTCATACCCCAGCTCTCCACCTCCCGTGCAGGATGTGTCCCTCCTCCAGCTCATCACCTCTCGTCTCACAGGCTGATTTCAGATAATTCCCCAAGACTTGGTTTTGATAAACCACTATTTCAGTATTCTATTTACAGGTGATAGAAGGCACTATATTAGGAACCTGCAGAGAGCAAAATACTCTGTTTATTCACACAGGAGGCACAGCTGATCCTCGGCAGCATCACCATCACTACTGTGCTGGCACTGGCTGAGGGTATGCTCCTTGCACTGCAGGACCAGCCTTGCCCTACACGCTCAGAGACACAGCACCAGCTATTTTCACGGCAAAATCTCCCACCATTGTAAACAGGAGCCGTGGGTGATGCTGGAGAGATGAGCTCACACACAGGCTTGTGATATCACCACATCACTGGCCTCGTGCTCCCATCTACACCAAGTCCTCACTTCACAGAAGTCCTCTCCTGGCCCACACGTGGACCAGGGATGCCCCAGGCTCCCAGCACTCTCTGCTTCTCCCTTGACTAATGCCATCTGCAGGGAGCCTTGTCTGTCAGCCCAGAGGGGTTGCGGGGTGAGTATTGAAGCACTGTCATCCCCTGAGTGATTTTGACTTCTTCCTCTACAGGCACGGTGCACACAAGCCGACAGGGCTATTTTTCTAATTATTAGATTTTATTGGAAATCAATAAACAAATAAGACGATTTTTTGGTCCTATATCTCCATAGCTCTTCTTGCAGGGCCCAGGTGTTGCTGAACCCACTCTGAGACTCTTCCAGCACAGTGATGCATAGCCCATGCCTAACTCTGCTTGGGATGTTTGCTGACAGGTGGGTTAAGTTGTAAGTACAAGATCGGGTTAACCATAGAACCGTAGAATCAACTGGGTTGGAAAAGACCTCTGAGATCATCAAGTCCAACCCTTGATACAACCCCACCATGGTTCCCAGCCCATGGCACTGATGCCACATCCAGTCTGTCCTTAAACACCTCCAGGGGTGGAGAATCCACCCCCTCCCTGGGCAGCCCATTCCAATGGCTGATCACTCTCTCTGTAAAAAATTTCTTCCTAGTATCCAACCTAAACCTCACATGGCACAGCTTGAGATCGAGCCCTCTTGTCCTACTACTGGTTGCCTGGGAGAACCATGATGTGGAGATGAAGCCCCAAGGTATCCACTGAGTTCTGCAGGAATTAGGAGTGCTGGGTTCCCTACAAGCCCCGCTGCCTGCTCTGAAGGACTCCTGCGCATCTCTCGCTCTGAGAGCTGCCTCAATTGCCTCTTAATTTGAGCCCTGTCAACACAAGAGCTAAATGAAGAGCCGTGTCTGTTAGAAGGAGTGTTGAGAGAGACGTGGGCCCTCCTCAGCTCGTTAGTGGGGTGGTGAACCCTGCGGCCATCCCAGCTCTGCCGGTGAGCTGGTGCATCTGTGGGCTACAGCCCCGCACTACCTGCATGTCCCAGCACCTCTCTGTGCACAGTGGGGCTGAACTGGGGAGAGGGAGTGAAGGGCAAGTCCCTCTTCTCTGGCAGGAATGTTTTTCTTAGTATTGGACCTACTGGAGATCAATAAGTATATAGGATAGTTCTTCATCGTATTGTATCGGAGAACAATAACAGTTCTAGAAAAATCCGCAATATACCGTTGAAAAGAATTAAAATAAAAATAAAATATATATGTTAACACTGCAAGAGGGGCTGTTTCAAAAGTGTAGCCTGCCTCTTTGCTGAAGCAGTAGAAGAAAACAGTGAAATAAAAGTAATTAGGGAAGGAGGGAATCGTGAGCAGCTCAGCACAGCGAAACCCACAAGAAGGCGCTTCCAGTCTCCTGGGGCTTGCTCTTGCTGGCCCCAGCTACCTAGGGAATGCCAAGTCCTTGGATCAGAGACACAATTGACAAAGAGACCTTGTGGAAAGAAAAAAAAAAAAAGAAAAGAAGCCTGGGCTGATTTAAAGAAACCTGGAGTGAATAAATTAGTGGGGGAGCGGAAACGAGTAGATGGAATTACATGGGAGCGTTACATAAAAGCAGCTGACGTCTGACTCTTGCAATTAATTCAAATTGGGCTGAGCCTGGGCTTTGGGGAAGAATAACTGGTGGGCGGTGGTGAAAGGAAGAATAAGCAGTCGTGCACTGAGCTGGAGGGTGATGTGTGGCTGTGCTCCCTGTTAGGGCTGGGTTTAATGAAAAGTCGTGTTCAGGACCTGTATCAGGGAAACTCCTCAGCTTTAGAGAGGGCTGGAGGAATAAAGAGAGGGGCACGGGCAGAGCAGAATCAGGGAGAGGGAGACATGCTTGCACCTCTGTGTTGGCTCCTCAGCTTACATCCAGCCTTTCCTCTGTTTCCCTCAAATCTGGAACAGGGACTGCCTGAGGGTGACCTCAGGATTTAGCCATCATGGACAAAGGGATCTGTGGCTGGGAGGGACCTCCTGGGTCACCAAGCCCTACTCTTGCATCCCTGGCACCTTGCAGGCATCATCTGTGTCAGTGGGGAAAGCGGCCCAGCGAGTCATGGCTTTACTGGCCAAGGCCATGCTCCCGGCCATGTGATGCACATGGGGCACTGAGAGACACAGGGGCAGAGAGGTGACACTCAGCTAAATCTCCTGTAACCTGGAGAAGGTTATAGGAAAAGGGGGATGGGGCATAAGAGGCCACTACATGGCTCAGAGCCAAGTACTGTGATAAATCCCAAGGAGGCCTCCTCACCAACACCTGTGGTGGCATCACTACTCCTTAGCTCTGGGCTTAGGAAAGAGGCTCAGGGGCACAGCAGTGTCCTCCCTCGAGCAGCATCCCCTCGGATCTCAGGCACACAGGGCTCCCCATCTCCGCCAAGTTTCCCCTGTTCCACAGGCACTTGATCCACACGCACCACAGGGCTCCCACTGAACCTAACACTGCTAATCCTGCTCACTTCTGTTCCCAAAGTGTCCTGCTTAATTCCAGTCTCCAGTCCTTCAAGTGCTCTAACCTTTTGGTGGCTTCTGCTCCACACAGCACACCCATGCCCAAAACCCACCTGTTCCTGTGAGCTGGAGACAGAAACAGCCACAAGAGGATTCTGATGACTGAGGAGTTTTGTGCAAGGATGGCTGAATTTGGGATGAATCCAAAGCTTATAAGCCAGAGCCCCATGGACTCAGGCAGCCCCTGGGCTGGTGCTCCAGCCCAGCTCTAAATTCAGGACAGCACTCCTGTGATACAACACGTTGAAGCAATCTTCTGCAGTCTTTGTGTTTGATAATCTGAGATCTGTGGGAGTCTCTACTTCATAATCCATATATCTTGTGACCCTCTGGAAGCCTGACAACTATTTCATGCTCGGATGGCTACTTGCTCATCTTCGCCTGTGCAAGAAGAGCGTGTCCTGACTGGCACAGGAGTAGCTCATATTTCCATCACGTCGAGACAGTGATTAAATGCCTTCAAGCCAAGCACAAGACAACTTCAACTGGGTTTGTTCTCTGTGGAATGGGAGGACTGGGAATGAGGCCAGGGAAAGACACAGAAGACCCCAGGCCAGGCAAAGGCTGGAAAACGATGCTTAGAGATAAGTCTGGCACCTCCAGCAAATCTCACCTGAGCCTGTTGGAAAAATGAGCTTGTCTGAAAATGAGGATTTCCCCAGGTGCCCTGGAGTGCCCTGGGCTACTGGGGTGCCTCCTGGGTGGCCATGCCAGAGCGTGGGGTCTCTGAGCCTCTCGCACCCCTCCTCAACCTGGGATGCCTCCAGGGGCAGGTAATCAGGATGGGGAAATTGAGGCACTGCTGGACCCAGTTGCTTTTCTTGGCCTATTCTTGGTATGACTGTGCAACATAAACCTCCCCATGGCTCAACCCTGCTCCCAGCACTGTAACCTGGCAGAGTTCCCATGGTCCCTCCATCCAGCATCACCCCACCAGGTACCGCAGCTCTCCCAGCCCCGGCACGGGGCCTTGGAGAGGTGCCCGGGCAGGAGACTCTCGGAGCAAAGGCGGGCTTTGCTCTGCGAGTACAAAGCTCCCGGCCACAAATAAAACCCGTAATAGAAAAACGGTACAAAGGGAGCTGGGCTCTCGGGGCCAGCCTGGAAGTGAGAGCAGTAAATTGGAGGATAAAGCGGTTGCCGTGGCTGCTGGTCAGCCCGTATTTCACCCTTTCAAGCTGCAGTAAAGAGGAAATGTTTTTTTCACTGTTTTATGCTATCATTGCTAAACCTTGTGTATGTAAAGAGTGTATTTCACATCCTCATGGGCTCTGCAGTCAATTGAATGCTTCTAATGTGATCTCTCCCCTGCCTTCCTTGCTTGTGATGCTAAAGCATGCACTGCCCTGTTCTTGGGAGTTGGGCACAATGCCACTGAGATGGGCATCGGAGGCCTTGGCAGACATCAAACGTGGTGCAAATCAAGCATTTGAAGTGAAATTATGGCTCTGGGTCCCCTTTTACTTCTGATATCCCCATGTTAACCCGGGTATTTGTCCTTCAGGAACTGTTGCCATCCTGAGGCACCTGTATCAGATATAACCCAAGAGGAGAGACAAGTGTTTTCCCAGGATGACGGCCACGAGTGCGGAGAAACCTCAGCACATCATTTGGAAGCGCACAGCGCACAGCGCTCTGCAAACACGACCTGTACAGCTGGCAGCAGAGGACCAGGAGATAAAAAACAGATCATATTTCAACATTTTCACAATTTTCAAGCCAGTCCCTTGAACACCAGGGACAGGCACAGGGTTTCTGAACCCTTTCTCTCTCCGTGCTGCTCTTTGTAAACACTGATAAGCCTCCTGGTGCTCCCTCAGACAGACACATTATCCTTTCTGTAGCTCCTGAAGATTAAGACCCAGCAATAAGTGCTTTTCCAGAGGCTCTAACAGGGATGGTTGGCACAGCTGCCATAAGAGGTCAGGATTTTCCATTCACCTCCCAGCTCCACCTTCCTGCAGCACTTCATGGCTCTACCAGCACGGTCCTGCTCCTGCGGCCGGACCTGGGGTCACCCCCAGCTTGGCTGTAGTGGGGATCAAACAAGGATCACAGGAGGATCACAGCAACACCCCAGCAGGAAAAATTCATTTTCCCAGCAGCAGCATCCTGTGGCAATAACCCAAGCTTGGATCTGTGGGTCCAAGCATGAACACATCCCAAATTCTATGGCCACAGGCCCAAATGTGTGGCCACCTTTACTGGCTGTGGTTGCAAGGAAATCAAAGGAGAGGAACGCCAGGAATATACTTGTACAGGAATTAAAGAGAGGCCTGGCCCCCAGCCATGCCATAATACAGAGGATCTTGTTGCTACCTGGTTTTTTATTTGCTGTGTCAAAGCCCTGGCTGGAGGCAGCAGGGCTGATTAGCTGGGAAATGTCAGCAGCCAGCCCCGGGAGCGGGCAGGCACTGCTGGCCTGCAGCCCTCGCTGTGGGCTCGAGGCTCTAAGGAGGACATCAGCCATGCTCTTTAGTAAAACAAACGGCTGAAGGCAGCGTTGCCCAGGGAAGGGTTCCCCAGGCCCTGGCACTGAGTGGTGCCCGGGCGGTGGGGCCATCACGGGGCTCTCCACTGGAGCTGTCCTCGGGAAGATGTGGGATGGCTCTGCAGACCCCTCCCTCCCTTCCTTTTTGTACACTGCCAGCCCTGCTCCGAAATTCTGTTGACTTTGGTATTTCACTTTATTTCCTTGCTCTTATGAGACCAACAGGGTGAAGTTTATCCTCAGGTGCACTGAGGTGCTCTTGAGTGTCTACAAGCTGCTGGAATCTCTTCTTGTAGAGATATCTGATGGGCTCCATAGCATTCACTGTTCCACCTTTCTGCATCCACCTGCTCCATCCAGACCCTCCCAGCCTCCTTCCTCACCTCATTCCAGACCTTCCCAACCTCCCTCCTAGACCCTCCAATCTCCTTCCCAACCTCCATCTGGACCTTCCCAATGTCCTTCCCCAGAGGTCAAAGTTTGTCCAAGGACTTTGGTGTTGGCCACTGGCCTGGGAGAAGCTGTTTTCCTGGGAAAATGAAGCATCACTTTGGCTTCATACATATGTCTGGTAGAACTATGATATTACAGAAGATTTAGATTTATCAATTTGGTCAGATTGGCCTCTTTTGCTGGGCCTATAAAAGCTCTGAATGATGCCATCCATCAGCGGGTGGACAGCAGCAGCTCTGACTGAGGACCAGGCAATTTTGCATTGCTGGGGCCAAGTGCCAATTCCTTAAGTAATCTCAGGTTTCATTACAGAGGCAGCCGGAGCAAGGCAGCGCTTGGAATTTTTTTTTGAAGTCAGCTGCAGGACACTTACAAGTTATGATGGAATTGATGGTGGATGACTCGTTAAAATTAATTATGGCCATAATTAGGAATATTCAGGATAAAAACCACTGAAAAAATGATCCATGGAAGAATATTTTCTATAGTAATATTTTAAAATGAAGCAAAAATTTGCAGCTGCTTTATTAATTTAAATAATAAGCCATGTTTTTTTCTTGCACAGCTTCAGAGGGTTTCTAATGGAGGGGGGCTGCTAGATGAGGCATTTCTGACGAAATCAAATAGCCTCATAAATACATGAGTTTTCTTTTTTCATAGTTGTGTTCATTACAAGATTCATAGAGCATCACACTAGAGGGGGAAAGAGGCAGAAGGAGCCTCCAGGCTGCTCCTGCATCCTGAGGACAAACTTCTACTCCTTCCCGTGAACTCATCCTGCCGGTGCCTGGCAGCCCTTCCACCTGCCAGTGAGCAGGGCAGGGAGACAGGCAGGGTGTGGGTACAGGGCTGCTCCTCACCTCCCACAGCACCTGGATCCCGTCACCCTGAGCAGGGATCACACCTGCTCTCCGTGGGGTCGGCACTCGTGGCACAGACAGGACAGACCAGGCACGGACCAGGACAGACACTGGACCACGGGATCAATCCCAACCTTCCCACAGCAGCAGGGAACCTCCCACACACTAACAGCATCCCATGGCTCCGTTACCTTCCACACCAAGGTACAGAGATTATCACACTGCTTAAACTGATTTATGGGGCCTTTGCACGAGAGAGGTGCCACAAACCCCTGCTCTGTGAGCGTCTGCACAGCAAAGCTATCGCCAGGCAAGTGGTATTCTCTGATCACCCATCCCTGCTGACCATGGATTGTGGAGACATAAGTAGGAAAACAAGATCTTTGAAGTGCTTTGAAAGCACTAAAGCTGCACTAAATACAAAAGGTGGCTCAGAATCCCAAAGGGTCTTCCTTTAACCAACTACCATCCCAATCCAAAGCACACAATTTGCATACAACCCTTTCCAAAGGGTCAGCAGGTTTTGGACTCCAACACCAAGAAGCCAGGTGTCAGTTTGAAACTGACCCCCCTGAGAGGCTGGGGGAGCTCAGGGCTGATTGGGTGCCAGGGCCGTGTTCCCTGGAGAGCCAGTCACCATCCGTGTGGTTCGCTTCTGCTCAAAATCATATCTCACAGCACCGGGAGCTGTTGGGAGTTTTGCTGTTGGTGTCTGCTGCGTGTAGGGGGAGAAGGCCAGGGGGTGGCTGGGCTCCTTCTCTCCCCCTCTGGGGTGGGGAGGGGAGCCCTGCGGCCCCCCAGCTCTGCCTAGGCCAGAGTTAGAGGCAGCATTTGGCGTGTGTGCTGTGAAAGAAGAATTTCACACCACGTGAGGTAAGAGGGAGGAGGCCAGACCCTCTTCCCCCCCCTGCAGCTGCGGGACACTTGGGACAGTGCAAAACTGAACCGAGCTGCCTGTGGCCGGGGCTAGGAGGCTTTTCCCCCCCGCCACTGCATTTAGGCTGGTGGGGGGTGGATTTTAAGGCTCAGCATTTGAGCAGAGCCAAGTGGACGGGCTGATAAATCAGCTCGGCGCTCGGGAGAAGAATCCCAGAAATTGGAGAGGGGCTAAGAGAGGCTCGGGGGTTGCCCTGCCAAAACTGACCGGGGGCGGCTGAAAACTGACTCAGAGGACACTTGATAAGCTGAACTACACTGCAGCAGCCTACGAGCCGAGGTATGAAACCGAGAGGGAGAGATCACACAGGACCGAGGAGCAAGGACTTAAAGCTATCTTCTTGGACTTCATGAGGAGGAGAGACTGCAACAAACAACTGGAGCTTGGTGAGGGGGGAGCGTTCAGGTCCAGAACACTCCCACAAGAGAGACTGCATTATCCAGCAGCTTGAAAGGCTTCTTCCGGGACTAAAGTTAAAGGGAGGAGCAAGGGCTTAAAAGACTGATAGAAATGTTATATATATATATATATATATATATATATATGGCTACTTTTAGTTTGTACAGTATATTTATTTGTGTAAATAAATGTATATACTTTCCCCTTCCCCTATAGAAGCCTCTGGTCTGAAAGTTTCTCTCCAGTGATGGGATAAATTTTGAGAAGGGGTGGGGGAAGCCTGGAAATTGGATTTTAGATTTCTAATGTGGCTCAAACTGCCACACCAGGTCATGGCTTTTCTTCCTGTGAGACCAGGAGGTTACACACACAGCAGCAATAACCTCAGCACCCCTATCAGTTGGTTTTGGGGCTGTACCTCACTGATGAGTCGAAGACACACTCCTGGGAAAGGTGTGAATCCCTGCAAGGCTGCTCTGAATCTCCTCCATTGGGACACCAATCTCTTGGGAAAAAAACAAAATAAAACCAGCACATCACATTAGAGGGGAGGGAACCAGCATTTGGGCCCTTTCTGGATACTGATCCAACATCTGTGAGTGCTCCTCCTCACTCCCCACAGGGACAGCTCATAGGGCACAGGCTTCTGCTGACCACTAATTGCAGACCTCTGGAAAACTGAAATTGCTCTCCAAAATTTCCTCAGGGACATGTGGCTTTTTGGCTGCGAGCTGAGTGCTGCAGTGCAGTGCCTGGGAACCAAGAGCCCTCGGCTCAGGGATGCTGCTGGTCAGGTGAGTGTGTCACTGGCCTGTTACCCCGGGGATAAAGGTCTTGGGGATGCCCCATGCAGAGGAAAACCTGGGCTGTGTCCTGCATATCCCAGTATGGCAGTGGTTTCCAGACCCAGCTCCCTCCACACCTCTGCACTGAGCTGGGGCAGGTTTCTGCCCTCACATCCCACTGCTCCTCTGCAGGGCAGGGATCCACCTGCTGCTGCCTCGAGTGCCCAAGGAGAATTACAGACGACAAACTACAGCTCCCAGAGGATCCACACCAAGAGGTTAAGGAATTCTAGCTTTAGTTGGATTTTTCACTGGTGGGTTTTCAACAGAAAGAGCCTGCTTTTCTATTCTGAGTGTTCCTCCACTCAACAGCCTAATTTCCTCTTGACAAAGAAATTCATTAGGAAACTTCCAAGTCAATCCCAACCATGGCAGTGAGCTGAAATTGCTCAAATCATGTCCAGAAAACCTTCTTACAATACATCCATCTCCGTCTGCCTTTGCATCCCCCTGGTAACTGAGTTGAACTCATAATGACCCGCGAGCCTCCTGCCTGTTCAGTCCAGCTCCGGCGCTCCCTGGGCCTGTCACGGCACAAATTTATTTCCAAGCAGAATTTCTGTCCCGAGGTTGTTTCTCTCAGCCACCCTCTTTCATGTGATAATTGTAGGAGAATTTGCAAAGCTGAAAGAACCTTTCCCCATGGATTACTGTTCCCATGCACAGCAGGCAGGCACAGGAAAAGAGGGATTCGAGCAGAGAGCATCCACTGCTGTGGTGGGTTGGGTTACGTGTTGGACCTGGCGGGACATGGAGAAGCAGTGGGAGATCTGGAATGCTCAAGAGGATGAGGAAACATAACCAGCCACGTTCAAACCATGGTCCCCAAGGGACTGCGCTGTGGCTCATTTGCCAAAGAAGAAAGGGCTAATTTTAGATTGGGTGGCAATTAAAAAGTGTTGTATTATCTTCCTGTGCTAAAACAGCCTGTCAAAATCTTTGGGTAAACCAGCAGTTAAATGAGGGGCTGACTGAGAGTTATAATAAGGAAAGACAATGGCATCATTATACGGGGATTTATCTTCCCGAGACAGGATTGTCCTCATTATTCAGGAGCAGTGTACCCAAAAGCCACTAATAAGGCTCCCTCCCAGGATGGAGATAAATCCCAAACCTTTCGAAAACTTTTGAATGCAAATGCTCTGAGGCATTCAAAGCACCCTTTGATTCTGGTGTGTGCATCACTGGTGCCAGCACTGCTGGTCCTGCTGGAGGTTAAACGGGCTTCAGGCTCTTCATAGTCCCTGCCAGCTGGGACCAATGTCCTGCTGGGACAAGGGGGTCAGGCTCCTACATCAGACAGAGGAATCAGCTCAGGAGGGAGCTGGGGAGTCCCACCCACGTGGGACTCAGCTGCTCAAATTGCTGTGGTGGCCATGGGGGATCAAATGCCCGCAGGGAACTGGATCACTCCTGTGGGACATGAGGGCTCGGTTGGGGGGATCAAGGGCATTTGGCAAAATGTTTTCTAAATTGCAACAAGGAAGAAATTGGAGAACCTCAAGCAGGGGAGAGAAGTTTTTAGGGTAATAAACTGGCCTGTGTGCTCTGTCCTCCCCAGTGAGCTGCGGGCAGCAGGAAGGCAAGGGAGGGCAGCTCAGCTCTTCAGTGTTTTGTAGCATAATTAAATCACATCGACCAAAAGAACTCCTTCCCATTCATCATCCAGAAAAATCTATACTTCAAAAATAAGTCAGACACTTCCTTTTTTTAATGCAACAAAGCAATAGGGTAAGTATTATATCCAATCCATGGATGGGAGGAACTACGTTGTTTCAATCACTATGCTTTCACCTTTAGCTACTCAAACAAAGAAAAAAATCCTGATAAAAGCCAAATATAGATTTGGAAAGGCAAATCAGTTCAACTGTCAGCAGCAAGGTGGGAAACATGAGCTTTTGTTTTTGCATTTAAAAGGGCTCGGGGTGGGAGGGGGGGAGTGCAAACAGGTTGGGGCTGGTTCCTGCTTCAGCAGTGCTGAAGCTGCCAGTGCCCACCCCAACACCAGCCTGCCTTTCTACGGGTCAGTAAAGACTGGCGTGTAACTCAGAAGCTCCTCCTGGCAGAAAGGATGGGGTGCCCACTTTCCAACCTCCTGATGAGAATCCAGTTCCTGCAACAGCACCAAAGTTGCCAAACCCCAGTGCCGAGGCAGGGCCCCTTTCACCCACATGGGTCTACTGCCCCTTGGAGCTGCTGTTACAGGAAAGCTGGAGGAGGAGGGCAGCCCATCAGGGTCTTTTTAAGAGACATAAAAGGCTTTTTAATGCAGGGCCTGGACAACTTGTAAAATGGGGATGTCCCGCCCTGCCGCCAGGAAGGCAAACCTGGAGCATGCACAGGGTGGGAAATGCTGGCAAATCTCTCATCTAACTGAGGTCAGGGTAATTTTTAATATGAAAAAATACATTTACTGAGAGCTTCAAGATGACTATTGTGACAGATCTGCAGGAGGCACATGGGGTTAGGTGGGAGATGAATTAGAGGCTGATACTGGCGAGATTGTTTCCAGTGGTGGAGCCTTTGTGGCAGTGCTGCCCAAGCAGCTCGATGCTGATGAAGGTGGGGTTTTTGTGGCAGCTGGACTGGGGCATGTTTCTGGGCTTTGAGAGTCCAGAGTGCCACAATCTCAAGGACAAAAATTCCCTAACCAGTATCTTTACTTCTTTCTCCCATGGCAAATGGCCACAGCAAACCATGGCTGTCACACTACAAGTGCTGGGTACCAGGTCCCCCTGTCACAGCTCCTCCCACAGCTCATATTCATATTCATATTCATATTCATATTCATATTCATATTCATA
>NW_020884973.1:1450419-1451516 GCF_003945725.1 Corapipo altera
TCATATTCATATTCATATTCATATTCATATTCATATTCATATTCATATTCATCCAGTAATGAAACCCCATGGTTAATTTATCCAATGCTGCTGTGGGATCTTCCCTGGAGCAGTGTGGGAGGACACAGCATCCAGCCCCAGCCCCTGCACCCCACTACCTGGTCCCCTGGGCTACACGACACAGTGCTCTCTCCTCCAAACTGTTTATCTAAACAAGTCCATTTAATTGTTACTGGTTTGTATTTCACCATTCAGGAATGAAAACCTTTTCAATAAATATTTAATGACTCCTGTTGGGTGCTGGGATGATAATGGGGTTGGTCAGCACCACACACCCGCAGATAAAACCTGCGGCACAACGAGGCCTCTTGTTTTATTGTCCCCAATGTTATAAAGATTGACTCTGCTATTAGAGCTTCCTGGAGGGTTTCTCCAGGATAGAAACTCCAACTAGCAGAATTGAATCAGTTAGTGCTGAAAAATAGATTTCAGGTGGCAGTAGCTTTTAAACAGGTGTAATGTTCTTTCTGAAAATGTGGTACCTGCTCTGCTCACAAACCATCCTGCAGACACAACCTGCTAACCCTGCACCCCCCGGAGGGGCTGTGAGTGCTCTGGTCCATAGCTCCATTCCCTAAGGACAAGGTAGAGCAGACCCCAGTGAATTGGTCCAGCCCAGGGACAGCCCAGAATATTAACAAGGGCTTCAGGTTTGGACAAGAGAAAAACCAGTGTGGCTGTTTTTCGTTGGCAGTGGATTTGCTCCATCCTCTAGGACTTGTAGGACAAAACCCTTTATCTCCCCCCACTTCCAGAGAGGTTTTGTGCTTGGTGTGATTCCAAAAGCACAACTCCAGAAACCACGATGGGAAGGGAAGGTTTGGGAAGGTTTGGGAAGGGAAGGTTTGGGAAGGTTTGGGAAGGGAAGGTTTGGGAAGGGAAGGTAAGGTAAGGGAAGGTTTGGGAAGGTTTGGGAAGGTTTGGGAAGGGAAGGTTTGGGAAGGTAAGGTTTGGAAAGGGAAGGTAAGGTTTGGGAAGGTAAGGTTTGGAAAGGGAAGGGAAGGGAAGGGAAGGGAAGGGAAGGGAAGGGAAGGGAA
>NW_020884973.1:1451616-1478280 GCF_003945725.1 Corapipo altera
AGACTGAGGCTAGCAGAGCAAGTGGCCCCAGCTGTATCAGCTGCTCCCCCAGGCTAGGAAGTGTTTTAGCTGCTGGCCTGCAAACACAGTAGCTTTGAGCTAAGGGCCCTGGCAGCTTCCTGCAGGGAAGAGAGGCTCCATCTGCACCCAGGCCAGGCTGAGGACCCCTGTGATGACAGCTGAGCCCTGTGGGAGTGGGGGGTCTGCCTGGGGGAGGCTGTTCCAGCTGGAGGCTGGGGTGCTCCCCTCCTCCTGTCCTTCTCCCCTCTATCCCTAATTTGGCCAAGGAAGCTCAGCTATTACAGTGTCAGGAGATGAATTATATGAAATTATAATTACATTCCCCGTGCCTGCTCTGGGCAAAATGCAAAAGGTCATCCTTCCCCTTGCTGCCTGATCTTTAATATGTTAGACCACTTATAGACACTGCCATGGTGGATACAACAGGGCCAGAGAGAGATGCTGCACAGGCTCTCACAAGTGTTTCCTCTTCCAAGGAACTTGATTTGTCTGGGGACAGCCAGAGCCAGGCTGAGCCCCTCTGCTTTTGGAGCTGGGCTTTGCTGGAAGGCTGTGTGCCCAGCACCCCACTGGCACGGGGATGCCAAATAAGTGATTCCTTCCCTAAACTGGAGGGAATGCAGGGGTTTTTGGGGGTGTCACCCCAGCACACAGCAGCTTTCTCATCTCCCAACTGGGAAACTTCAATGCCTTTAGGAGCAGTGGTGTCTGGGCTGGTGGGGAGCACCAGCAAGGGCAGTTGGTGGTACAGGAGAGCCCAGAACCACACAGAACATGGGACTGTGCATCCCACAGACCATTCTGGAGGCTTTCCCTGCTCCTTCCACCTCCCAAGGAGTATCCCTGAGAATAACTGCCCTGTTGAAAGACTTGAGGTACCTGCCAAAGCCACGTTTGAGCTGACACTCTGGTTACTAACGTGTGTCCGGGGATGAGATGCAGCACCAACCACCCAGGGCAGGTTTGCTGCCACATCCCCTCAAGCCAGCACTGGGGGTTGCTTTGAGCACATCTGTGAGACCTGAATCCCGAGGGACCAAGAGAAAGTGCCAACACCGTGGGCCACCCCATGGCACAGGGCACCCATGCTGCAGATGGGCAGGGCCGGGGTCCCTCGGGCAGACACAGCTCCTGGGCACAGCCACCCCCACTCTCGTAAGGTGAGAAGCCAATTTCCTGCTTTTCACAGCAATTTTCTTCAACTTCAGTGCCTACAAGCTGCTCTGCTGTTTGTAAATAAATACAAGGGGAGCTTGGCCCAAAATAGAAAGCAGAGAGGCCTCCCTAGCTCAATAAACTATAATGAGCACTTGCAGGCAGAGAAGCTGTAATTTGCAGGGCCAGCTCTCCCCATGGGTTGCAGGCTCGGCTGGGATCCGGTTGGCATCCCTCCATCCTGGTCCATCAAGGATGGGAAGAGGGAACCTGGGCCTGGAGTAGCTCTCCAGAGGTGTCCTGCTCCTCTCCCCACCACTGCTGCAGGCTGGAGAATGGGCCCTGCCACATCCCGGAGTCTGCTCCATGTCATCTGTCCCTGCCCAAAGCTGAGAAACATCCAGTTTACAGCTCCCCACACCAGAGATGCTCAATCATAGTGCAAAGGGCTCAGTCGTGGTTGGTTCTATCATAAAACATCATAAAAAAACTCAAACAAGGGCATGAAGTGACAGGACAAGGGGGAATGGGTTCACACTGACAGGGAGTAGATTTAGATTAGATACTGAAATTAAATTCTCCTCTGTGAGGGTGGGGAGGCCCTGGCACAGGTTGCCCAGAGAAGCTGTGGCTGCCCCTGGATCCCTGGAAGTGTCCAAGGCCAGGTTGGATGGGGCTTGGAGCAACCTGGGCTAGTGGAAGGGGTCCCTGCCCATGGCAGGGGGGGGATGAGATGAGCTTTGAGGTCCCTTCCAACCCAAGCCACCTGAAATTAAATGAAATTAAATTAAAAATTTGTTTTCTGTCAAGTTCCACTGTCCTTGTCAGCCAGGACCCACTTTAGCCCAGCACACATTGAGCTACTGATCTTTCCTGGATGACAGCTATGAACCTCTGGAAAACCAGCAACAACCAAACAGCTGCCAAGTCCCTGGAAGGGTCTGTGGATCCCATCCCTACTTTGTCACTGCCCTGCCTGTCTGCAAAGAGCCACTGCCCCTGCAAATGCCTGGGGCTTTGTGGGGCCTCTTACAAAGCCTGGGAGTCATAGAGGAGCTGTGCCAGCCCTGCCCCAGCGAGGCTCTGCTGACAGCCCTGCAGCTCCTGGCACGTCAGCCGGCGCTCGGCAGGGCCAGCTGGCTCCCACAGCCCCAGCCCTGCTGCAGGGGGCTCCTGGATCATGTGGATCAGCACGGGCTGCCTGGTGCAGGGCAGCTCTGCTCCTCATCCCAGAGGCACCAGGCTGAGAGCTGAGCCAGGGGGGTAAGATCCCTCCCAGGGGTGTCACGGGCAGGGATGGGAGAGCTGCTCCTGGGGACTAAACCAAAACCTTTGTTGGGGAGACACCTCCTCAGCGCTGAGCATCATCAGTCATGATTTCTCATTTGAAGGGTGCTGCAGAGCACAGGGAGGAAGGTGTGCCCTGCTGAACACGTGCTCTGCCTGCATAGACACCTACTCTGCAGCTGCCCAAAGACAAGAAAGCAAAGGTGTGTGACTCTCATGGATGAGGACAGCTGATCTCCTCCAAAGATCCCTACCTAGATTTGTTATGGCTGAGATGGGCACTGGGGGCTCAGAGTGGGCAATGCCCTCACCCAGCAGGTCCCAGGGAGCACTGGCTGCCTCCCTGGTGAGAGCTGGCACCCCACAGCACACACCACCTTTGCAATGACCTCATCCTTCGAGGAGGAGATGGTCCCCAAGGGACTCCTGGCCCCAGCAGACAGGAGGGGTCCTAGTTCAGGCAGCACTGCCAGACCCCTGGTGCTGCCACCAGCAGGGACACAAGGGCACAGCATTCCCAGCACAGGCACTGGAGTGACAAACACCAGCTGATGAGTAACTCATCTCCCCCAGGCAGCCTTGGGGTGACCCACAGAGCTGAACAATACTCCGTGCATGGGAGCTCCTCTCCACCACCGTGATCCCCACGAGGCTTTAGAAGAGCACCTCGCTGGCCTCTCCCTGCATTCAGTCCTCATCACGTTCAGGGGATGGAACATTCTTTCATCTTCTGTGTCTCTCTGTGGTCCTGACATGCTCCCAAGAAATTCTGAGGCCCCATCAGCTTGGGACCAGTGAGGCCACCATGGCCTCTGGGCACTCCATCTCTGGCAGCTCCATGCTGGCCCAACAAGGTATTTTTAGCTGTTTGACTGGAGTAAATTCCTTTGAGCTTGTGGTTTGCTGTTGTTGCTCTCCTTTAATAACCTGTAATAGGTTTCTCTCACTAAGGTAAGACTTTAGTAGCAGCGGTTTGGCTTCGTATCAACAGTATCAAGCATTCTCCTCTGCTGTAGGTACACTGAGAGAAAGATTTCGGAGTCCTTTGAGCTATGGTGTAGACCTTTCCACAATAGTAAATGGTGATATTTCCATTCAGTAATGTATTTATGTCTTCCCAGTGAGGTCAATAACAGAGTATCCCTTGAGCTGGGAAAAATGATGAGTGATGTCTAGTAATTACAGAGACCATAAGGCATCCGTGAATCTAATTTTGACATTAAAAATCATGACAAGCACCTCCATTGCCTATTTCATTTGCTGGCTTGGACAGTGAGGTCCACTGCCGTGCAAGGAATGGCTGTCTGTACACAGGGCACGTTTTGGGGTTGTTGGAATCTAAAGCAATTAACTGCTTTTGCCTCTATCGGTTTCCTGGCATTGCGCCTGACCTTGCATACAATTCATCTTCCTCATTTCTGTTAGATGTTTGCAAGTCATCTTGCTTTGAGCAATGTAGGCTGCAGTGGGGATTGAAATGCCTGATATTGCCATCCTTCCCCTCTTGCTCACCCTGAGCCAGCCAGCGCTGGTTTATGGCTGCACAGCACAAACAAGCACTAAGAGTGTACTCTGAAGATGAATTGCATGAAACAACTCTCCAATGAGGTGCATTTTGCATTTCAAACACCATCACTCCAAATGCCCAGCTGTCTTTGCCAGAGGAACTGATGGAATAAAAAAATATTCATTCCCATTTCATGTAAATACCCTTGCTCGTGTTTCAGTTTCAGAAATGCAACACTTCTCCACTGTGGTAAGACCTTCTGAGCCAGGCTTTCCAAATGCAGGGTGGAGGAAGCAGAAAGTGCTCCAGCAGACCTACAGACAACGAGGCTTAGAAGCCTGGCTACTTGATTTTCTGTTTGAAGAACTGGATTAAAATATTGGGATTTTGGTAAACAAAAGCACAATGCTTTATTTTAAAACTCATCACATATTTTCAGATTTTTGTGGTATTTTTCACACTTTTTCCTAAAAGCCACAGGAGATGCAACACTGCTTTTGGAATGATGCAGAATCACAGAAAATAGTGCTGGAATGGATCCTGGAGTTGCCCTGCCTCAGGGTAGGGTTAGCTGTCAAACCCAGGAGATATTTCTCCAAACTCTTCTTAAACACTTCTAACGACAGAAACTCCACAGCCTTCCCCAGGCAAAACAACCCAGCTCTTAATTGTCCTTCCTGTTACACGGCCAGAGATTGCCTTTCCTGCAATTGCAGCACTAATTCCCATCTTGAACCTCTGCAGATGAGCAGCGAATATTCCATCATTCCGATCGTCAGGGAAAATACTGACTCCTATTAGAGCGAGGATGGATTCCTGCAGAAAGTCACTCAATCCATCCTCTCATCTGACAGCAAGTTATTGATTTCTCTTGTCTGGTTTCCAACCGTGTTTTGCACCTCTCCCACAGTAGTGTTAGGGAGAACTGCTTACCAACCTTGCTAAAAGGAATGTCATGTGAAACACAGCAAAATCCTAGCAAAGACAAGGCTTCTGACATCTCTGGCTTCTTCTCGATCCAAAATATTTAGTCTCGTCAAAAAAGGGAAATCAGATTGGCTTTCTCTTTTGGGGAGGATCCTTCTCTTTTTTTCATTTAGAAAATATAATTTAGAAGTGATATTTTTCTGGGACCTGAGTTTAAACTGGTCAGATTACAATGCCAATAATGATCCTCTGTGTCTGCTCCTTTCATCTCTCTGTAAACACAGATTTACCTTTGCCTCTGCCAATCTCCTGGAGCACTGTAACTGCCCAGATGGCTTCTGCCCACTCCTTGACTAAGCAAGGATAAAGTTCTGGCTTTGGTCAGTTTGAAAATACTTTCCTTATCTGCAACTGATCCTTGTTGCCCTTTATAGTCCCTGCTGATGGCACAGCATTTCACACATTGAGCTGCCTGGTTTCGTCCCTTCCTGCTCCTGCCTTGGCAATGTGACCCGGATTTTAGTTCTTGCAGTTTTTCCTCCTCTCCTAAAGGTCACTGATGAGCTAGAGCTGAACTGAGACAGCCCCTGCTACTGCTCCTGTCCTATTTCCTAAGGTTTGGATGGTTCTATTTGCCCACAATAAGACTGCCTTCACTTTTAGACCTTTGGATATTAGGAAAAAATTTCTTCACTGAAAGGGCTGCCACAGGGTGTCCAGGGCAGTGGTGGAGTCCCCGTCCCTGGAGGGATTTAAAATGCAAATAGATGTGGCACTTGGGGACACAGTTTAGTGGTGGCCTTGGCACTGCTGGGGGAGCAGTTGGACTCGAGAATCCTAAAGGGTTTTTCCAGCCTAAATGACTCCATGGTTCCCCGATCAGACACGTCGGTCAGCAGCCTCACCCTGTGACCATATTTACCAATCACCCCGAGTTTGTCAGTAGGTCCCACATCCCCTTAGTCTCTCGGGCTCTCAGAAAGCATAGACATTCTTAACACATACAGCAAAAACATCTCCCTTGTCCTCTGTTTCTTCTTCCAAGACAAGTTACTCCCTCTCCCGACACCATCCCATGCACATGGATCAGTTGGCCCCAGTCACGGACTCCTCAACTCTGCCATTAAAGAGCTTTCCTGGAGATCTCTTTGTCCATACTTGTTTGGCTGCTCCTTCAAAGTCTCTACAGAAGTGGACTGGCAGCACTTCACCAGTCCTCTGGGGAAAAGGCTGAGCCACTGAGTGAAAAAATGATTGACCAAATCCAAGAGCACAACCTCAGAGTCCTCATTTCCTCAGACCTGGCCACCCCAGGAGTGTTGAATAAGGTCCCAACACAGGGATTTTGGTTGTAACCTCCTTCTTCACTCTTTGCGTGGCGAAAAAAATGGAATAGTGTAGTACACACTCGCAGCTCAGTTGTCGGGGTCTGTCTCCTGCCAAGCCAGTCACACCAACAAATCACTGTCAAACAGATCTTCTTCCAGGGGCTGGTCACATTGACACGTGCAGAAGATACTAATTCCAGGCAGCTCATCATCCATTTTAGTCAGGAGAGATCAAATCCAGTGCTTGCTGTGATGGGATTTTGCTGGGAATAGGTACCTGCAGGATGGGGAGAGAGGGAACAGCTGAAATCCTGGGACTTGGTGCAGCTGCCCAGAGAATCCAGCACGAGCCGTTGCTGCAGCCGCTGTTCCAGGGGACAGGGACAGCTGGGACGTGGCACTGGGAGTGTATATTATAGCTGACAACAGTACAAACAACTAAAGGACAATTGTCCTGACATTTTTTTATGGCACATATCGTTCTTTTTAACAAGCATTTCTTTCATAATTGCATCTGTTCCCCAAAGGATTTACTGCGGATTAGGAATCCCATGCGAACACGGGGAAGCAAACTGTGATTAATTATGCTCAGCCTGCTCAAGGTGTGCTGTGGGTAGATACACAGAGGCTAAAGCAGAAAAAAAAAAAAAAAGCCAAACAAAGTAACTGGGCTGTTTTTTTCCAGTAATGAAGCTCTAAAAAGGTAAAAATCCTTCAAAACCGCAAAAGGCAGTTTTGAAACTGGGGTGGCTTCCTACCCTGCAGCATCCAAACACACCAGGCTGGAGCAGATCAACCAAGTTCAACAGCACTGCTGCCTGTTTAAACCCAGGGTTTGAGTGCTCTGCTAGAGCTGTGTTTGGTGGGGGACACAGAAAGGAGAAACATGGGAAAGCTGAGTGATTGACTGTCAAGAGGCAACCCCTGAAGGTGGTCCTGTTGTGTGGTGGTGACAGTCACCAACACTCCCTGAAAGCCCCCTCTGCCTTGGGGACAGTGACATGTCCTTTCTTAGCAAGCCCCAGAAGGGAAGCAGAGCAAGGAGCAGGACGAGGCTGCTCTCAGCCCTACAGCCCCCCTGCAGCACCCACAGCCCGGGAAGGAGGAGGAGGAGGCCACCCTCGCCAGGCCCCCCTCCCCACAGAGAGCAGCTGGCAGAGCAGTCCCTGCCTGCACCTTTGCCAGCTAATCAATAAACCATTTTTCTACTCAACCGAGAGCCATTTGTCACCGACATGATGAAAAATCCCCTGCTCATGAGGAGACAGTGCCCCCAGTCACCAACACACGACCTGAGGGCACCACCACAGGGCAGTACCATTGCTGAGGTGTCTCCCCCCGACCATGGTGGCCTCACCCTCCTCCTTTGGGCAGCACCCACTCCTCTCCCTCTCCATGTTGCCAGAAATAGATGTCACAATATTTTATTAGAAAACAAAGGGGATTCCCTCCTTTAGAGGGGCTCCTCTGCAGGGGACTTGATCTCAGGAGCTATGGACTGTTGTGCATCGAAGCTGTGAACCACCCTGTAACCACCACCACACTGAGGTCCAAAAAAGCTCAGAGGTACCTTCATCCCACCCTGCAGAGTCCCCTCAGCTGGGCTCAGACGCTCAGCCCAGCTGAGCTCAGGGTGTCTGTGTGCACGTGGAATACCCTGATGACAACCTGATGGTCATCAGTTCATCTCAGCTCTTTGAGGAGAGGGGTGCAGGTTCCTGTGGCTTCCTGCTCTTGAAAAAGTGACACAGCTTGTTTCTGAGCACTGCTGAGGCTGCTTCCTGCATTCTGGGGGGTCACCTTCTCTGAAAGGAACACTGCCCCTCACACTATGGATAAAATAGCACATGGGAAGCAACAAAAGGGTTAAGCACAGAGTTTGAGTTTGTAAACTATTTGATCCAAGTAAGAACATCATTTCAGGATGGAGAATTTCTCCCTCTAATAAATATATATGGGAAAGAAAAACTGCTGCCAGTAGAATTACTCATAGTGTTATAAATGAAAATGGATTTGGGGATGCTGGGTTTTTGCAGAGCAAGAAAGACTTTTAGACCATTAAACTAGAGACATTCATATTTTATTTCCGTGCACATGGCCCAAACAAGGATCTCAGATCTCTCAGACCAGAATGCCCAAGAAGGCTACACAGTGGCTGGTTTCAGCATTAGGAGAGGCACAGCCTTACATTAAATAAAATGCAAGACAATGAAGAAATAGAAAAAAGATCCTCACTCCCTGGCTGCTGCATTTCATGTGAGGTCATCTGTCAGAGCTCAGCTGGCCACATCTGCAGGAGAGGCTGAACTGCCTGGCAGGTGATGCCCATGTTGTACATTGTAATGTGCAATTATTGCTAAAAAATAACAACAACACTTAATAGTAACTAGATGTGGTTGTCCTGCTGATTTTCAAGCATGGAGAACCAGTGTTCACTACTGCTAAGAACCCAGGCAGGTAGAAAAGACAAAAATAGAAGTGATAAATGAGGGGGAACACATTTTCGCCCTGGAGTGGTGGCTCTGGGTTGGGCAGGGTGTCAGGCCACAGGCAGCAGGACAGGTACCATTGGAAGGATGGAGCACTGGAGGCTGTTTGCGAGATCTGTCAGCTGGACCCTGAATTCCAGCAGAAAAAAGAAATGAAAGAGCAAGGTAAAAACTGTTTAAGTGAGCCCAGGAGGCACATCGGAGTTACAGTGCAGGGAAGAGGACAGTCATTGTGGAGCCCGAGCACTGAAAACACTGAGCAATAAAAACCAGGTGAGAAGTCCCCAAGTTCCTCGTAGTGTTGGGTATGAGTGAGCAGGGGGGGAGGCTGCCAACGATGTGCACCAGGGCTGCTGAGCCAAAATGTTCTGCACCGTCCTCCCACACAGAGATATCCACATGGGCAGTGCTGGTGCTCGCTGCTGGCACTTCAGGAGAGCAGATGAGATCAGGAGAGGGACCCTGGCAGAGCTGCCATACGTCATTTGAAGCTGGGAACAGCTCCAGGCAGAGGTGAGACACCTCTGATGAGCACAGTGGGCTCCCGAAGCTCTCACCCTGCCCAGGAGAGTCGGTGTTCCTGGAGGCTCTGGCAGCAACAGGCATTGGCAAGGCAGGAGGAGCTGGGTGAGGCACCACACCGGGGGTGGCTCTGTGGTGTGACAGTGGCACTGACTCAGGGCGGTGGGAGGCAGGGTGGGGGCTGAAGAAACAGGCTGGGACCACTCCAGGCCACCCAGAGGCACCAGCAAGGTGAACAAGCCTCTGCCAGTTGGCTGTGGCAGCCCCACACAGCTGTATGATCAAGGCTGAGAAAGGTGATGTGGAAAAGCCCAAGAGGGATTCAGGGCTCATGGCTGCATAGGTAGGACCAGCCTGAGCTCCTCTGAGGCATTTCCCTCAAGTAATGCTTTTTGAACATGACCACATCATTTAGAAAACATCCAACCTTAATTTTAAAATCACCAGTGAAGGAGAATCCATCACCAGCCTTGGCAAACTGTTCCCATCGCCAGTCACCTGTCCTGTTCCCTGGATTTGTCTGGCTTCACCTTTCAACCATCAGATCTTTGCATGCTAAATTGAAAAGCCCTCTGTCAACAATTTGCATCCTTTAACCTTCCCCCAGAGAGCTGCAGTCACTGCAGCACGAGGAGTTTGCTCTAACCTTGAAACTGCCTCTGAAATGACAACACAAAGAAACTCAGTAGAAGTTAAGAGGGATGAGCAGGAGATTTGGGCTCTTAGAGAAAAAACAAATACTAAAAGTTGATGTGGAAAAAGAGTTTCTGCAAGAAAACTTTCCTTGCACCACACTCGTGGGCTCATGGACATGAAGCCTGGGGATGTGGTGCAGACTCCTGGGTGCCTGACAGGGAAGATGTTCTTCCTTTCTACCCCGAAACCCTGTGGAAGGCATCAGGAAACCTATCCTAGAGGTTTCTGAAATGTTGAAAACAAGACAGGGTGCAAGTCCCTGGTGGGAGTGGTTTGCTGTGAGGGTGACAGCGTCCTCGTTGGCGCTTTCTGCCCGAGCAGAGCTGTTGAGTGGTTTCCTTTGCCCCATCTCCACTTGCTAAATCAAGGCAAAACATAAAGCCAAAGACAGATTCCTGCCTGGCATTGCTTCCCACCACACACATGCAGCCTGGCTCAGTGTCAGCAGTCCCACCCACTCCTCCCTGTGTCACCCTGTCTGTGACACCCTGATGGGGACTGGGAGAGCTGACATACCACCCCCCCCTCCCGTCACTGACAGTGTCTGTTTACCCTTGAAGGAGGTTTGGTGGGGTTTCACCTTCTGGAGGCTGCAGATGACACAAAGAGGTTGGGTTTGGCACACACCTTGCCCTGAGGCTCTGAGGTTTTGGCCATGTGGTGGAGACAGAGCAGGTTCCTGGGGGTGGCGGGGGCTCCAGGGTCCCAGCCATGTCCCTGTGGAGCAGCTCTGGGAATGCAAGCTGCAGCACATGGTACAGCTGATGCAGGGGAGCCTTTGCTGTTTTCCCTGCTGCACATCTTGGTCAAAACTGGTGCTGGGTCCCTTCTTTGGTCAATATGCTGAGATGGACCCCATGGGGAGGGGTGACATGGTCTTGGGGTTTCACTGGTGGCTCCATGCCCGTGTGAGCTGTTGCATGACAAGATGATCCATTGAGGTCCTCATTCTTCCTTGCTTGTCCCTTGGCACTGACAGGAATTTACTCCAAGGGAAGCTGCTGGGCTGTTTTTCCACGAAGGTCCAACCTATCGCATCCTGAGTCACCTCTCCCCAGGTGGCCTGTCCTGGTGCTTTTTGGGGATGGTTTGTGTTGTTTACCACCAGCTCCTGGTTTCCATGACAATGACTAACACAGTGGTTGACATCAGGAGAGGCCCAGCAGGGTGACAGCATCTGCCAGGACCTTGCAGGTGTTTCCCCCCCATGTGAGATGCTGGGCTGGGGGTGAGCATCACCCACGGCAGGGATGCAGCAGGTACCATCCTACTTCCACACTGGAGCTGATCTTAAGAAGATCCTAAACTGCAGGAGAGGTCCCAGCCCCAGCCCTCTGCCATCTCAGTAACACAAGTGCCTCACAAGTACCATGACTGTTGCAATCACCACGCAGCACCTCTCAGAGCACCCAGAACACAAAACGGAGGCAGAGGGCACGGCAGGATGGAGCCACACAAATCAACACCTGCGGCTACTGGACCAAGAGGGACTAAACGGAACAGAAAAAGTAAAATGCTCCTTGTCCAACCCAATGGGAAGGTGTGGTTGGAGCAGCCCTTTCAGCACCCGGGCAGCCCTGAGACCCCCATACCTGTCACACAACCCAGTTGGGGCTGAGAGGGGAGCTCAGGTGCAAAGTAGATAAGTCAGGTGATGCCCAGGAGGGAAGGGCTGCCCTTTCGGTACCTTTATTTGGTGGGGAATGAGGTTTACAGTCTCCCACCCCATGCAGAGCTGCCCATGCCTGCTACCCTGACTCCCCTTTGCCAGCAGTTTTGGGATATGATCTCCATGTAGGCACTAGGGCAGGTGTTGGCCTCAGGCAGAGATGTTTGAAGGATGGGAAAAGGCTTGAGGCACTGCTTTGGTGAAGCAGCCATCAGCTGCAAATCCTTGCCACAGGGGCTCCCAGAGATACAGTTCTCCAGGACACCCCAAAGGCCCTGAGAGCCTGTGTAGGGCTTTCTGCCAAGACTGGCATCTCAGGAGAGCTTGGAGACACTGCCAGGGGAGGTGGCTTTGGGGACCAGCAGCACTCCCTGTACCTGAGGACATATTTCAGCTGCTGCTGTTCCTGTTGGTGGCTGGGGACAGGGTGCTCAGGGATCCTAATGGGATGGGCTGAGGAAGCACTGCCTTGCTGGGAACAGTGGAGGGGAGCAGTACATCCAGCCAGGGAGGAGGACAACATGCAGACAGCGTGCCAGGAGGGAGGATTCACAGTGTAAACCCTTGGGGGCTGCTGTTGGACACAGAGTCTGGTGCAGCCTGGCCATGGGCTGGACTCCACAGTGCAATGAGAAGGGCCAACATTGCTGTGGAAACTGCTTAACAAGAGACTCCGAGTGACAACGAGTGGCACCGAGGGGACAAGGTCACCTGAGCAGCCTTGTGGCAGGTCCTGCCACAGCCCCGAGGCTCTGCCCTCGTCCCGTGTCCCCTCCCGCGGGGCAGGCAGGAGGGAGTGCTCTGCCCTGGGCATTCCCAGCTGCTCTGCCCAAGCCTTGCCCACCCTGCCCGCGGGCAGGGGGTGCCTGTGAGGGACGGCCCCCGGCAAACCAGGGGCTGGGGTTCTCGGTGGGGTCCCTCCCCAGCTGGCACTCTGTGATTGCCCTTTGGGGGACTCCTGTGAGGCCATGGCTGTGCTTTATGCTACACTGAGTCATTGCCAACTTGGTTGTTAATTCATATTAGGGCCGATGTGAACACCGGCGTGATATTTTCCGGGATGATTTCAGACTGTTTACTGCCGCCGTGTTACCATGGTGATTAATGCAGTGCCGCTCCGTGCAATAGTCCTATTAAACACCTACACACGGGGCTGTTTCCTCCAGGGATGAGCACCCCAAGCCCTCGGGAGCCTTCACTCAGCTCCCTCTGTCTGTGGACCCCTTTTCCCTGTGCCCCACGCTCATCTGCATCCCCTCCAGCCGATTCCCTGCCCCTGGAGAGCCCCACAGGGACTTGTTTCACTTTGCCATGCAGTGACTTGACACCCTCGGGGGGTTTCCCAAAAATCCCCGGAGCACACAGAGGCGGCAGGAGGGTGAGCGCCGGGTCAGCGCCGCTCCCGTGCTGCTCCTCGCAGAGAAGGTGTGAGGAGGGGAGATGCTCACAAGCCTCGGGTCAGCACTGAGCACCACCTTCAACCTGCGCCTCAAAAATCCAGCTCGTCGCAGTTTAGCACCTTCCTACAGCCCCAGGGTGGCCGCGGCAAAGCACAGCCAGCCCTGTGTGCAGCCCTGGCCGCGGGTCTGCTCCCTAGGATGCCGTTCTCCCGGCACAGCCCCCTGGCTCTGCCTGGCTTGAACGACATCAAGGACCTTTCCATGTCGTACACGCAGCATCTTTTAGGACCGGTTTCCCCCCAGCAGCCCCGAGTCAGTATTTATGAGGCCAACCCTGCTGCCAGTCCCTGCTCCCCATGCACGGTCACTCCTGGGGGATGTGGAGGCAGGAGGGGACCACACCAAGGTCCTGGGCAAGGATCCTGTGGGCATTTTTCAGCAAGAAATGACATGGTTTCTGTGCAGCCCACAGGAGAAATGGCTGCAGAGTCCAGGGCAGCTCCTCATCTCCCTTTCCCAGACTGAATATATGGAGCTGCCAGTCCCTGGGGCAAGTAGCTCCTGAGGGTTTGCAGGAGCAGCCGAGGGGAGTTGTCACTGTGGGTGTCACCTCCCCACAGCATGGTTTTCCCATGAGAAGAAAAGAGCCAGGAGAATAAAACATCTTTTTTTCCCAGGAAAGCCCCCTCTGTGCAAGCAGTCCCCAAGTGAGCATTGTCCCCTGCTCCCTCTTCACCCCTTCCCTCTCAACAACTCCAGGTTTCAAGCAGAGCACCCCCTGGCCCTGTCCAGACTCTGCAGAGATGCTCAGGGCAGTGCAGGAGCTGCAGTAGATGCTGTTTCCCAAATGAGAGCTCCTGCGAGAGGTGTCTGTGCAGGGCAGTTGTAGGATGCTGGACCATGGCAGTGGGAGCTCCTGCCTGCAGGGCATTTTGGGAACACACCAGGGCTGCTCCTCCTTCTGCAGCCTGGATTTGCTGCTGCCTCGGCAAGCTGTGAACACCTCAATCTATACACCATGAGTGTAGATAGGCTTTTATGGCAGACATGAAATCCAGCTGCACTGATGTGGGATGGCTGAGCCCTGTCATCCTGGAGGGACAGCAAAGGCCGTGGAATCATGGAAATATTTAGTTTGGAAAAGAACTTTAAGACCATCAAATCCAAACCATCAGCCCAGCTCTACCAACCCACCACTAACCCATGTCCCCAAGGCCATGTCCATCTCCTCTGCCTGCCCTGGCCAAGTCCTTGAAAGGTGAAACCTTCTTCAGAGGACGAGCTCCTTCCTCCAGGCCGAGCCTGGTGTGGGCAGTGGGCAAGGGGGGACCTTGCCTGGATGGCTGGCTAGGGGTACAGCCCTCCCTGGGGATGATGGCCTCTGGCAAACCTCTCAGCCTCTGGAGTATTAATCTGCATCCCAAGGAGACATCTATTTCATCTCCAACTATTGTGTTTTTCTGACATATTTATGAGTCCTCTGTCTCATTAATCTGGTGAGCATTCCTAAGACTCCCCTTTCATGCTAGAACAGCTAAGGGCAAAAGCCTCCATTTATCTATTCAGTGTCAAGGAACCTTCCCCAGGAGTCAACTGGATAAAAGGTTTTTACCTTTTAAAATCCTTAATAGAGGTTTCCCAGCAATATGTCTGATGTGTTTTAGGTAAAAGTCAACTTCCTCTGTATGGCAAACCTCGGGTTCAGTTCTTTTACACCTTGACAATAAGATGCTCCCCTCCTCTCCCAAAGCCTGCCTTTCCTTCCCCAGCCCACATCACCCTCACACGGCATTCCAGCTGAACAGGGATCTGTCATGGTAACAGCCTTCTGGGAGAGGCTTTAAAACAAAAAATCAAAACTAAGCACACTACAAAAGGTTGGCTTCTTGCTCAAAAATCCCTTGGCAGGACTAACCAGGATGCTCTGCCCTTAGAAGCACCTTCCTGAGCTCCCATGGGCTGGGACCCACCATGCTTTGCCAAAGAAAAGGTTCTATTCAGTGCCTGAGGCTGATTTGGGGTGGGAGTGCTGCTCCAGGCGTGCAGAGGAGGGGTAGGAGCACCTTTCTCCTGGTCTTGGACATGGACCTGGACCTGGGCAGAGTCGGGAGACCACGGGCAGGTCCCAGTCTGCAGGTGCTGGCACACGCCTGGGTGTGTTACTGATGGAACCAGCCTGCCCATCCATAACTCTCCATGCCAGGCTGGCCAAGTGCTCATTTCCAGGGCCCTATAAATAATAATAACTGCTGAGGTCTGGGCTGATTCCCCATGTGAGGCTCCTTTCCATTAGAGCACTCTCTAGTAATTGCTTTTCATTTACCTTTTTTCAGAGGTCTTCTTAGCATTGTATCTAAATCAATATTGTAGTTAAAACAAAAATATTTCAGAAAAGCCATAGAGTAGTAAAAACAGGGAAGCAATTACAGGAAACCTTCGAGCATTAGCACTGAAAAGGAAATAAAAGAATAAAAGCTTTCAAACACCCATTTGAAATGTTTACTAAAACATTTCGGCACAGTAAATGGGTTTTTGGAGCGTTCCCCTCTGGGTGGGTTCACGGGGTTTCTGTTTCACATTGTTTCAGTGCACACCAGGCTGAAGCCCATCAGGCACCAATCTCTGCTCTGTGTGACCCGAGGGAGTGGCTGGAGCTGTGTCAGGGCAGGGTTAGGTTGGATGTTCAGGAAAGGTGGTGGTTGGCACTGAACAGGCTCCCCAGGGCAGTGGGCACAGCACCAAGGCTACCAGAGCTCCAGGAGAGTTTGGACAACGCTCCTAGGGACAGGGTGGGATTGTTGGTGCTGTGCAGGGCCAGTAGTTGGACTGGGTGATTCCTGTGGTTCCCTTCCAACTCAGAATGTCTCCTGACTCTGTGACTATTTCTCCCACATTTCTGCCCTCACTTTCTCCCTCCACACACGTGTCCATGCACAAGTGTACCCATACACAGAGCTTTGGGCTCATACCTTCTTTCAGCAAAGGTTCAGGCTAAGCCCAACCACTTCCCTCGCACCATTGGCCTTTTTACCTCCCATCTCAACCCAAACCCCAGAGCCAACACAAGCCATCCCACCATGGGTGTGCTGCCATCACACCCACAGCGAGCCTGCCCTCCAGCTCCACAGCCAGCCTCAGGCAGAGCCACAACACCCTGTTACCCCTCCTGACACCCCACAACAGCCTGAATCGAGGCAAGTGCCTCTCAATGAAGCCCTACCCAATTGTTGGATCAAGCAAAGACAGAGGGAGCAAACACACAGGGAACAGATGGGGTTGGTGATGTCTTGGGAAGTCAGTCTGTTTGTCTACTAATTATTTAATGTATGAGACAATTTCAATACTTAACCCCCTTGATCCTGGGAGTTGCTTTGCTGTTAAGTACGGGAGTCAGGCAATGCACTTCTCATTAGCATTTAGCACCGGGAGCTCCGGATTAGCCAGCGTTGAAGTTTGGAATTAAAAATGAACAGGAGTCATACAGAGTATTCATCATCCATGAGGAAGATGTCAAGTTTGGATATCCCAGCCATTATCGTAATTGCCAGTGATATCCATCCATTAATGCACATCCAGCAGCATTGGTGCTCCTCTTGCCCGTGTCCAAGTGGTTGGCTCTGCCACCTGTGTGAAGGTCATGGCTGTTTTGGGACAGACCTGGTGCAGATGTCACCCTGATGCACTCCCACGGGACGAGCTGCTTGTTCCCTGCACCCGGCACAGGTGCTCACAACCAATGTGTGGGTGGACAGGCAGGGATAGAAAGGGGCTCCATGTGGGATCACAGAATCACTGAGGTTGGAAAAGCCCTCTAAGATTGTCAAGTCCAACCATTCCCCCAGCACCACCCTGCTCACCACTAAAACATGCCCCCATGTGTTTTTTGAACACTTCCAGAGATGGTGACTACACCACTGCCCTGAGAAGCCTGTTCCAATGCCTGATCACCCTTTCAGTGAAGAAATTCTTCCTAATATTTAATCTAAATCTCACCTAGTGCAACTCAGTGTTAGCCAGCCAGTCTGATGATCCCACTGGCAGTGGGCAGAGGTCTCAGACTGAGTAATAGAGCACAGCCTGAGATCAAGTGATGAGCAGGACACTCTGTAAATTGGAGGTGCTCTCTGTAAAGGACATGAGTGAGGTGTGATAGCTCCAGAGGGAAGCACCTGCAATGGGTAACAGGCCATCCTTGCAGCCTGGCACCTCTGCCCTCACCCTGCCTCAGCTCCAGCACTGTCACCATCCCAGAGCATAAGGCTGGATGGGCTCTAATGGCACCTGGGAGGTGGGATCAGACCATGAGCCTATGGAGATTCACAGACACCTTTTTGCCCTGGCAGCACTGAGGAGAAATGTGAGGTTTCAATAAAACGTGCAAAAAATAAACCCCGTCCCTGTGTGCTGACCTCTCTGCATCCAGCCAAGCCTCTCCATGTGTCTGCAGCGGGGCAGAGAGCAGGGAAGCACCTACACTGCTCCTTCCACCACCCGGCCCCTTTCTCTGTTCCTTCTCCATCTTCCCAACTATGATCCCCTCTAACAAGACCAGCTTGGCCACACTCTCCTCCCTCAGCCTGCTGCCAGGAGGAGGCGGCGTTCCCTCCCCGCAGGATCCTTCCCCACCAGGAGCTCAGCAGCAGCGTGGAAGGGGCTGCTTTTATGCCCCATAATTTCTGAGTGGCCTAGTGCTAATCCTTCCTCTTCTCTTTATAGCCACAGGGGCATAGAAATCTCCAGTTTGTTATTTATCAGCCACCTAAATGAGCAGCTCCAAAGGCACTTGCAGTGGCAGCAGCTGTGCTGGACGCTGCAGGGATGGACTCCGACACCCCAGCTGCATCCAGGGCAGGGGCTGGGGACCACCAGCACTGACATGGCATGCTGAGAGTCCTACAGGCACACAGACATCCTGGGCATTCCTTCCCGTTTGCTTGCCCTTGCTGACCTTCTGGCAGTGCCAGTAAAGCATCTTGGGCTCTTGGATCCCTGTTGAATTCCCAGCTCCTGGAGACAAGTGATGGCCAAACCACATGTCCTATTGGAACAAAGACTGTTTCTGATGTGTGTGCAGGCTGCTGGAACCACCTGCCCGCTTCACATGTCCCCACATCCAGGTGAGTCAGTGCCTGAAGCCAGCATTCCCTGCCGTGCTCAGCGGGGCAGCTGCCAGCATCTTCTCCTCCTGAGCTCTGCCTGGGCTGGAGGGACACATTAGGCTCCTCCATGGCAGCATATATGAAACCATCACTTCCCTCCTCTGTTTTATTAAAGTCAGCATGTGGTTTTTATGAGAAAAGATAATTGCAGAAGAAAAGGTCACTGTTATCTTTGCTCTGCTGTCAGGGAGTGCCTGGGCTGTTTATTGCGTTGCATTGCAGCCTGGGGAGCAGCTCAGGGATGCTGTGGGCACAGGCACTGCCTGGGAATCTGCTCACACATTTCACAAGTATTTTATCCCTACAATTCCCAAAGATGTCCTGCCAGAGCAATGTTGCCAAAAAGCAGCGTCCTGCCAGCCTGGGCATGGGGGTGTGTTTGCCAAGGGGAGGGGTGAGACCCTCCTGACCTCTCTTGGCTGGTGCCCACGGGGGGCTGGCATGGAGGGATGCTGTAAGGAGGCTTTTTGTTCATATTGTCCTAACTTTAGCAGCTGAACAAAAAAGAAAAACTTGTTTCTTTGATTTATGACTCCTGGACTCAGCAGAGTCCCCAGCAAAGCTTTGCTGGAGGGGAAGGTTTGCACAGGGCCTTGGAAAGAGTCCTGGGGTGCCTTGTTCTGCCTTGGAATTTGTCAGTGAGGGCACCTCAGCTCAGTGAGTCTGAGGCAGTGAAGTGGCACAATGAACCCTGCTCGGAATGGCCTCTGCTGGAGTCAAGCCCTGGGTCTCCACCAAAGCCCCTGGGATGGGGCAGGTTTGTGGGGGTTGTCTTCTCATACAGCACAGGAATCTCCTGCCTCCATCTGCCGTACTGGGGGGTCCATCCCTGCTTGTGTGACCTCACATGCCAGCCCCAAACTCACCCCATGATCACAGCTCTCCATCTCCCAGGGCAGCACTGGGGGAAAACTATTCCCAGCACAACATGGAAGCACTTTTGGGAGAGAACTGCTCCTGCAACCAGGCAAACAGAGACAAGGATCCCACTGCATTGCCCCAAGGCAGTGCAGTGGGGGGTGAAGGCACACTCTGGGGGTGAAGGCAGAGATGCCAAGAGCCAGTCCTCATTCCAAAGGCATTGACAGCACCTGAGTCCCAAAGCTGTGCTGATTGCTCCTTGCTGCCATGCTCTCCAAGGCTCCCACAGAGCCCCTGGGCTCTAGCTGGCCTTGCCCCATGTGCCCTACATGCCCCACGTACCCCATGTGCTGGGCACACGGCAGCAGCATTTGCTGGTTTACCAGAAAAGGGTGGGTTTCTGCACAGGAGCAAGGCTGAGGATTTGGGTGCCATTGCAGGGGAAAGGGAGGGTAGAGCTGCAGGTGTCCCCTGGTCCTGGCAGCACCTCTCACCCCCTGCTTGCCCACGTTCCCAGTGTACCATAGATGTTGCCCCAGCCCCAGAGGTGTCCACAACATGGGGGTAAGAAGGTGTTTAAAGCTCCATGGAGGTGCTGTGCCCCAGGTGGGTGTCCCACAGGCACCTCTCCGGGGTGGTACCTCACCCATTGACATTTTGGGGTAAGCTGTGGGCTCCAGGGGAGTATCAAGCAATCTCAGCCCTCATCCACCAGCAAAATCCCTCCAGAGTTTTGGACTCCTTTCCTGCCTTTCCCGTGGGATCTGGCCCTGATGTCAGTGATGCAGTAAGGAGAGCTTGTTCTTCCCTGACCGTGCTTTTCTCATGTTGCTCAGTGGCTGGGGATTCGTGCCAGTGCCTCTCTTTCCTCTCTCCCTCCCCAGCTCTGGCTGTTCCTCTTTCCTGCCTCTCCGTACGGGGCTGCAGCCAAATCCTGCGGGTAGGGGAGGCTCTTCCTCAGCCCCGGCTCCCCCGCACGCTCCCTGTTCCCCTCTGAACCGGCAGCGCGGGCTGCAGGCAGGTGAAAATTGATTTGCAATGAACTGGTGCCCTGCCAACGCCTGACTCATCCATTCACCGCGCACACCCCCCCCCGCCGCCCATAAACCATCCTGCCGCCAGCCGAGCGGGCAGCCGGGAATGCTGACAGGGATGAGGGAACGCTGACACCCACCCCGGCCACGCAGCGGGGCTGGCCAGGAGTCACAGCACACCGAGGGAATGGCGAGGATCTGCACGGCAGAAGGTGAAGATTGGGAAGCAGAACCCACTGAGCAAGAGAAGATGGTTGGGAGGGAGGGCAAGGTGCTCAGCTGATCTGCACCATGGTCTGTGGAAAGGTGGAAACCTACAACCATGTGTGGGATTTAACAGCACTGTTATTGCCACTGATGGATGTGGGACTGCTGGAAGTCACCAAGCTGCATCCCTGAGTTCATCAGGGTATGGTTTGGGTTGGAAAGGACCTTAAAGATCACCTCATTCCAACCCCCTGCCACAGGCAGGGACCCCTTCCACTAGCCCAGGTTGCTCCAAGCCCCATCCAACCTGGCCTTGGACACTTCCAGGGACGGGGCAGCCACAGCTTCTCTGGGCAACCTGTGCCAGGGCCTCCCCACCCTCACAGGGAAGGATTTCTTCCCAATATCCCGTCTAACCCTGCCCTCTGGCAGTGGGAAACTATTCCCCTTGTCCTGTCTGTCCAGGCCCTTCTCTCCAGTCCCTCTCCAGCTCTCTTGGAGCCCCTTCAGGCACTGGAAGGGGCTCTCAGGTCTTCCTGGAGAATAATTCCAATGCAAGGGGCTCTCAGGTCTCCCTGGAGAATAATCCCAATGCTCCTGCCCGGCATGTGCCCACCCACTGGCCAGTCATCTGCCAGAGCTCTGCCCACCCACCTGCCCTCAAGCTCTGCCAGGGACACCCCAAATCTAAGAACTGACATTACAACACTCTCAGAGCCAGCATGAGGGTGCAAGATCCACTGGAGATTTACATTAAGAGCATCCCTTGGCTGGGAGGGTGGGAGGTGGTGCCCAGAAGCTGGAGAGGACAAGCCTCAAGGACAGGAGGGACAGTGATGCTCTGGAGGGAGGTGAGAGATGGGAACCCAATAATCCATCATGGCACAGCTCTTCCAGCCTGCTCAGAGGATGGAGCAACTCCATCCCTGCTCCCTGGCTCTCCATCAGTGCAGAGCATCTATATTTCACAGGAATCTTAGATAATTAAAGTAAAGCAAAAAAATGTGACTCTGATTAGTTAATATACCCACACTGCTCTGCAAAAAAAATACAGTCCCTCAACAGGCCTGTTCCAAATAATAATTCAAGCTCTTTTGAAAGCAGGTCAGCAGCGCTGAGTAATAAGTTCATTATAATCTAATAAAGTTCATTAGTCCTTGAGAAGTCTAAAATGCAGGAGCAATATTACCAACAAAATCATCCTCTGGCAGGATCATTTCTGGGTGGGAAAAAAGGGATTTGAGATAAAAGGCAGCAAGAATTTGAACTGGGAGAAGACATTTCTGGGAGAATTGGAAACACCTGAAGTAGATCCAAAGAGCTGCAATAAAAGTGCTGGGCCTCACACATGAAAGGGAAAAGCAGCTATTAATAGTGGGGCAGTCAGGATGGAGCTCACTTGTCCGTGGCTGCACAGGCACTGCTATGGTCGGGAAAAGAAAAATCCCTGCACGAGTGATAATAAAAGCCCTTAATTCAATGTCAGCGGGGTCTGGGTTTGAAGAAAAAATAGGAGGAGAGGCATGATTCAGCTCCCAGCCAGGCAGGGACATCTGTATGCAGGTCCCTGTGCGCACATATTGCTCCTGCAAAGTCAACAGGAGGAATGAAGGAAAGCAAACAAACCCGGCAGAGCCTCGCGGCCCGGCTCTGCACGGTGGGGCTGCCACGAGCCCTGGGCACGTGGGGCCACTGCCATGGCACACCTGGGGGAAGGCATCCCATGGATGTGCTCGTGGGATGGCACCCGCAGCTGTCAGAGCTTTGGGGAAGCACCTCTGCAGGGCAATAATCCAGCAGGAAAGTGAACTGTAACAGTCCCAGGGGCGGGAGATGCCATGGGCAGCGCAGGGGCACACCCGGCACAGCTGCTGCATGGGTGTGGCTCGTCGTCCCAGTTTTCCTGGGTCCAAATTAGGTGGGGAGCAGGGAATGAGGTCCAAATGTGATTTGTTACCCAGCTGGGAAGCAGTTCTGAGGCAGCTCCTTGGAGAACAGCGGTCCCAGGATGGAGCCAATGCACCGCTGCCCACCCCAGTGCAAAGGGCAGGGGCAACATGGAGTGCTCACAGCCCAGCAGGGATCCTGCCAGGCTGGCTGAAGGGATAAATCCCCACTAATGAGAGCCTGGGACAGCGCAGACACAAGTAAAAGGGCCAGGAGGATGTGTCCTTTACTGCAGGTTTTGTAGTTCATCCACTGGGACTTTGCGCTCTGCAGAAAAATTACTGGTTTGTCCAAAAGTTGACATTTCAGCAGAGGCACCAGGTCAGAGCTGGCTTTGGCAGCCAAATCGTGGAGTGATGCTGTTCCCCAGGATGGAAAGAGGACACTGAGGGCAGAGACCTGTCCTGGGGGGCAGCCACTTCCCACCCCAGGGGCTTTCAGTGCCCCAGTTGCCAAATGCTTCCTAAAGTCTTCCTGGGTAGATGGATCCCCAGTGGGAGAGCCCGGTGCTGCTGCCACCCCATGAGGAGCGGGAATGAGGGCTCTCCAGGCTGCAAGGATGGGTCAGACCAGGCAGACGCTGCTGCTCTCTCCGCTGTTCTGCCCGTTCTGGGCTTTGTCCTCAGGGAAACAGGATCAGACACGGAGAAGAAGAACAGCAACAATTTCTCCAGCGCATATTGGCTAATTTTTTCTCTTTCCACATCCAAAAAGACAGCTACTGCCATCCTTAAAGGCCACACAGACAGTGGCCAAACAAGGTTATGAAAGCTCACTTTGCTTAAAAGGAACAGGGATAAGGAGGTGGTGTTAAAACAAATATTTCACTTGAGACTTTGTGTTTCAAGTCCTTAAAATGTTTTTCCTTATTTTTCTATGTCTCCAGTGAGAGACCAACACACCTTAAAAAAAAATAATTGCTAGTGGTTATGGACAGTTTTTCATTGGACTTGTCCCTCACCTGCTGCCACAGCTGTGGGACACGAGATGCTCCCAGTCCCTGGGACAAACCAAAGGACTGATAAAAAAACATGATTACAATTGAGCCTCAGCCCTGCAGCCCAGCTCTGCCAGCAGGACAATAAAAATAACACCCCCATAGCAGCAGCATCACAACCCACAGACACACACCCCACACAGGGCAGGACAGAAGTGCTGTGGGGTGAACAGCAACGAGGCTCCCAGGGATGGTAAAGATACACTCAAGTTTCGTGCCAAAACAGTTGGTTTGAGCCCTAATAAATAAAAAAGCTATCATTACATGACACCTAGAGTTACTGAAGAGCTTGTCTGAGTGCAGATGGAGCCTCGTGCAGCGTTACTGCCCACCGGGGATGCTGAGGCGCTGAGAAAAGCTTCAGCTTTTACAGGTACAGTCGAGAGCTGATTTATCGGCAGCACCAGGGCAGAGCTCTGTCCAGAGCCAGCCCTGCCTGCCGTGCAGCTACAATTATATACTGCACCAAGCCCCCCTTGCTGTGCACGGAAGGGCAGAGGAAACGAGGAGTCACGTCAGCCCCACGTGCTGGGGCTGCACCAACAACCCAGGAGGGGTGACCTGCACCACTCGGCCACCCCTGGGCCACCTGAGGGTCTCCTCATCACAGCTGCAGAAATGCTGACTTCCTAATGGAGGTGCAATGAGAAACTCCACAATATTGGAGAAGTGGGGGCTCCAGAGAGACCTTAGAGACCTTCCAGTGCCTAAAGGGGCTCCAAGAGAGCTGGAGATGGACTTGGGACAAGGACCTGGAGGGACAGGACGAGGGGGAATGGTTTCACATTGCCAGAGACCAGGGTTAGATGGGATATTGGGAAGAAATTCTTCCCTGTGAGGGTGGTGAGGCCCTGGCACAGGTTGCCCAGAGAAGCTGTGGCTGCCCCATCCCTGGAAGTGTCCAAGGCCAGGTTGGACGGGGCTTGGAGCAACCTGGGCTGGTGGAAGGTGTCCCTGCCCATGGCAGGGGGTGGAACTGGAAGATCTTTAAGGTTCCTTCCAACCCAAAGCATTTTGTGATCCTATAGATATCTCCACATCTCTGCTGGAGCCATTTGTGCCTGTTGGAGCCAACACTGGTGATGTTCAGTGCCAAGGACACAACATCAGGCTTGTTCCTCACCCTGGGGTAATTTGTCTCAATCAGCCACAGAGGAGAAAAATAAAGATCTGAAGGAAGAACACCACAATCTATCCAAACTACAGGAGAACATATTGGGAAAGAGCTTGAGGTAATGAACTTAGAGATTGATTCTCTTAACCAACACTGTGATGGGCTGCAAGTTAAAGTTAGAGAGATGGGGGAAAGGCTGCAATTATCACAATATTGTGAAGCTGAGTGAAAGTATGAAGTAGCTGAGGAAAACTTAATGATTACTAAAGACAGTATTTCAGATTCTGATTTCAGGGACACTATGTAAATTGAAAATAATTCCAGAGGAACAAACTGTATTTCCTCAGAGGCACCCAGCATCCCTGGCTGGTGCACAGCTGTCTTTAGGACACAAGGGAGAAAGGAGAATGCATTTCTTCCTTATTTCCTGCAGTCTGGATACTTTACCAGTAACCAGAAAAATTTAGAGCTAAACAGTTTTTTTGATAGAAATTAGTGATTTGTCAAAACTGGGAAGCTCCACTGGGATTTTAATCAAATTCAGCTGGAAACCAGGCAGGGTTGGGACTGCCCTTGGAACAGATTCTCCAGGCTGCAACAGCTCACAGAAGCAGGGCAGAACTTTGTGTCTCTCCAGGGAGAGAAATATGGTTTTTTTCCAACCTGGAAGAAATCTAAAATCCAGAAGAAAAAAGCCCTGAGGGCACAGATACCTTCAGACACACCTGCTCTCCGAGCAGCTCCCTGTAGAAAGCTCATCTGACACAGCACCTACATGTGACACAGCTGCTTGACAAGTGATGCAAAACCCAGCTTAAAATTGCTCAGCAAATGATGTTGGGGGCAAACACAGCCTATTCCAACCCAAATATAGCTCCAGACTGCAGAAATCTTCTTGAGTTAAAAGAGAAGGACATCTAAAGGTCCAGGAGCAAGATCTGAGGAGGAGGGGATGGGAGATGCAGACTCAGTGGGAAACCATCCTGCCTTTGAAGTCAACAGGAGTTTAGTCTTTGACTTCAGCAGGGTGAGGACTTCACAGGTGTCTATAAACAGATCTGAGGCAGCTCCTCAGGGAATGTGGACAACACAGGCTCTATCCTGCTTTCACGCCGGGGAGCTGGGGCAGTGTTTGAGGGAGCTGGCAGGAGCTGGGCCTGCTCGTACACACCCATCCCGGTGCAGAGCAGAGCAGGCACTGCCCATGACTGATCTGGGCTGATTCTGGTGCTTTACTATGAGCAAGAATCCTGTTGAAGGTGCTAGTTTTCTGTCCCCATTTAATAGTAAGGATTACAAAATGATTTGGACTGGAAAGTCCCCATTAGGATCATTTGCCAGTCCAGTAATAACAGGTATGTATGCAGAAGCAGATTTCCATGTGACATTACAACACTGGCAGAAGTCCTTATGCATTTAGAGCAGAAAAAAGTGCTTCCAGCTTATACCTCAGAGACAACTGGCATAAACCCTGAAACAAAAGTACCTCCAGCTGGTGCAAGGTGACTGTGCCAGGAGGGCTTTCCAGATCTGGTGGTACCTTGTCTAGCATGGGCCATGCTTACCCTGTGAGCAGGACAGATGTGACACGTCACATTGGATTAGCATGGAGCTCCAAGCCCTTGTGACACACCTGCATGAACAGTGACTTGCAACAAGACTGTACAGAAGGTTCCCAGCGATGGGAAACACGCCAGAAATGGTTCCCCTGCTGCCCACTCCAAGATCAGCAGAGTAGCAGGATGCAACAGCATTTCCATCCTGTATCTCCAGGAGATGCTGCTTCCCTGGAGCTGTTTCGTTTCCCAGAGCTGGGGATGCATCTCCCAGTCCCGTGACTGATACAACCTTTTCCCAACACAGTTCCCAGGCTCTCTGCAACTTGCATTGGTATTTCCTTCCCTACAGTTTTGCAATATCAAGGGAATTAAAATTATGGTATAACCTTTCCACAGCTCCACAGTTCTGGATGGTGGAAGAACAGACAGTTAGTACTCAAATCAATAATTCCAGATGAACGCAAAAAAATCTCACAACACCAAAATACGGGGCTATATCCCAGTTTCTGCAGAGATCCCATTCCCATGTAGTCAGTAAGCAGCATGGTCCACAGCCATGGCACCAGCTTTGGGCTTCCAGGATCTGGTTCTGCTGGAGACTGTCTTGGGCAAAGACTGAAGTTGCTCAGGTGGTATCTCCAACCTTGAGGAGCAGCAGCTCATACAGAATCACAGCCTGGGTGAGGTTGGAAGGGACAACAGTGGCTCATCTGGTCCCACCTCCCTGCTCCAGCAGGGCCATCCCAGAGCACATGGCACAGGATTGTGTCCACACAGCTCTGCAA
>NW_020884973.1:1483280-1487202 GCF_003945725.1 Corapipo altera
AGTCTCCTGACTGGGTGTATTGCAGAGCTGTGTGGACACAATCCTGTACCATGTGCTCTGGGATGGCCCTGCTGGAGCAGGGAGGTGGGACCAGATGAGCCACTGTTGTCCCTTCCAGCCTGACCTAGTCTGTGATTCTGGGATTCAGAGGGATGGCTCTGGCTTAGCCATGGCTGTGCTCTGGACTCTGAAGGCCTGGATGGCTTCCCCAGGACCTTTCCTGCAGGACTGGGCACAGTGTAAGTGTCCACACTATGGATGGGCACAGGCTCTGGCAACACATCGTTTCCCCAATGGGAAATGCCACATAGAGCCATACAGACTAATCCCTGCTAAACACAACCAAAGTGGACACCAGTTTTCTGCTGTGCTGCACCAGCAAGGTGCACATGAGGGGGAAACTCCACAGCTCCTCTGGGACACTGGATGTGTGCGTGAAGGACACAAAGACCAGGCTTTGGCTTGCAGGGGAAAAGGGCACTTGTGCCCACAGGCTCCTGCCCCAGTCCTGAGAGACCCAACCAAGGTCTCCTTCTCCAGGGAACCTGCTTGCCCTTCACTGATGCAGAGAATGGGAGAATCACCGTGTTGCTATGAGAAAGGAGTTAAAAATAACTTGGCTACTAGGATGGAATATTGGGATGGATGCAGAACAACCTGATTGGTTTTGTGCTCACTCTAGCACTATTCTCTCTGTGGGACATCAACTCCATCACCTCACGGATGAGCTTCCTATGCCCTGACCAACCCTTCTTCCTGACTTCACCCCCTTGCAGAGTCCAGTCAAGTGCTCCTGTAAACTCCTAATTCATGGCTCGGCATTAGTGATTTTGAAAACATAAGACAAAGTGGGAACAGGAGGCAGATTCGTGTTCCAGGGCTGTGCCAACGTGATAACCACCACTCTGCAGTGTGGTGACAGGGCTGCACATCCCACACCGCCTCTGCAAGCTCCAGGCTTGGACTACACGTGCTGCTGTGTGGAGAGGGGTTTCAGCAGGAGCTGGGAGCTCAATTACCCCACTCCAAACAACGTTAGAGTTTGTACAGATGCCTTTGCAGCAAAACAAATGGAGCCAAGGCTGAAGGGATACGGGGCATCAGCGCTGGCCCTGCGTATGCCCACACCACCATTCCCAGCTCCTTTGAACACAGAGGGAGACAGGAAGGACCAGATTAGCAGCTGGGAATTTACAGTGTGAATGCAGTGAACCTGCTCATGTCAAGCCTGGGACCTCAAGACGTTATTAGGAGACAATAATTTCACTTGGCATTGTCTGGAGGCAAAAGGAGTCAGGGTTCTGCAGAGGCTGTGACAACACGAGCACCAGAGGCAGGGCTTTCTGAAAACACCCATGTGTTGTAGGGACAAGCCCCCTAGGACTTTTCAGAATCCCCCTAAATGCTCCCATGATCTGCAAATGCACGAGCAATTTGGCACACCAGGCCATGGCAGCCTCCTGCTGCTCCCTGCATGGAGCCCTGTGTGAGACAGGGCTGCCCTTTCCCCATCCCCAGCCTCAGCCAGGCCCCCAAACTCCTCAATTTCTCCATAACATGCACCTACCCCACATCACTGATGCCTGTCACCCTCAGGACACGGCAGAGGACACCATGCTGGTGACATGCCATGGGGAGGCTGCCAGCTACCCACACAAGAGCGCAGTCCATATTTCTGTGTGCTCCCTCCAGACCCTCCTCCTGCACCACCCGGATCCCAACACAGCCAGGACCCAGCCCTCCTCAGAGGGGTTTCACTCTGCTGAAAAGGCACTCCTTCAGGTGACAGGGGAGAAAGTTTGTTGCTAAATATGAGATTTTTGATTGCAACATGCCAAGATAAGGAGGCAGGAACAGTCACCTGTGTCGGGGGCCAAAATCAGCACTCAGCCTAGGGCACACAGGTACCAGCACTTCTCCATCCCTTTGCCTGCAATTTGTCCTGCCATGGGAAGGAGAAAGAAATATCTGCTGGCCTCCCTTGGACAACCCAATGTGCTCATACATCCTGGCCACACTTTGGTCTGTCTTTGCTTCACTCTTTCTGATTTAAAAAGTGATTTGCAGCTTCGAGCAGATACTTGAAGCAAGCTGAGTGCTCTTCTCAAAGAAAAAGAAACCCCAAAACCTTCTCCTCTGGCAAAAGGACAGGTTTGCTTTGAATGGAATTGCACTTTGGACTTGCTTCTTTGTCATGTTTTATGTTTTCCAAGCACTGCATAGGATTAGCTGGTTAATTAATACTTAGTATTATCCTCACAGATGGAGAGAGCTTCTAAGAACTCAAGGTAAAATATTTTAGCAATACAGATTTGTGCCAACCTAAATTTATACCCTTAAGCATAATGAGATTAGTAACAAGGGAAAAAAACAAGATAAGAGTAATAAAACACAGATCCTTTCTATGCACATACTGGTCTTTTTGCCTTTAGAAGTCCCATTCTTACCCTACACAGTGAGAAGGTTTAAACTCCTTCATTCATTTTTAATCAGAGGACAGATTAGCAGCCAGGGTGAAAGGCTGAAGAGGGGACAGTGGCACTGCACAGGACCAGTGAGGCACCACAGGGGGACTGGGGCAAGGCATGACCAGCCCAAATCCCAGTGGGACACCTCCTCATCTGCTGGGCCCATCAGCGTGCAGACAGGGCCGAGCTGAGCCTGTGGCAGTGCTTGATATCATCACCCAGCAGGACTTGTGGCCACTTGTGCCACTGTCCCCCAAACAGGCACTTCCCCACAACTCCCAAAAGGGCTCAGCACAGCCCAAGTATCTCAGGTGGGAGGCAGGATAAAGCTGGTTCAGCCACAGCCCATTCCCATCTCCAGACCTGAAGATCTTGGAAAATATTCCCACTCTAAGCCACACAGAAAAATAAATCAAAAATCACCAAAAGGAATCCAGACGAGGTCACTAAACATTTCATTTTGAAACGTTTCTTTCCATGCCAACCTTTTCAGCTACTTTTAGTAGAAGTTTCAGTTAAACTGTTTTGACAGAGATTTTGAAGGTTACATCAAGATGAAAAATTCAGATTTGCACTGAAAAATGTAAAAATAAGGTATAAAATCAAAGCTGGGTGTAGCTCAGGTTGGGTTTGGTTTTGGCAGGGGGGGCAGAACAGATGATCCCCACAGCTCCTTCCAGCCTAAGCTTTTCCATGTTTCCACGCAAACTATTTTAAAACGCTTTCAAATATTTTGTCAGGAAGAGCCTTCTCAAAAAATAGCCTTTTCGTCAACAGTTAATCTTAGCAGTAAAAGAGCATTTCACTTGAAAAATGCCACTGAACTCAGGGGGAGCTTCATCTGCTCCTGGCTCCAACTGAACTCGGCTGTGACTTACTCCCCCTTTGGCTGCCCTTCCCTCTGAATTGCACACCCTCTGCTCAGGCCATTCAGAAAGAGAAAATCCCAAGTAATTAGACAGATTAGATTTTATCCTGCGTTCCATTTGCAGCTTGCCCAGCACGGACTAGAATAGCATGGATGATGAGGATGGCATCACACCAAGCAGGTTCAGGGTCTGGATGAGCTCCTGGAGAGGCTTCCTGGGGGTACACAGGCTGCCCACGGCGTGCTCTGGTATTCAGGGTATTTGCAGCACCTGGCACTCCTGATTCCCAGCCTCCATCCCCAACACCCTGCGCTGAGCCAGCCTCTGACTCATGAGTCTCCCAGCCCCACATCTCCTACACCTGCACAGCTTCTGCTCCCAGCGCCAGCCCAGCCCCCTCAGCACACACCGGATCACAGGTGCATGAGTCACCTCGGTGTTCTCAGGCTCTATTTCTGGCTCCCTACATCACAACAGGATCAATAGCTGATGCGTCGACATCCCCTGCTATTTTTTCCTTCCCTGGAGCAGCATCTCATCCCATCCCATCCCATCCCATCCCATCCCATCCCATCCCATCCCATC
>NW_020884973.1:1487212-1518180 GCF_003945725.1 Corapipo altera
TCCCATCCCATCCCATCCCATCCCATCCCATCCCATCCCATCCCATCTCTCCAGGGTTGAGGATGTGCCCACGGTGTCGGTGCCACAGCTCACCCCTCACCAGATCCACTCAGGGTTGCCAGCACCATTTGCCCCCCAGGCACTGAACTTATGGGGCAATGGGGCAGGTGGGATTTAGGTGGGTAGAGCTAAGGGTGGGTGCAGGGGGAAGGAGATCTGCACATGTGCTGCTTGGGCACAGCCCACTCCCAGGATGGCAGGGCAGGGCCTCCCCTAGAGCCAGGGCACCTGGGCTTGCATTGCTCCTGCTACATGGTGTTATTATGGGAAACATAATTGATGGCAGTCTGGAAAGAGTGAAAACAACCCGAATTCTATAGGGACTTCTCTAGGGCAAATTAGAAATAACTAAGGGCAGCAAAAGGCCTCCTTACTGGAGCACTGCTCTCCATCCTGGGAGAAGAGCAACCCTGTAGCAGCCCATGGGAGGGCTCCTTTCCCTATCACAGGATGGTTTGGATTACAAGGGATCTTTAAAGACCATGCAGTCCATGGGCAGGGACATCTCTCACTAGACTAGGCTGAACAGAGCCTCATCCAGCCTGGCCTGGAATGCTACCAGGGATGGGGCATCTGCTCCTGTAGCATGGGTGGACAAGGAGCATCCCCAGTGCACTTACAGGGATGATAAAAATTCCAGTTTCTCCACAAAAGAGACAAAGATCCTGCCTTGGCCAGGGGACAGCAGTGCTGCTGCCTGCTGAGGGCAGCCTGGCCAGGTAGATGTGGCCTTCCCTGGGGTGCTCCCAGCAAAGACTGGCTGCTCCTTTGCTTCTGGTCAAGGAAAGAGGATCCTTTGAGCAAGAGCTTCCTGCAGCCTTCCCAGCTGTGCAGGACTATCATCTCCATTACACCTAAAATAGAGCAGAGCATTTGCCTCTTTCACTTTGTGTGGAGACAGCGATAATTAGAACAAAGAGGAGCCTGAACTTTGCAGCGATGGGAACTCCAGTGGGGAGGGATCACATTGGCAGGAAAATCAATCTGCTGCAAAAAGGGAAAAGATCAACCCATGGGGCCAGAGCTCTTCAGTGAGACTAACAGCATGTTCCAGAGGAATTTGGGGCCCCCAATTAGACAGCTCAGATTAAACAAAGACTGGCAGAAGATCTGCATAGAAAAAAAAAAAATCTGACCTAAATAAGACATTTTCAAAGCTGAGATCAGTGTGGAGAGCAGCTGTGACCCACACACATCCACTGTCAGCTGGGTCTAGGTCTGCACCAAGAGGGTCCCATCCTGCTCTGACTGGTCCCAGTGGCAGGAGGGCCAGGCTTACAGGGGAGGCACAGCTGTCAGGTGAGACATCCCAGAGGGAGTTAGCACACCACACGCTGCAGGAATATTAATTCAAGCCTCTTGTTTGTAATCCTAAAGATTCAATTTTAGAAATTACACCTCATAGGGAATTACTCACTGAACCTGGAAACAACAGGCTGGAAGGAAGAAGGATAAGTGCTCCTGCCAAGCCCTGCTCAACAGCAGCAGGAGAGAGGAGCCAGCCTGGAGGGGGAGCAGAGACACCACTCCAGGGCCGGGACTCAGCCCTGCCTGGGAAACCGGCACCACGAAGGGCACCGATGCAAAGTGCTGGAGAGGGGACAGGAGAGGTGCCACCAGTGTGGGGTCACTGCTGCCAGCCTTGATCACCCACCCCACGGCTGGGGTCTCTGCTGCAGGGTGCAGCATCCCAGGCTCTGCCCCACTCTCCCTCTCCAGCAGAATGAACCCTGCACCTGCCCAAATGGCACGAGGACCTGAACCAGGCTGAGCCAGGCACAGCCCCCCAAACCCCTCAGCCCCTGCAATGGGCACAGACAGAGTCACCACGGGATACTCTGTGTTTTGGGATCTGTGATGGGTCTTTTTCTGCTCCCCAGCACCACTCGCCCCAGTACACAGAGGGCTTGGGCACCCTCTGATCATCAAATCCTTCTGCCAGAGTATGGGAGCTCCAAGAAATCACCTGCAGCAAGCAACTCACTGGGAACAAGAGCACAGGGAGAGGCTATTTAAGCACCTCTCAGGCTCCTGACACAGCAGTGGCCCAGAAGCTGAGTCACAAACCTCTTCAGGGCCAAACCCAGGGCTTGCAGGAGTGCCCAGCACTTGCAAGCTGGGAGGGGGCTTCTGTGAGAGAGCAATCACTGGGGGGGGGCTGCAGGGGGCTGGGGATGTATTTAAGGTGCCCCCACTCATCTCACAGCAGTGCATTGCTGTACATCCCCTACATCCTGCCCTGGCATCCCTGCCAGGGATGGAGACCAACCCAGTGACCTCTGTATCCCGATGGTGGCCTTTGGGAAGGGAGCCTGGACGGGCTTGTGGCTCTGCAGCCCTGGCAGGGACCATGGCTGGGACAGGCAGGGGGGGTCCCTAGGGACCCTGCCATCGCTCCCATCCCCAGTCCTGCAGCTGGAATGCAGGGATTTATAATGTGCCTGCTGGCCCCAGGAATGGGAAGCTCCAAGTCCTATATTTAGCCTCTTCTTCGTGGAAATACATGGTTTGGTTTCCTAACGGATTTTGCAGGCTATTAAGTTCATCTGAGGTGTTTGAGGAGGACAGAAGTTCTCCCAGGCCCAGTAGCCCACCTTGCCCACGCAGGCTCAGCCAGCACCGCTGCCCAGCCGTGCTCCAGCCTCCTCCTGCCTCGGGCAGCCTCGGGAAATCACACAGCCTCATTGAACGACCTTGCTCAGACCCAGCCTTCCGACTCGGAGGCAACAGTAGCCGGACACACACCATTCACTTGAACAAATAATTATGTTTCCCTCAATATCACCCCCAGCCTGGCTGGGAGCCTGGACCCCCCCAGGCTGGGCACCCCCCACCTCCCAGTAGGAACCACAGCCCCCCAGCACCGCAGGCTGCAGCCCACGCTCCCAATCTGAAATTCAATTAAAGCAAACAGTATTTTGCTGTCACCCAGTCAGAAAGCATTACAACACCCTGCACATCGGATGCGGTTGGAGGCAAAATAATTCCCATAGAGAAGGAGGGTCTCCCTGGGCGCTTGCTCCCAACGACACACGTTTATGGCAGCTTTCAAGTTTGCATTGAGGTTAAACCCCGAGCATTAGTTAAATAATCAGCTAAATGGCAGTGCTTAGCCCCCGAGACCTCCAGAAGGTGAAGAAGCCAAATGAGTCAGAGCAGCAGCCGAGGGCAGGAGACCTGGCTGGCGTGGGAACCAGCCCAGGACCACTCGGACACTCAGCCCCCTGCTCCTGGGAGTGGGCACAGCACAGGGGGACCTCCCCAGAAGCTGGACCAGCCCCCACCTACCCCTCCCTCACCCCCAACCTGAAGCAGAAATTACTCTCTAATTTTTGCAAAAACGATAAGTTTAATTTGAAAGGGCATAATTCTTAATTTATGTGTTGTCATGAACAAAGACAGCAAAAGTAGGTCATTTCATTATCTTCTGCCTGAGTATTTTGCCAAGGAGCCAAGACATAAAGCTAAACAAAATCATCACCCAAGGTTTGGGATTTGTTTGTGGAAAAAAATATTATGGTTATTTTTCTACTTGCTTGATTTGCACATCTTGGATTGCGGAGCATATTTAGCTTGGCTTTAAAGCATGCATTTATTGTGACTGTCAAATTCGATAGTGCTGCCTATAGTCAAAGAGCAATCTTTTATGGATACACTGTCTCAATTTATAATTCAATATCACAGCTTTGAGAACTCGTACAATAAGTCAGCCAACAACAAAAAAGCCTAAAATGTCTGTATGCAAATAAACATGTCAGTGCACGAATGAGTACGTTCCAGGAAGGGTCTGCCAGCTCCCTCGGTGCTGCACACCTCTCAGCCAGCTGAAGGACGGCAGGAGTGGAGTAGCCCAACCCCTGGGAGCTGTGCCTGGGTCCTGCCAGCCTTCCTGAGGGTTTGGGGAGGTGCTTCCAGGTCAGGGAGAACAGCTTGTGTGAGACAGGGACTGTACCACCTGCTCTGTGACTGCACGAAGGAACCCTCCCTTGCCAGCTCACACATCCCAGCAGGCACCTCAGCACCTCTGAGCAGCACCCAGGAGGAGCTCCATCACCCTAGGACACATCAAGGCTTGGCTTTCCCTTAACACACAGAGGAAAGATCTCCACCACCCCTGGGACAGGGAGAGCCACGCCTGGGTGAGCAGCAGTGAGAGCCTCCTGGGCACCAAGTCCTGCTGCACCCTGTGGGCACCCCCTGCCCCAAAAACACCCATCCTGACCTGGAGGATGTCCCACAGGTCCATCCCATGGCTGAGATCATCCACAGATGATTCCAGCCCTGTGTCCTTTCCTCTGCTCTCCTGAGTTACTGACAGGTCTCCTGGGGCATTGCGGACATGTGCTGTGGGTGGGCTTCTGTCCAGCCTCGTGCCATGCTACAGTGATGCTGTAGCCTTGCCCAGTATTATTCCACTGCTCTTGAGGCTATTGATAAACCTGTTGCCATCACGACTGCACAGCCCCATGAGATAACTCCTGGGGGGACACTGCTTGGGACATCCCTGCAGAGCACCTCAGCCTTTACCGCTCCCTGGGAACTGGCTCAGCTGGGAGGGAAAAGCTGGAGCTTATCTAGAGTTCAGGGGGCCCAGGTCAGGGCAGTTGAGCCCAGTAACAAGTAACCAGCCTGGCACACCTTCCCTGGTCTGAGTGGAGACCATCCACACCCCTGTGCACTGCCTGGGGAATGGCACGTGGCTTTGGTCCTGGGCAGTGGAGGGCCTTTGAGTGGAGCTACTGCTGCCACAGCTTCTGGTCCCAGCACCTCTTGCTGTGCCTGGGGCAGGAAGAGCTGTGCCCCTCACTGGAGCAGCCTTTCTCTGAGCACAGTGCTAAGGGATGGGCTGGGGAGCAGGTCCAAGGGCAGCCTGGGCTGGGGTTGGGGTGTGCTGGGTGCTGGAGCTGGGCTCTGGAAGCATGGCCAGCACTGCCTGATGACAGACAGCTTTGGAGGTGTTCCCTGCACGGGTCACCCTCCTGTCCCCACCCTGGGCAGCACTGTCATGGGCTCTGGAGCTGGTGATGTGGGGGCTGTGGCCGTGGGTGAAACTTGACAACAGAGAACCTCTGAAAGTCTCAGACAGGTGGGAAAGGCAAATAGCAGCTTCTGTGTCCATCTGCAGCCAAATGTGTGGTGATTTGGGGCTGTATTCACTGTGCTGAGCTGACAAGATTCACCTGCTTTCCCAGGATGGTGTGTTTTGGGATTGGACATCCAGTGGGGATGGAGGACAACCCCAAAACTTCAAGGGGTGAATGGCAGGTGGCATTGCTGCCCTGAGAGCACAGAGCTGGCTCAGCTGCTTGGGAGGGAGACAGACCCTCCTCGTCCCTGTGTCTTTCAGGCAATGGATCTGGCAGCCACTCAAACTCCCAGGAAGGGCTGTCCTGGGGAAATACCCTGCAGATGGGGAGGGTTGCTGCAAGACCCCACCTGACTCAAATCATCAGCAGGTCCTTGAGAACAAAGCTGTGCCATGAGCATCCACTGTTCATTCTGCCTCCAGTGTGCGGCAGCTCCAGCAGATTGTGGCAGTTTGTTTGTAATCAGTCAACAAAGAGTAGAAAAAATCCAAAGTATTGAGTAATTTCAGCTCCTGATCACAACTGAGGAAACTGTGACGTTCTCAGACAACAGGATGCTCAGTATTTTGAAGATGCTGTGAATTACTGCTGTAGTCTGGTGTGAGGAAACCACCTGGCCACCTCCTCCCATTGCCAAGGGATAATTTCTGCTGTATGCTGTGGGTTTTCCTTCTTCAGCACTTGATGGTGGAAAGGTTCTCATCATCTTCGAAGCTCTGATCCACCAGCACCTGGTTATTGTTTCTGAGTTTTAGGACCTTCCTGAGCAGGCGCGAAGTGGCCCAAGGAGCTCCAGAGATAATCAGTGCTTTCCACTCAAGTTCTCATTAGACCTGCATTTCTTAATTCCCCCAAGAGAAGGCTTGGAGGAGGTTTCATAGACACAAGCCCATCCTTTTCAAGCCAGGGTGAAGATCTGGCAGAGCAGAGACCGAATTGCACAGAGTCCTAAAGGACGTCCTGCGGTCATTCTGCCTCCTCCAAGACATGGATTTCATTTCCAGAGGGCTGGATCCTGATAGATGCTGAGCACTTGCATTTTTTCATAGCAGACAGCCCGATCTATAAGCATTTAATAAGACTGAACAGTTTTCCTTTTACCTACTGACGTATAAAATGGGTTTGTGGGAGGATTAGGGAGCAGAGGTGGGAAACGTCTTTATCTGCTAATGATCCTGTGAATTATACGTGTTTAGTATTCATGCATCTGAAGAAGAGGCAAACATAGCCATTTTCTGTGGAATGACCTTTACCAGCAGCCAATACATTTACATTTAATTTAGAATTACAATTACTGGGTCAGCTTGGGAGCAAGTGGAACTTAGATTTATTGAGAAGAGACAAAAATTGGTCTTTCTGCCTTCACAAGTAAAACACAGGTTTTCCTCTTGAATGACCCCCTCAAACACGATCTCCAGCAGGGACTCAGCAGCATCCCATCCTAGATGCATTTGAGCAACATTGCTTGTGTGTTTTGGCTGGGTGAAGTCTGGTCCAGTGCCCATCAGAGAGTGGCACAGGCTTTGGTCAGTGCAGCCCAAAGGGCTTCCATCAACCCTGCTGCTCATGGGATGGAGCCAGAGGCAGAACCAGCTGGCTGAGGTCCCTTTGGACACTGGAGTTATAGCCTTGGCTCTGGCCTGGCCTTCTGGAGTGAAGCATCTGCCTCTCTGCTGGTTTAGGCAGTGATTTTGCCGGGGCCAGCTCAGCTCCTGTGAGTGCATTGAAGGGTTGGGTTTGGGGTCGTCACCATCTAGAGGAGGTGGCCCTGGCTGGAGGGGACTTAGCAGGACTGAGGGTGTCACACTGTCCCTACCCAGCTTTTGCCATGCAAACCTCTTCCCTTGGCACAGGTCTGGGTGCTTGCCAAGGTCATTTCCCCTGGGAATGGGAGCCGCCTCCATCGGGAAGCGCTGTGTTGCTTGGCTTCTCAGCTCTCCTTCCAAAGTGCCTGTGGCAAATCACCAATGCATCACCCAGGGGTGAGTGAGTGGGAGTACCTGGGAGTGCAGGGGAAGGACTGGGTGAGTAAGTTGCAGGGTGGGTGTGATGGATGGAGTCTCTTCTGTCTTGTAGGCAGCCCTGTTCATCCCTGAGTCTCAAACCCACCCTCTCTTCCACCAGCCTCTGGGCCCAGACCCCCCAGATGAGGTTGCACGGGTTGGGACAGGGCACCCCACTCCTCCCTGTCCTCATGCTGCTGCCAGCCCAGGTGGAGTCCTTGGTACGACCCACTGCAGGCTGTGCCAGCCCCCTTGGGCAGCTCAGAAAGCAGATCCCAACATCCCTGGGGATGGAACCTTTGCCAAAGCCATGCTGAGAGGGAAGTGAGTGCTCAACCATGGCTGTGATGGCCCCAGAGAGCCCAGGAAGAAGGAGACCCAGGGAAAACATCACACAGTCCTTACACCACATCTGCCTGTCCTTTGTACAGGTTTGCCCTTTGCAAGCACCTTCTTGTCTTTTTTAGTCCAACTCTCACCCTCCCTCTTCTGCTAAACCCCTGTGAAGGCCCTGAGAGAAGAGGCAGGACCTGTCCCACTGCAGCACAGGAGATTTAGGCTGGATTAAATACCCCAGGAGACTTCAGGTTGGATTAACTGTGTCTGGACTGTCCTGTCCAGACCAGAGGGGACTGACATTGCTGGCCCACAGCAGCAGTGCCCATCACAGGGCAGACACGAGGGGACATGGGTCACAGCCTCTCAAAATTGTAGCCCCAGAGCGAGTTGCAGCAGGTGATAATATCCAGGAGGAAGAGGGCAGCACAGAAACAGTCACCCACAGTTATTACCCACAGCACAAAGGTAACTAAGGAGGGACCTGTGGAAAAAGCAGTGCAGCCTGACGGGGTGATTTGGGGATGCAGGAAGATGCTTCCAATCTGGGCACATCCCCCATGCCTGGAGTGAAACCCCCATTCCCCTCATCTATTTGCCACCTTCGTACACAGTTTGTGCTGGGAAGTCTCTCCTGGACAGACCACCTGTTTTGGGATAGGGGTGTTGTGCATCATCCCTGCTCTGCAGGAGGCAGTGGGGCTCTGGGTTCAGATGAAACCATTGGAACCTTCCTGCCACCCCTGTACATCCAGCCAGGCTTGTCTCACTTACAGCTACCTGGGGGTTGTTCAGGTAACTGTCCTGAAGGGTTCAGAGTTGCCTGTAATAATTTATGAACTCTGCATTTTGACAGGGTCATTGCACATATTCCTGCCTGCACCGAGCCATCGCAGCTGGAGACGGAGTTTGGTGGCACCATGAGCTGTTCAGGGAGGGTTGGGATGGTGGATTGTGTCCCCATCACTGTGCCAGGGCAGCCAGCTTTGTGCAGAACTGGGAGGAGAAGGGAGGTGCAGCTCTAGCAAAGGGGTTTCCTGTAGTGAAAGGGGAAAGGAGGAAACAAGCCCCACCAGGCAATACCGTGGCACCTCCACCCCAAAGCAGCAATTTCAGCTGATATTTAATTCACATACAAGAGGCACAAAGCCCATGCCTGCCACAGCCTGGGAACCCACAAGACAACCCCTCCAGCAGAAGAGCAGCCATCTCACATGCCTGAAGAGCTGTCTCTTGTATTTCTTTCTAAGCCCTGTAACGTGTCAGCAGAGTGTGCCACGCTGTACTCAGTAATCACAAAGCACTGCACGCATTAACAAGCAATTTCTCGTTAAAGTCCCCATGTGTGCCATGGATGGGAGCACAGGAGCATCCCCCAGGCTCCCTTGGCTCGGGACTCTGGCTGCTCAGATGGCTCCTGCTGTGCTGCTCGGCTCTGTTCAGGCACACTCCCATGTTCAGGGTATTCTCCGAGCTCTTTCACCTCCAGCTCTGCAGATGTTTGTGGACCTCAACAGGCTGCACAGAAACATTCAGTTCCTGCAAGGCTGGAGTCCAGCAGGGAAAGGGGTACTGTGCCCAAGCCCTGTGCCAGTGCAGGCCTGTGAGAGCAGCATCACTGCTCTGTGGTGCCCAGAGCCCCAGAGTGCCCCGTGGGACAGCCAGCATCCCTGTTCTGGGCTGGCAAAAGGCCTTTGGTATCACTGCTGTCCCTGTAGCCACACATGGGGTGCCCATGGCCAGCATCTGCCTTGTGGTCAGAGTGCAGGTGAGGCATCCCATCATGTCCCTGTTCCTAGAAGGACCTCATGCCCACTGGGGTAGGGATGCCAGGGTTAGGATGTATGAAGGATGGGTGTGATGAGAATGGGCTGGATGTCAGGGCCCCAGAACCCTTGATCCCAAGGGCATGGCAAGGAACCTGAAAATGGCTCTGGGCATGTGGCAAGCACAGGGTGGGCAGCAGGACCAGGCACAGCATGTGTGTCCCAGGAGCTGCAGATGCTGCTGGAAGGGTGGCAAGGGCTTGAAGTCACATTGTAGTAAACAATATGATTTCCCTCTCTACATAAATTATTTAAAAAATTATCTTTCTTTTTATAAATAGATATATATATATCTATCATTAAAAATTTATATGGAAATATATAGATGATATAGAAATATATATCTGTCTCTAGGAGGCGAGGCCCTGGCACAGGTTGCCCAGAGAAGCTGTGGCTGCCCCATCCCTGGCAGTGTCCAAGGCCAGGTTGGACGGGGCTTGGAGCAACCTGGGCTGGTGGAAGGTGTCCCTGCCCATGGCAGGGGATTGGAACAAGATGAGCTTTAGGGTCCTTTTCAACTCAAATCAGTTTTTGAATCTGTGTTATTAAGTTCCTTTCATCTAGAAATATATATAAAATACTCTATTTTTGAGCGAGTTTCTGAGCTAGTCTGTCTTGGTCCTTCTTGTCATTTACAGGGAAGTCTGGCACATCACTGCTGGCCCTCCTTGCACCAACACTGAAGCAATTCTCCAGGTCCTGGCAAATCCAACTGGTCCATGCATGAAAGGCACAGCATGCCTTGGGAGGCTGCTCCTGGCTCCTCTTCCTCACCCTTCCTTCTTCCCTGCTGCAGCCAGACTCTGTCCCTGCCCTTTTCTCAAGTATGGACACCACAGAAGAAGGAAGCCAGGAGGAACTGGCACTGACATGCAGCAAAGATGCTGATCCCCACCCCGATCCCTCGACACTGCTGGTGTCGGCCATCCATGGGTGCCCCACTTAGCCAGTGAGTGGGGAGCACACACAACTCATCCCAAGGGGCAGTGAGGCATCCACTCACCAGCCAGGGCTCCCCTGAGGGTCTTGGGTAGCCCTGCCATGCCCCAAGCCCACCTGGCATGGGGCTGGTGCCTTTCATCTTGGCTCTTTCATTCCCGGCACAGCAGGAGAAGCCGATCCTGCACTGGAGCTAATTGGAAGCCACATCAGGCCGTGAGTCAGGAGCTGCTCGCAGCACACTGCTGCTTTATCCTCCCGCCTGACAAAGGCACGCTCCCTTAAATCCATTACTGGCATTTTATTTTCAAGCCTGTCACAGGGCTGAAAAGGTTGTGAAGCTGTTTGGACACAGCCTCGCAGGGGGATTTAGCTGAAGAGCTGCTTTCTCTAAGCCAGCACCTTCATCACCCATCTCTGTGATCAGATCAGCGCTGCAGCTGCAGCTCAAGGTTCATTGTGGTGTCACCAAAAGCCACCTCACAGGATGGCCAAACCTCTGTATGGTGCCCATACAGAGCTCTCCTCTGTGGGTGGGATGGATGGCTGTTCCCACCATGTGCAAGCAGCCCAATCCAGGAATCCTCTGGGTACCATGGAGAGAGGCTCTCACCATCAAACTAAACCTTGCTCTCCTTCATACGGGTCTAAATTCAGAGCCCCTCTGGATTTTGGTCCCATGTTAATAGCTGTAAGCATGGCTCTGAAACATTCACCTTTTCCATGATGTTTGGAGAAGTAAGTTTTCCAATATAATGCCCAACAGGCTCTGGAAAAACACATCCCAGCTGGCCAATGTGTTGCTGGCCAAGCCCAGTGCCTCAGTCCCCCATCACTGCCCGGGCACAAGGCCAGCTTGGGGACAGAGCTTTTCTGCTGCAGACCTCGTGTGCTCTACCAAAGTGCTCAAGAAAGGAACTGCTGTGAATTGCTCAGAGAGAGAGGAGACATTGCAGGAGGTGAGAGGTCTGGGCAAGTTAAGAGGAGAGGGAATGGCATCCTGGAGACTGGGATCTGGGATCCAGGCTGGTGAGAGGCTCTTCTCCAGCTGAGGGCCAACAGGAGCCACTCTGGCTTATGAACAATCTTCCAGTGTGTGTCAGACCTGGCAGAATATCACACAATCCATGGGCTGGCCTGGATGTGGCAGTACTCCAATGAAGAAGCTGATTATCACTGGCAGTGCTGCTCCTCCCTGGGTGGAGACAGAGAGCTGGTGGGAAGCCACAGAGGAGTCTCAAAACCTCTTGTAGAGCCCAAAGTCCCACTCCAAGCAGCCTGTGCCAAAAGTGACCCCCATGGAGGGTGATAAGCTGGTTGATCTCTGCCTAGCAGAGGCAATCATTTCCCTTGGGGCCAACCATGGACCAGGAGCTGATGGTTTCTCTGCTGCTGCACATCACACACAGCTCAGAGGGATGAGCTCTCTGCCATGGCCAGGTCCACTTCAGCATCTTCCAGACTTCTCTCACCCATGCATGGGCCAGTGCAGTAGAACCCATCTCCTTCACTGTGGCAGGGACTGGGAGAGCAGGTAAATGGCACAGCTGTATTTAAAAACATTTAAAGCCTGAGTTAAGCCCCACACTATCCATTTCCTTAAACAGGCTGGTTGGCAGAGCTCCAGCTGGGCCATTAGCTCAGGTAAGTTCTCCGTCATCCAGCCATGTCACTTTTCTGCCTCATAAAAAGAAATACATTAAAAATATGTATTTACTCCTGAAATTGGCTTCAGCAGCGCTGAGCATCCCTGGAGTGATGAGTTTCACTCCACACACCCAGCTGCTTTCTGTGAAAAAAACTTATTTTGAATTAAGATAATAAATCGAGCAGGGGTTTGGTTAACCCTTGCCTTTCATATTGTGACTGGCACTGGCAGCCAAGAAAACACCCTTGAGTGTATCCAATCCTGGCCTTGGTGGTGAGGATGCCCCCAAAGACACCATTGAAGCCGTGCACTCTCCTACCTAAAAGCATTTCCAGGTCACAGAGACAAACACAGTCAAGCAGAGAAATGCCCAGCTGGGGTGGGATCCAGCCTTTCCTGAATGCTGCTCTGCCTGAATCCTGCAGAGACCAGCCATGAGTGGAGGATGCAGGGCAGGGAGCATCACTCCAGTACCCAGCTTTTGCACTGCTCAGTGGAGCTGAGGGTGTTGATTCCCCCCGGGCACTCAGCAGTAGTCTCTGAGGTGCTTCTCAAAAGCCCATCTATTTTCCCTGCTCCCTGGGTATGTCCTGAGATGTTTCCACATTTCTTTGGTAAGTGAGGCATTGAGGCAGGAGCTGCGGGGAGAACGGCCCTTGGAGCCGCCCGAGGGAGGATGCGGCACTTCCCGGGGCACTGGGTGTGCAAAGCAGAGCCCCGGCTGTGGCTGTACCTGCACGCCGGGCCCGGGCTCATTTTCACCCCTCAGCACAGGCAGTGCCGGAGCCTTGCCAGAAGCCAGGGAGGGAAGATGCGGCCCCGGGAGCCGGCGGTGTCTTGCTGAGCCAGCAGAATAAATCGCAGCTCCCGGCTGGCGCTGCCAGGACTTGAATCAACAACGTTCTCCCCGGGGTGATGCGGGGACAGTGGCCTGGCCATGACTCCAGGATGGAGGAGGTTTGCGGCTCCTCCTCCTGAGTGACTTCTGCTCCGCTCACCCGTGAAAAAGGGGCATGAAACATCCCTGAACCCTCACCCTGCTGAGGACCCAGTGGCCAGGGGTCATCGCCTGGGGCATTGTGCGGTCACTCAGGACACTGAGAGCATCACCCGGGGCACATTACGGGCAAGAAGAACTGCAGCTCTGCGAGCAACACACTCAGTGTGTGTCTGGGGGGTGCATGGGTGTATGAGTGCACACAGGTTTGCACATGCACCTGCATGTGTGTGCACATGGGCACATTGTACAGAGCAGCTTTCTCCTCTCTCACTGCCCCCTGCAATAGCTTTAGCACTCCCTGATCTCTGCGAGGGCCCTGCATCCCCCAGGGTGCAGGTTTTGCCCAGGATGGACACGCTGGGGCTGTGGCACGGTGGGAATGAGGCTTCCTTGCTCCCATTTGTGCTCTGAGTTGGGAGCATCTCAGAGCTGCGGGGATTTCCAGAAGAGGCAGTTTCACCTGGTATCATTTCAGCACATGTCAAATAAGTGGCAGAGATCTTCTAGGGAGCCTGGAAAGTGTAAGAGATGCTCATCAGCCCAGCAAGGCTTGGATCTGATAAGGGTGAGGGCTCAGACTGATAAACCCCCAAGTTAACTGGTGAGAAAGATGCGATTAGTAACCGACTGTTTGCAGGCAAAGAGCCCAGCACGGAACAGAAATAATCTGCTTATGATGTGATGTGAGTGTTACCAACATTTCAAGCTCCCTGAGAGCAGCTGGAGATTCAATGGCAGGGTTGATCTTGGCCTGATGCCCTAGCTAGGAAGATAGGTGTCTTCTCCAGAGGGGTGGCCACAAAGCCTGGCCCTGGTGTCCCTCCCACCCTGCCCTGGTTCCCTCCTGCCGCAGAGGAACCAGCAAGAACCCATTCCCAAGGAAATGATTAGCCCATGGAGCAGCAGTGACTCATGCTGGGGATGACTCATGAAATCACAATAAGCCACAGCTCTTTTCAGCTTGAGGACAGAGGCAAAGGCCATCTCTGCCCTTGAAGGGGCTCGTGGCCCTTCCCGATGTTGTACCTTGGTACAGCCTTTTTCCAGTGTGGGCACTGATTTTGTCCTCTCCAGGAGGAATTCCCAACATTGAGCTTTGCCTTATTTTTCTAGTTATGAGATGACCATTTTTCATGGAAAAGTACTTTTTCAGGGGTGTAGGTAACATGGCCAAACATGACAGGGGTGGTTGCAAGTGTGCGTGACATATCCTTGGCCATGGAAGGAGGTGCCTGGCTCAGAGCACCCACTTTTCCCTAGCAGAGGTGCTGGAAGGAGAGATCATTTGAGTGGAGGAAATGCAGGGATTAAATGCCCCTCTCCTCTGGATTAAATAAAGGAGGACACAGAGAAAATTTCTGCTGCTGGTGGAAATGAATATGAGACAGAGCCAGAGTGACCATCCAGACCCCCTGCAGCAGGGGAATCCTGAGGGTTGCAGAGATCAGCAGCCCCATGGAAGCTGTCCCCAGCTGCTCTGAGAGGTGGCACAGCCAGAGCCACTGACCTGGAGTGACACAGGGTGAAAGGCACTGCCAGCTGCAGTGCCACTCTCCAGTGCAGCCCCTGCCTGTGCCATCAAAGCCATCACTGGGGGCTCTGCAGCCAAGCCCTAGCCTGGATGGGCAGTGATGGAGAAATGAGGGGTTTCTGACTCTGCAGCAGATTTTGCCAACCCTTTCCCAGAAGAGATTTCATCACCAATTCAAAAACATCACTTACCACAAAGAAACTCTTCACTTTGCCTTTGGGCATGGATTTTTCCTCCTGCTTAGCTCAGCTCACTGAGCACCCAGAGTTACCTTGTGGTGACACTGTGACTGATTTGCTTCCAAGGACATGGTGCAGTGCCACTTCACGTGGGCTTTCCCTCCTCTTCCCCTTGCCTAATGGATCATCTTGGAGGTATGTGGAGAGACATGATGAATTCCTGGTAGGACAGAGGGATTAGTGTGGGGGAGACTGTGATGAAGCAGTTGAGGAGCTTCCTGGACAGAGAAGCTGCAGCTACACTAGAGAATAATGAGAGCATCCACTTGTTTAGAAGAGGTATTAAGATCTTTTGCCCTGTCTTTAGTCTGAGAGCTGTACTGTGGATTAAGCAAAGACACGTACACTTTTCATTTAATAAGGACATATCTAAACATCTTACTCTCCTTCATTATTAAATATCAGGCTCTTACTAGAAGATAAAAAAAGAAAAATTTTTTTTTGTTTTAGCATCTATTTCTTTCCCTCCTGGGTACATCCTCCTGCCCTGATATCAGGGTTTGCTGGATGACCCACGGAATGGGAGCATCTTCATCCAATGCCACTAAAGGAGTGTAATTAAGGAGATCTCTCTTCTACAGATGGCAAATTTTGAACTTTACCACTAAATTCATTGCAAAATCACCCATTTCCCCCAAAAACCTGTGAAACCTTGTGAAAGAAAACCCAAGTGACTCCTCTTGCCAGAGCTCTCGCCAGGGCATGTCCCAGGAGGACAGGAGGGGTTTGCAGACCTCAGCCAGTGCGAACAGCTCTCCTCCTTCCCCCTCACCCCAAAACTGGACTTCTCTCTTTTCCTGGCTATTCCCTTGATTGCATTTTGTTTTGAACTCTTGGCTGGAAGAAGCTCTTGTCGGACACCTGAAGCCACAGCCTGACTTGCCAGGACATGGCCAGGCTGCTCAGCCAACATCCCTGGCCACCCATGGGGCTCGTGCCACCATCCCCTCCCGTGCAGCAGCATGAAAAGCGCTGGGCCAGCGTTGCTATTCAGCCCAGCTATTTATATCCCGAGAGGGAGATGAGGACCAGCCGTGCAGCTGAGCCAACCCAGGCGAGCGGGGGATATTTTTAAGCACTGGTTTTGAAAAGGTTGGTAATGAACCCACAGCTTTGCTCAGCAGCAGCTGCACCCATCCCCAGCTGGCTGCCCTGGCCACCATCCCCACCCAGGGGGGTCAGGACCCCTGGCCTGGCCTGGGGAGATGCTCAGTGGGAGGTGCCTTTGTGTCCGGGGCTCTGAGCAGGGAGGTCAGGGCACAGCCAGACGTGCTGGCACAGCCCCGGTGGCTGCAGCCACAGAGCCTGGCTCCGCGCCGGGCTCTCCAGCCTGGCTTTATCCTCCCAACAGCCTGAGATGGCACAGACAGCAATTACAGCCCACTGCTAATTGTACACGAGTCATCAGGTGCCATTTGAGCACAGCAAGAGGGACACATGAGCCCGTTGGCCAGCAGGTCCAGCAGCTGCACAAGCCCTCGGTGTCCAGGCAGTCCCACCGCCCTCGTGTGTGGCTGGGATGCGATTGGAATACAGGGGATGCTGGTGACATTGGAGCTGACCCAGACAGGACAAGCTCACCTGTCCTCAGGACCCATGCTGGGGTTGACACCCTCCTGGGACAAGCAGAACTTGTCGTGCAGGGGATGAACCGGCTCCCAGCTGATCCCCAATCCCGCCAGCATTCCCTGGTCAGACAGCTCATCCTGAGGCTTCAGACGGGGGGGGATGAACACAGACACTGTGCTCAGTCTGGACCCCTCGTTTCCAGGACAAGACACTCAGCTCAGCCCCTCAACCCTCTCCCCATCATCCATCACAGCCCCCGTGCTGCTGAGAGCTTCCCCAGAGCCCCGTTTGTGCTCCCTGGGCACAGCTGGGCTGTGGCCGGTGTCCCCACAGGTCCCTCACCAGGACACCCCTGCAATGGGTAGACAGGGGCCCTGCCTCTCCCTGAGCCTGGCACTGTGAGCACCAGCATTTACCCTTCTCTTGCTCCTCCATCCCTGCTGCCAGCTGTCCCAGTGGGTCCCGGGTCCCAGATCCCTGTGGCTGTGCCCAGAGACACATCTGGGCTATTTCAGGGCTCCCAGGCAATGGGACACCAGCCCTAAGCAGTGCAGGGAGAATCCCATCACCCAAAGGGCTCCCCAAAGTCGGGGGGGAAGAGGTGGGAGGTGGGGGTGTTGGGGACACTGCTATGCCAGGGTCCCCAGAGCTGAGCCCAGGGATACACCCAGCACCCTGATGGCAGGTTCCCCACAGCATCCCAGCTCTCAGGGATGCTGGGAGGGATTTATAGGGAAACTGGAAATGTTCCCTCTGGTTCTCCTCCACCTGCAGCCCCAGGAGCTGGCCCCCTGGAGCTGTGAGTGGCTGTGTCCCCAGTGGGCAGGAGGAGTTGGCAGAGGGCTGGCTCAGTGCACAGGCAGCGTCTGCTGCTCCAAGAGCAGACATGCCAAGGGGTGAGCAAGGCTTTGGGCTTCAGGAAGTGGGAATCAATGCAAAAGATTGGAGCGATTTGGGAAGGAAATTACTGAGCCATTTTCATCCGGAGTTTGGGAAAAGGAAGTTTTCCTCAATGCTAAACCAAATCAAATGTTCCAGATTCCTCTTTTTTGTTTCATTTTTCTCCTGAGAAAACCAAGTCCCCAACTCAATCCCTATCTTTTGCCTCATTTCATCAGAAATCAGCAGGACTGTATGGGAATCGGGGCTGAGTTTCGAGGCCCTTTTTGGGAGCAGAGGCTGTACAGGGACAGGAGACGGTCATAGTTCCCACTGGCCCCTTATTCCTGCCCAGCCTCTGGGCCAGGATGGCTCTGGGGACCACTGTCCCCCTCGGGGCACCCCCCCTCCCTTTGGGAACAGCCCATGACTGTGGCTGTGCTGGCTGCTTCCCAAAGAGCCCCTCATTGCCCTGGCTGAGGCTCCTCACTGGCAAAGGGAGGGAAGGGGATGCTGAGTGTCTGCAAGTCTGAATCCATTGTCTGTGCTTGGGCAACACCCTGGAGAAGAGGAATGGGACAGGGAACAGCCCCCCAAACATGCCAGACCTCATCTGTTTCATGTCCCTGTGCTTTAGTACATCCACAGTCCTGGGCTAACCCAGCTGGCACCGAGACCAATGGGAAAGATCCTACTGATCCCAGCCAGGAGCTGGGAGTTTGGACAGGCTCCTGGTGGAACACAAGCTGGGTGCCCTGGTGGGGATCAGCACCTCTAGCCCCTGCAATAAGACATGGGATGTGCTGGCAGAGCGAGGGGGGCCCCACGGAAGCAGAGCCTTGTCCCCCAGCCAGACACTTTGCCATCTGTATGATTTGTTTCTGTTTCCCTGACTTCTTTCTCCAAAGCCAGGTGGGTCTGATCCTCTGGGCTGGGGAAGAGCCAGAGCTGCCACGGCTCTTCTCTCTCCATTACCTTTATTATTGAGCTGTCTCTCACACCGCTCACGGCAGCAAAACATGCTACAGGCGTATTAAGGATTCTCCATGCAAAACTGATAAGCTGAAGCCTCATTATTATCCCGCCAAGTGATTATCTTTCCTTGATGAAGTCTCATATTTGCCCAACTTCAGATGGAAACCTTCCCCTTTTCAATTTGAGACTAATTCATTTCTTGACTCCTGGTTACAGTGCAAGATATCACAAACACTCCCTGGCTCTGATTTATATCGTTAAGAATCATTTACTTGCAATTAAAATGAGCCTTCAGGGCTTTTGCAAACAAGGCAGATTAGCTGACAGTAAAACATTTGCTTCTTGTAAACAGCAGCTTCAGGCTATGAAACCGTCTGGAGGGGAGGGAACCAGTGAGCTGCCCCGGGGCTGCAGGCATGGGAGAGCCAGAGGGGACCTCTCCAATTTCCCCATGAATCCACCAAAAATGCTCTTCATTATCCCTGAGCACTGGGATGCTGCAGTGACCCTCCCAGTGGGGTGCTGGGTGCACCCCTGGGGTCAGCTCTGGGGAGCCCTGGCACAGCAGTGTCCCCAGCATGCCCAGCACTCCCATCTCCCACCTCCTCCCTGCCCCGCTCAGGGCTTGTTCCTCATTGCTTGGGAGTCCCCAAAAGGCTCTGGGTGAGTCCTCAGGGATTTGGGACCTGAATGCTTTAGCACAAGCCTCCAGTGGAGATGTCACCTAGCTGCCTACTCATAATTAAGACAATTAACAATAGGATCATGTAATTGGCAAACTTTCTTCTCTTGGCTCCTCTTTTACAGCTGTTCCAGGCCCTGAGCAACAAGAAGACAAATCCACCCTGTGTACATTAACAGGTCGTTTAAACAACCCTCTAAAACATTACCTTGGGGGAAACAGCCCAAATCCTGGTGTGGAGACCAGCATGCTGGGCACTTCCAAGAGCTAATGGAGCTGAGGCAGGATAGGGCAGATGCCAGGCAGCCCTCTCTGTCCCCTGCAGCTGGGTCCAAGGGCTTGGTATCACCCAGTGGAGGGATGTGGGAGCTCAACCACTTGGAAAGCACCCAAGAAGAGGGTCTTAAAATCCCCGAGTGTGAATACAGCGAAACTCAACATTGGCTCTTTAAAAAGCTTCGTCCATCCTAAAAACTAGAGATGAACTGTGACAGGATAACATGCCACCTCTGCTGGTGGGTGGTGGCCCTTGCCCTGGTAACCTGGGCGGTGGGGACAGTGGGGGTCTCACCCATCCTGAGGCTACTTGCTTCCCTTTAAGGGAGTAACCTGGGATAGACACCTAAGCCTTAGGAAAAGGTCTCCTGGGCAGCAAGGTTAGCACATCACCTCAGTGAGCTGAGGTCACCGCTCTAAAGGCAACTCTTGCCTCCCAAAGACCTCTGAGCAGGATACTAATTCCCTCCAGTTATCAGCTGTGGCTCCCTCTGATTACATGGAGAGTTTATTGGGTGACTGGATAATTTGAACCTATAGAGTTATTAATTATGACCTTAATCTGATCATTGCTTTGTTCCATTTTTTAATTAGCTTAGTAAAACTGTAGTCATTTAACTTGGTAATATACTTGCTTAAGTGCACATCTGATTGCATATCCTTTTTATATCCATCAGAAGCACTTGGGACTGCCTCACTCCATCCAACTGCAAGCTGGGGCATGAACTCTGAGAAAACCTCAAGTAATATTAAGTTTACAAGCAGGTTGCTCTGCTCCTGAGTGGCTGAATACTCCCCTATACCTGTGTTATAGCTGGCAGCAGGAGGAGGGAGTGGATAAAATGCACCAGTGCCAGGCAGTGGGGGAGAAAATGGGAATTTGAACTTCAGAGACTGTGCAATCAAGACTCAGCCTTTTCATGGTCAGCACAAGGGGCAGCTTTATTCAGGTACGAGGTTTTGGAGAGCACAAATCCAGGTGTCTTACTGGGCACCCTGCCCTGAGCAGAGGGAGCTCAGCCCGTGCACACTCCTGCAGCTGTTGGTCAGCAGAGAGCTGCAGCAGATGGATGGTGTGCATTGTCTGCTCTCAACGACTTCAGTGATGCTCATGGGAAGCTTTTGTCCCAGCATCTTGGAAGGAAAGCAAAGCTGTTAGCAGAGGGCCCGGGGCTGGGCACTCTCAACTGGAGGTCAGACCTGCCAGCAGTAAGACATCCCCAGCTGCCCGGCCAGCTGGGCAGCAGGGCTCAGGTTTTGTAGCCTTTGATGCTGACACCTGAGGACTCGTGGTCCAAGGGCTGAGATTTCCCTAGTCTGGGGTTTTGCTGTATTCCCAGCTCTCCTGGGTTACACAAGGCAAATAATTTCCTTGGTTTCCCCATCTGTAAGGAGGGGATAATGGTGCTGGCTGCCACTGCTGAGCCCTTTGAGAGCCATGGATTTGAAGCGCTCTCATTGGAAGGGATTTACTATTGCTCTTCCCAGCTTCCCTACTTTTAGACTTGCACAGGATTTTGGAGCTTCTGCAAATATATGGAGATACTGTGGGGATCTGCCTGTTCTAAAAATACTGCTGCTCTGCATCTCAATGTACCTGTTGTGCTGTCCCCCAGGGGTGCAGGTTAGACGAGGTGCTGGAGGTAAATGTGTGGCACAAATGAGATTTTTAAACAGATTATCAGCATAAAGAATTGGGAGTAGTTCAATAGAAAGCTGTGCCAAGCCGAGGCCAGGGCTGCCCAGGTTCACCAAAATCACACTGCAATTGCCCCAGCAGTGGGCACAGGGGCTGGCACTGTAAAGCATGAAGGTGCTAATGAAATGGAACCACTTCCCTAACACGTTTGCTACCTTTTCCCACTTTATACTTAGTTGGCAGCAGGGTATTTCCACATCCACCCTCCTGGGATTGAATGTAAGCAGAACTGTATTTAACCACCTGCCTCATTAATCCCTAACATCCTCTGTGCAGGCCTCACCAACAGAGCAGTGCAGGAAGGCAGTCCTGAGGTGGGAAGGAATTAAACAACTTTATCCTAATCAAAGGGCCAAACCACCAGTTCCTCCGTGGCCAAGTGCTGTAACTTTTACTGTTTTCTCTGGATGATGTCCCACACAGTCCCGAGTGCCTGACAGAAGGACAGATGCTGTGGTGCCAGAGCAGGGCAATGATCCCAGGGATGAGGGAGTCTTGTCTTAGAGCTGGATTCAAAAGGCCTTTTGCTGGCATCTGCACAAGGCAGGTCCTCTTATGGCATGGCTGTCCCTCATTCCTGGGAGCTGTTGGCACTTGCCTGGCAATGTAGGTGATGGTGACTACCTCTAAGTTATCAGGGGTGGCTGTATCCTTCAGATTGTAACTGTGTCCCTGGAAAATACAGGTCTCACTTTCTGCTTGCAAGGAGTGGTCCTGTGTCCACTGGTTGGTGCTGCAGGGGGGAAGGATGTGGCTGCAAAGGATTGCCATGGTTACAGGCACTTTCCTCATCATCCTTGTGGTTTTTAACCACTGCATAGTGATAACCACAAAGCATCTGAGTGAAAGGCACTGGGATTTCAGACCCCTTCTGATGCCCATGTCCCCAGGACAAGGAGAATGGAGTCTGTTCCTCAGGGTGGAGCAGGGAGAAGGGACCCCCAACTGGCGGTTCTTTTCTTCTGGACAAAATTAGATAAGTGAAGGTACTTAACTGGGCTCCAAACCATCCCTCCACATCATTGTCCCCAGGCTCCTGCCTGTCTCTGAGCACTAGGCAAAACCAGAGGGGAACTCAGTAAAGGAGAGAGACTCTGCACAGCTGTAATTATTCATTTCTGTCTTAAAGCCATGCAAAATTCTTCCAGTCCCTGACCAGCACCCATGTGACACTTGCTGTCTTTACATCCTCTGGTCTCTCATCTTTGCTTTCCCTTTAATCTCCTCTTGGTGCTCCTCCTGTCATGTGGCACTGCAGATTGTGGTCTCTTCCTTCACTGGGCAGAGACCCGCAGTGCCCGCTCCCTTTGCTGGACCCTTGCCAAGCAGCAGCTCTTCCAAAACACAGGGAAATAAAAACAAAAACCAAGTTTAGGCAGACAGTCCTCCTCTGGAGGAACTCCCACAGGTTCCCTCCTAAAAGCTGTTAATTCTCCAAAGCATCCCTTTGACACAACATCTGTGGGTCTACAAAACCTGTCCTTTCTCCCTGGTCTGCCAGAAGTCTGTACGTAAGGACCCACCCACCCCATCTAATTGGTGATAATTAACACCCAGCCATGAAAGCAACAGTTGGCACACCTCAGGGTTGTGATAATTTGGGTTTGACCATGTCCCTGTGTGAACTGGCTCTGCTTTGAGGTGCTGGTGCCCTGCTTTCAGGCACTACTCCTTCCTCATTGTTCCTTGTTACCCTGTCCAGACCTCGTGACTCCCAGGCATTGTGGAATCAGGGGGTGATGGAGACCAGCACGTTCTGCTCCAGCAGGACAACTGAGGTTATTTTTTTCCTCAGCATTTCAGCTATAAATAATTGAACATTTTAAAACTCCATTTCTGCCACAAGACTCCAGAGGAAAGGGTTCAGATCTGGTATACAGATATATTTTTAAGCAGTGAGAGATTGATTTGTGCTGCTCCTGCCTGGCTGACACCTGCACTCGGTCACCTCAAAACGGCTCAGCCTCTACTGCAAGAGGAAAAATTGCTGGTTCCTGAGCAGCCCTGCTGCAACACTTGTGTGGGGGGAGACAGTGGTGTTCCAGCTGTGGCAGTGGCCCCTGGGAGATGCGCTGCTCTGAAGCAGCTGCAGTATTGTCTGCCCAGGTCAACCCCCAACACAACAAACACCAAGGGTGGCTAAAGCCTGGGCAAGGAGGTAGCCCACTGTGAGGGCCTGCCATGGGAATGGGCCCCTGTCCCCCAGGGTGGGCATGGAGCAGCCCCCTACCCACAGTTCAGGGTGTTCTATGTCTCACATGGCTGGTTTCTAGGGAGGAATAACAGCTCAGAGCCTCAAGGCCTTTTAACTGGCTCTTCCTGTTGCTGCTTTCTGAAAAAAACAATAGTGGGAGGTTTATGTTCCTTCTCTTTTTTTTTTCTTAATTCCATCCTTTCAGTGATGTTACAATTGCTTAAGTGGAGCTTTCCCTGATGTGATGTCGGGATAAACTGTGCGGCAAAATTACAGCAGCTGAATTAGTGCTCTGTTTTGTGCTGCTCTCAAGCATTTGCAACAATTATTAATTTTCTAGTGCCTACGTGGGTGGAGTGCAATCCTTCCTCCAGCTCCCAACTCTCCAGTTCTCTCCATGCTCTGGATGGGACCAGGACTTGTCCAAAATCTTGGGGTGACCTGAAGTGCCTGACATGGTGCCTGCAGTGCCCTATCCACAGCAATGTCACCTATGTGTACCACCCATAAGCTGGAGAGCAGAAATATGCTAGAATTGCCAATACATTCCCAGAAAATGCAGAAATATCTTCTTATTTTTATCTAGTAGGGCCATACACACAAGATGAGTGAGAGCCTTTTGTTCAGGGAAGCCAAGTCTCTCCGTTCTGCCCACACTCTAAAACCACGTAAATAAGCTGAGGTAGCTCCTCATCCCAAAACTAGAACTTCTTTGAATTTGCTTAAACCATTGGACAAAGTGGGCTAAGTAGAGAAAGGAGAGGAGAAGAACAAGTATGTTCTTAAATGAGAAAGCCAGGGCAGAAAATTGCTCTTCTCACTGGCACCCCCATCCAGGCTGGATGGATCCTGAGGGATAGGTGAGGCTGGAGTTTCCCATTTCTACCTCTGTGTCAAGTGCGCAGAAATATATCCTTTGGAGAGCTGAGGACGACTGCTCAGAGGCCTGGGAAAGCCTCAGACATGCCATGTAGGAGACATCACTGAACCCAGCAGGACACTTCATAAGTCAAACTTATCTCTTCCTCCCTCACGTAAGAAAGAGCTGGGTGCAACGTTCATCCTCTTACTACAACACCACAGGAGGTGGGAAACCCTACTAACTTTTATCCTGGTTAGAAAAGATCCTGGTGAAAGGATTTATGTGCGTCTTGTTAGGAAATGCTGCCCCATCCTTCCCCCACCCCGAGGTACAGACACACAGCACGGCCACTTGCCCAGGTGGACAAGCTCAGAGACGGGGAGGAAAAGTGTTTTTTCCCTAATGATTTTGTTCCCAGTAATCTCAGCTGCTGTTTGTAAGGGCAGCAGATACCATAGCCTCAGATAAAAATCTGCTTTTCAAGCAATGATGTCCCTTTTCATAATAAATGCTGCCAACTCCCAGAAGTGATAGCTCACAAACAATCAGGGAGAGGACAACGGGAATGCTCTTTGAGGTGCTGTGCAGAATAGATCATCCACTGTACAGCAACAAATCAAATTTAGGGAGAAAGAATTTGGAAACAAATTACCAGCAAGATATTTCAAGCTGACAGCAATTTGGAGCAACTTAGGTCTGTCTGGTAAGAACTGTATTCCTTTTATTTCCCTGTCAATAGCAGCTACCTTATAAGATTGGTTTCTCATTGATAATTCTCTTACCTGGAACAGAAACTCCTGAGTACACTTAAGTTGATAGCTCTGACTTTGATCACATTTCAGTAGCAATGCTTTTCACCTTGATGACAGGATTTCTCCCTTTGGACGAAGTTTCAATGCCTAAAAGGCCATGTGATGGTAGGATTTCCAGCCTCAGGGAGCTCTGGTGCACTACAGATTCCTGGACTTGGGCTCAGGGCTAGGAATGGCAGGGATATGAGCTTGGGGCAGGACTGCAGAGATTGGGGCACTAACCTGCTCTGCCTCAGTTTCCCTGATACTACAACAGTACAGAAACTGGGAGAGGGATAAATAATATCTGCTAGTGATGCCTCCTTATAAATACTGAAATGTGATGGATTAAGGGTGTTTCTCCCCACCACCTCTTTGTGTGCTTGGGGGAGCAATGTGTTGCTCCATATGGTATGTGTGAGTTAGCAGGAGCACACAGGGAGGGGCACATCAGGTAAGGTGCAACCACAGGCTCAGTGCACACCCACAGCCCTTCCCTCACTCCGGGTTAGGGGAGCGGGTGGAGCCCAAGCGCAGCGCGGACAAGAGACACTCTTGGGTGGAGGTGGAAGTCGGGACTGACCCACTCTGCACACAAGGGATGTCTGTTTGTCCAGCATCTGCACATGCTGAGGACTCATCTCATGCTGACCGTGGTGGTGCTCAACGTGTTAATTACCGAGCAGGGTCATTGCTATCCATCACCAGGAAAGGAGAGGACAGGACTCGGCAGGGAGGAATGTGTTGGGGGCAGACTAGAATGCAGCAGTGCTGACATGCCCAGAGCAGAAGAGACATAAAAAACAGTGCACTAGCCTATAATTTCCCTGCAATTTCTCCTTGGGAAGTAATGAAAGTTTACGACTAGTCGTGGCAATGCCTGTGTCTCTCTTCCAGAAAGAGGTAGATAAAAATAGTTTGGAATCACACTGAGAAAAAGAGAATTTTGACATTCCTTTGAAAACCCTTTGTGGTCAAGTGTTCCCAGCCTACTTCAGCCAAGTATTTAGTAAGAGGGATGCCAGCTGTGACTGACAGTCATTTCAGTTGCCCTCGTTAAAGCCAGGCCCTGCTTCTCTGCTGAGGGAAGTCAGCTGAGCAGAACAATTCAACCAGTTTATTCTTTTGAAATAGAAATGAAGAGGTTTGTGCTGGTTCAGCAGTGCCCTGGCAGCCAGGATGGCCAACCATGTCCTGGGGGACATTGGGCAAAGCATCGTTGACCAGGCAACCCTCTCTGCTCTGCACTGGGGCGGCCTCACTTCAAGTCCTGGGGGCAGTTTTGGGTGACACAATATATAAAAAAGACACTGAGCCATTAAAGAGTGTCCAAAAGACAGCACAAGGATGGGGAAGGGTCTGGAGGGGCCGTATGAGGAGCAGCTGAGGGCACTTGGTGTGTTCAGCTGGAGAAGAGGAGACTGAGGTCAGACTTCATTGGGGTCTTCAGCATCCTCCCGAGGGGCAGCAGAAGGGCAGGTACCGATCTCTTCACTCTTGTGACCAGAGACAGGAGTTGAGGAAATGGCCTGGGGCTGTGTCAGGGGAGGTTTAGGTTGGATCTTAGAAAAAGGCTCTTCCCCCAGAGGGTGGTTGGGCACTGAATAGGCTCCCCAGGGAATGGTCATGGCCCCAAGGCTGACAGAGCTCAAGGAGCAGTTGGACAATGCTCTCAGGGACAGGGTGGGACTGTTGAGGTGTCCTGGGTAGGACCAGGAGTTGGACTGGATGATCGTGATGGGTCCCTTCCAACTCAGCATATCCTATGATTCCCTGAGGGGAGTCTCTGTCCGTCTTGGGACAGGAGGACTGTTTCCTCATGGTTTTCTACATTGCCCCATTTGGTGCTTTAGGCTGGTTTTTACCTTGCTTTTACTTCATTTGATGCTACTGAGCTTCCAGGGAGCATGCAAGGGAGTTTAGTGTTTCAAGTGCAGGGTCAGGTGCTGTCAGCATGGGATTTGTTTCCTCCACTGGCTTCTGCTTTGTGTACAACTTTTGGGAATAACTTACTCATCTGGAGGGAGGAAAGCCATGATCCAAGGATGGTTTAAATTTGTAGCTTACATTGTGGTCCTTCAATACCCTAAATTAAAATCCCCCACTACTTGTTTTGCACTGCATCCCCCATGTATAATGAAAGGAATCTACAAGGCCTATTTACTCAAGCAGGGCCTTAGAAACTAAAATCTTATTGTCTGTTCTCCACAGATATGAAATACTCAGTGACGTAACAGAGGCTCTGTTTAAAATGAAGAACCTTTTCCCCCAGTGCCCTTGGCTAAGCTTGCCTTCCCTGCACAGTCCCACCTCCCTGGGAACCACGTTTCAATGGTGCTGTACACCCCTCAGTCTTCATAGCATTTTAGGACCTTTCTAGATGGAAAGTGCCATAGAAATGTAAAACCTTATTAATTAAAGGCTGAAATAGATGCAGTGTGTGGAGGTCAGTGACTCATGCAGGAGGATTCTCAGGCTTCTGCAATGCATTGCCTCGGGGCGCTTTTTTGAATGTTCCCTTCTCTGGGGCTATGACAGTTTATTACTCAAAGGCTGTGTGAACCTGGAGGTGAATGCAAACTACTCTGGCTCAGAACAGCAACCGCTGAACCCAGTTCATGCTGAGCCTTTTGGGACTGCATAATTCCTCCTCATTACAACTTCTGCCTGTGCTTTTCAGGATGCCTGTACTGTAGTGTATGTGCATGGGGGGATGCTGCTGGGGGCCAGCAGTCCCTCTGCTCGTGGTCATGCTTGGGTTCTGCACATCTCTTTCTGGAGGTCCCAGGAGGATTTGATGGTGCAGAAAGAGAGAGGTTTTGCTTAGGATCCAGTGGCTTCCTGAGTATGAACCAGGGCATGTTTCTAGCAGACAGTTTTCCTTTGAGAAGGTGGGCAGTGATGATGAGCACAGCAGCCAAAAGCCCTGGCACAGGGAGCACTGTGGCTGCAGCTCCAGCTGGCATTGGAGCAGCAAGGCCTGATCCCTGGACAGCCAGCAGTACCAGAAGGAGCCCCAGTGTAGGTGCAGGTGTACTGGTAAATCCATTCTCCTGCTGGCTGGGGTTTGTTCCACTGAGGTGGTGGTTTCAGTCCTTCTGCTGCATGCACAGCTCAGGTGGCAGAGCTGCAGTTCCCCCAAAAGCACCACCCACCACCATTTCCAGCAGTCCTGAGGCATGCATCACCCCAGGACATTGGGATTTGCTTTCTGGTTGTGCAGATGTTGATTCCTAACTGGATACTGGGAGACAATCTTAATTCTTTATGTATCTGAGCACTGAAGAGGAATGGTGATGCCTCTCAGCTGCATGGGAACACTACAAATACTGCGGAGCCCCCAGGACTTGATGCCACAGCACAAGTGAAGTGCCAAACCCTCATTTAGAAACTTTGTTACATTTCTGACTTCATCAGAGACACCAGTCCTTAGGGGAAGCTGCATTTTGGGGTGACCCCCATAGCAAAGCTCACTGTCTGCGAGGTCCCTGCCCTGCTCCTGGCCCCTGGCTGGCAGAGCAGGGACCAAAGAGGTGACAGGGCTGCATCCTGTGAGTGCTGCTCTGCAGTCAGCACAGCTGGCGGCACAGCACGGCTGCCCTGGGGCTGTCCCCACTGCACAGCCTGACATCAGCCTGCAGACAGCCTCAACAGCTGGTATTTGAACCCTCAGATTCCTTTGTCATATTTTTGGTTTTTCCTTTCTCTGTTTGGTTCCTGCTGCCCCTTTGGCCTCTCCAGCAAGGACTTCAGCCCACCATTACAATACTCTACATATTTTCCTCATTCTTTTAATTTCCTTCCTTCTCTCATTTCTCTCAATCCCACCATTACCATCTCCTCCCCAGCAGTCCTGTCTTTGCACCTCTTACTTCTGTTTCACTTCTCGCAAATAACAAAACAAAACTGCTTTTCTTTGCAAAAAAACCCAAACAAACAAAAACCAAAAAAACCCCCACAAATAAAACCACAAAGAAAAAACACACATTTTGAAATGGGCAGAAACGGATGCACAGAGCAACTGCTTCATGTCAGCAACGTTGTCACAGAAATAGAAAATCCAGTTCCAGCTGAAGCACATAATTTAGACCCTGTGTATGCTGGGACTGGTAGACAGTATATTTACAGCAGGTGCTACATAAACAAACCTCTTCCTTGCTTGGCACACAGACCTACCCCAGGACTTAAGGGCAGCTTCCCCGCGGTGGCTGCGCCCACACGGGCGTCTTCAGGTGCGCCTGGCAGGGATTGCCCTTGAGCACACATCTGAGTAACTCGGACACGCTGCCGGGAGTGCACAGTCACTACCTGCTCTGCTCTGCCGTGCTGCACCTTGGATTGCCCTCAGGGAGCCGAGACCAAAGCTTTTGCTGATTTTATGCACACAACCTCCCGCAGTATCGCTGCGGCCGCCCCGCCTCCCTGTCCTCCCCTGCCTTACCTTGGGTTTTCACCCAGAGAAAAGGGGCGAGAGAAACACTAAAAAAAAAAAAAAAATCCAGGAAAATGGGATTACAAACCCACAAACACTGCCACGAGAAGATCTGAGGTCAAGCATAAAACCTCTAACTCATTTCAGAAAATGGATTAGATTTCAAGCTGCTGGCACAGCCTGGTGCTGTGGTAATGACATGCACTGGATGGGAGGTGTGAGCTATTGTTGCTGGGTGCCTGTCTGAACACCCCCCTGCATTTTAGTCCTGTTGACAGAGCCCGGAGCCGTGATTCAGAGAGAGCTGCTAATTAAGAGACAAAGTCCAATCTCAACCTAGCTGGCTCTGTTTTTACATAATTTTATTTTTTGTTTGCCGAGCCTTTTAACTCACTCCATGAACCAGCAGAGCTGCCAGCTGATCTCCTACTTTTCCCTTCGCTTTTCAGTGCAGTACAGAATGTGTGATTCTCCACAAACTCCAGGCCTTCTACCTTTGAGTCTGTAGGTTTAAAAGGGATTTTTTTTTTTTTTTTTTTTTTTTGAATCTGACATTTTGTCCTGAAAGGATGTGAGGCACACAGAACTGCCGAATGTGGAAGCCACCACAGGAGGCCAAGACATGATATTAAAAGGAGTTATGAAAGAAAGCAAGCTATTGAAGTGTAAACTCAATTTTACTGAGAGTATGCTACAGATCAGAAATGAGTAGTTTGAATCCCTGGTGCAATTGACACCAAATATTAATAGTTTGGTACAAGCAGAAAATATAAAGAGTTTAAAAAATCTGTTTTCTCTGTGTTTCCAGAGGAGAGTTTGTTTGTTTGTTAAGGCACTGAAGACCCTATATTTTTTTAATAACATGTATCTCGGTCAGTATCATAATTACAGATTTCACTTTCTTTCGATAACTTTGCTCACCGACAAGGCTGGGCTCTTGATCCCTATTTTCTTTCTGGATTAAAAAAAACCAGTACTATGTTTATTTCCTAGTCTTGGATCCCTTTCTCAGATTAAACCTGCAGGAAGGAAAAATGCAATTTAAATCACTGCAGGACACTGTCTGTCTTCCTGCAGGGAAGGCTTGCAGGAGTATGGCAAAGGTGGGAAACGTGGCCCTGCAAATCCCATTGAACCAGTACCTGGAGGAAAGTCCCCGTCCTGCCCACGGTGTGGTCACCTGTGCTGTGCCACTGACCTGGGGCCAGCCCCTGAGGCTCAATTAGTGCCTCGAATGAATGTGGGACCTTGAATGAACCTTCCTGGTGGGTTACTCAGTCTCCCTATTTTTTGCTTAATAACAAAGGACGGAGTGAGTAGTTTCAGGTATCTCAGGAGTGCTGGCAAATGAGTCACGAAATGTGTTAAATTTATTCAGTTGTCTTTACAATCCAGTATAAGTGTGAGTTCTGTAGAGAGATTTGTATCAAACACCATCTCAAAACACACCACAGAAAATCCCAGAGTAATTTGTTGTAGGGTAAAAACAATCGCTCTCTCACAGGAGGCTCACTGAGACTTTTCAAAGAAAACTTTGAAACAAATTAGGGCATAAAAAGACAAGTTTCTCCCGCTGCAGACCTGCTTCTGCGAGCCAAGGTCAGGTTCCCAAAACCTCCCCCTCTTCTGAGAGGGGCTCTGCTAGTCCCACTTGCATCCCTGGGGTTTTCTCTCACCTGCAATCTTATTATTAGAGACATTGGCATGAAGACAAGGCTTTTCCTAAAAGCAGCAGCTCCTCACGAAGGTTTCAGGTTTCCAAAACAAAACAATTCAGAAACACAAGAGGAATCCAGCTATAACTTTTTCTCCATCTCCTTCAAATCACAGCATCTGGGACCTTTGGTGCCCCGCACCTCCTCAGGAGGACAAAGCCAGGTTTTGATCGCAAATTTGTTGATTTTGCCTCAAAACTGGCGGCCTGAAAGTCTGGGCTGGGG
>NW_020884973.1:1518580-1642788 GCF_003945725.1 Corapipo altera
CCCGGCCGGGGCCGGGGGGGACCCGCCGGGTTTGGGGTCGCCGGGGGCCGTTTCCCGGGTGGAGGCGGCGGCCGGGCCGGCTCCCGGGGAAGTTTCGGGGCGGCGGGGCGGGGCCGAGGCCCCTCCCCGCTCGGCCGCTCCCGGGCTGCGGGCCGGGCCCGCCGGGAGCCCCCGGAGCCCCGCTCGCCTCTCGGGCCCCGGTTCCCCCGGGCGGCGCAGCCGAGCTGGGAGCTCTCCCTCCATCCCGGCCGTGCGGCTGTTCCCGCACAGGAGCGCCGGGAACACGCCTCGCTCGGCCCCGCCACGTTTCCTGACACCCACCTCCACCCGCTCCTGTGCCGTAGGGCGGGCGCTCCTCCTTCCCCGACTGAAAGTTTCGTGCTACTTTTCACGGACAAAAAGTAGGAAGAGCGTACGAGCTCCCGGGTTATGTGTGACCCCTGTGCCTGCTGCCGTGGGGTCCCTGGGTAGCGAGGGGCACCCGGCCTTAATTCATTGCTAGTGCCAATTCAAAACACGTGAAATCTTCCAGGCTGAAAGTTTGCAGGAAAACGTGCGTCCCAAGTTACGTTTAGCGAAAAATTGGGTGTGATCAAGGCAGATTTCCCTGCCTGCCCTTGGCCCAGCAGCCCTGCCCGGGAGCTGGCGAGGGCCATCGATCGCTCCCTCCCAGCTCCCCACGAGCCTCCACGGCCGCGTCCTCATCCCGGCTTTGGAGTTCTGGCTCCGGGCGTGGCTGGGTTATCTGTGCTGAACTGCTCTGGGAGCTCTTTGCGCCCCCCTCCCCGCCCCTTGTTTGTCTTTTGTTTTTTGAGATGGGAGTTGTGCAGAAGGTGTTCTGGGTGCTTGCGTTACTGCTTTCCTGCGTTTTTCCCGCACTGGGATTGGGGAGGTGGGAGAGGCTACACCGGGCTTCCAGTGCTTTCAAACCGGCTAAAGGCTGGGGCGTTGTTTTTTTCCGTTCCCAGGTTGGTTTGGGGGCAGGCTTGTGTGTAAATGGAGGGGAAAGCCCAGCTCGCTTTACAGGACGTGCAGTTTTCGGTCTGTCTCGGGGCTCTAAGGCCGTGTTAAGTGTTTACTTATTTCTCCCTGCTGAATCGAAACTTTTTGTTTAAAAGGACATATTTTGATGTTGAGTCACTGTTTTTTATTTACAGAAAAACAGTTTTTAAAATATCAAGGAAATGTTTCTTTGACTTTTCTCAGCAGAAACAGACAAAAGGTTTATTAATAAGGCTTTGTTTTTGGAAAGGCTTTGCCCTAACCTTTTCCATGACAAACAAGGTGCCTTCATTCTGTAGGGTTTTTTTTCAGTCAGCTCTAATAATAGGCCTCTGCACTGGAGATTAAAAGTTTACACAAGGTGGCAGGGGGGAGCACAGCGGGCAGAGATTAGAAATCCTGTGTTCAAACCGATGGCTTAAAATGCGAATGTAAATACTTACCTCACAATAAATCTTCAAACTTTGTGAAACGTCAGCACAGAAGTAAGGCAGTGCTGTGTAAAGGCAGACATTAATGTGCAGCTTCTTCACAGGGCTTCTGTTGGTCTGATAAAGTTAACTGAGAGATGTAATAGAAAAGTAATTTGTGTTTTTTCAGGAGCATGAATATCTTCCTTTTGCAGCTGTAAGATCGAGAAACTGATCATGCAAAGGAATCCACATTAGCAGAAATGTTTATGAATTGAAAATACATTTTAGTGGGACTTCAACCCTGCCTTAAAATTACGTCTGCTGTTACTATTTGATTTCTAAATGATCTTTTTTATGCAGAGAACAGAAATATTTAGTGGCCAAAGCAGCCTACTCAGCATAGGTGGACAGTGGGGCTGGTCTGCAGCAAGGACCTACGTGGCCATGATGTTTCTGTTCAAGGACTTGCTGTGTTTCTGAGGTTTTTGTCTTTGCTGGACACTAAAGGGAACGTGGTGATTAAAAGAGGACTAAGTACTGTTTTATTAGGACAGTGCAATATGAAATGGTCATTCAACATGATCATGTATCACAGACTGGTTTGGGTTGGAGGGGACCTTAAAGTCCATCTCATTCCATCCCCTGCCATGGGCAGGGACACCTTCCACAAGCCCAGGTTGCTCCAAGCCCCGTCCAACCTGGCCTTGGACACTTCCAGGGACAAGACTTCCTATTATTGTGCCTTAACTGGACAACACTCCAATTCTTGTGCTATAGAACTGTAATGCACATAATCTTGAGGAATTGGATCCTTTACTGCTCTGGGAATTCACCCTAATTTAGTTTTATAGCTAATCTGGAATAGGTCCATTCAGTGAGTTTATAGCTCATGCGTTGGTTAAACAGTGTTGCAGCTTTAGAGAAAGTGCAGATGTTTGATAATTACTACTTTTAACTCCATACTATTTTAAACCAGTGAATGAGACTTAAAATAGAGCCTACCACAAAATTGCATGCCAGCACCCTCACTGGATGAGTTCCTCTGAAGAGACAAGCACTGAGGGTGACCTGCTGTGCCACAAAGCAGAACTGGGTGCAAATGGATTTACTGAGGTGAAGGAGTTGCAGGAGGAATGCAGTCACTGCAACTGGAATTGGGATCATTCTCCTGGAAAAATTGAGACTCCTTATCTGCAGTCAGGGTGAGAATGGGTGTAACTCCGATTTCTGGTGTGCAGAGGGTTAGGCCAGACTCTTCTGTTGGCAGATTTGTTACTTAGATATGATTCATAATTCCTCATGACTGATGGATTTAAAGAGCCAGCTACCTTTTCTCTCAATATGATTACACAGTTTTGTTTGTTAATCCCAGATGTACTGTGGAAACATCTGCTAGTCCTTTGATATGTGTTTATAAATATCTCTGGAGTAACCTTTTTTTTTCCTGTGCTTTGTGAAGTGATAGAAATTATTAAATACACACATCTAAACCAATGCAGTTTGCAAAGGGAAGTTCACTCCCAGTCTATTGATGTGCCCTTCTGTTACAAGATTTCTAATTTGCAAGACAGCTACTTGATTAATCATTTAGACTCTTGAGAGCTTCTTCTGGAAGGCTTTAAGTTCAGGCACCTCTCTCCATGTCCTGGGCTGCATCTGAAAGCGTGACCAGCAGGTTGAGGGAGGGGATTCTGCTCCCCTCTGGTGAGACCCCACCTGCTGTGCTGCCTCCAGCTCTGGGGCCCCAATGTACAAAGGATATGGAGCTGCTGGAGTGAGTCCAGAGGATGCCATGGAGATACTCCAAGAGCTGGAGCCCCACTGCTCTGGAGACACTGATAGAGTTGAGGTTGTTCAGCCTGGAGGAGTCTCCAGCGGGACCTTAGAGCCCCTTCCAGTGCCAAAGGGGCTCCAAGAGAGCTGGAGAGGGACTTTGGACAAAGACCTGGAGTGCCAGGAGAAGGGGGAATGGCTCCAAACTGCCAGAGGGCAGGGATAGATGGGATATTGGGGAGAAACTGTTCTTTATGAGGGTGGGGAGGCCCTGGCCCAGGTTGCCCAGAGAAGCTGTGGCTGCCCCTGGATCCCTGGAAGTGTCCAAGGCCAGGTTGGACGGGGCTTGGAGCATCCTGGGCTAGTGGGAGGTGTCCCTGCCCATGGCAGGGTTTTGGAATGAGGTGGATTTTAAGGTCCCTTCCAACTGAAGCCATTCTATGATTCTATGGATGGAAAAAGCAAACATGAGGCCAGGTGTAGCTAAAGGGAAAACCATTACCAAGGCAGAGAGTGGAACAGTGATGATGAAACCAAGCTGGATGCCAGGCAATTCCTCAGCAGATCTGTTTTAGTTTGTGGAATGACACAGAGAGGGAGGAGTGTTGATACATGTTACAGTCCAAGAGAGAATGAAACTCCTGTACTGTTTCCGAGGCAGTGAGGGGGTTGAGAGCAGAGCAACCAGGAAGCTGGCAGCAGTGTGGCAGGTAGGATTGCACTGGGGATAATATGAGACAAAACTTCAGCTCATGGTGTGCTTTTTTTTCCCCAAACAACACCCAGTTTCTCCCCTATCTGTGCCCTGTTATGGAATGGTTCCTCAGATGGCTGTATATGCTGATGGATTTATGTGTGGAGCTGATGTTGGGGAGCAGATGAGATGTTCGTGTAAATTAGGGTAGAAGAGGCTGTGAACCCATTAGTCCAGCCTGTTCTGGACTGAAACTAATGAACTTGTGGAGCCACTGAGGATCAGGAGAAGAAAAAAATTACTTTTTTATCTGGAGGTTAATTGACAGAAGGGAGGGAGAAGTGTAGATCAGACAGTTCTGGCATTGCTGTTATTCAGCAGAAGGTCAAGAGGTCATTTAGGTAAATACTAAATTTGCTGCTTTTCACTGAAGTCAAGAAGAGCTAATGCTCCCAGGATCACCTGTGGTGGTTTGTGCTCCCTCTTCCACTGCCTTTCCCACTCCCCCAGGGGCTCAGAGTTTTCATTCAGTGCTTTATCCTGGGCACTTGTAGAGGTGATATTTATGCATATCTAAGGCTCTAAGAGGGAGATTATTCTTCCCATGTCTTTTTCTGGATGATACAACCTCAGCCCAGAAGATCCACTTAAATAAATGGGCTGCACAAGGGCTGCACTAGCAACGTAGCTTTACACTGCCACAAAGGTCAGTTTAATTTTTCATGTAAACAGGGCTGAGCTGTGTGCCTATAAAATGGTGTTTAACCTGTGTAACACCGAGCAGGTCAGTATTCATCTCCACAAAGTGCTCTTGAGATCTCCAGCTGAAGCCATAGGTGGGTAAATGTTGTTTTTAATTGACTAGAATATTGAATTCAGACCCAGTGCTGTTGAACAGCAGAGGACAGAACTGTGATATGCTCAGAAGCAAGAAGGTGAAAGTGGGTGTGAGCACAACTAATCAAGATGTACAAGCTGCCTGTTCTTTACCCTCTTTCTTGCAAGTATGTCCTTGTAATATATACTTGTAATACTAATTTCTTTTAGTGTGACTTAGAGACCTAATGAGTGTCATTGCTCGATGTTGGGGAGTTGCTCATGGTCTTGGATAATTCATGATGGGCTGTGGACATGTATGCACGTGGCACATCTGGTATAAACTTCACTTACAATTTACCATACAGTTCATTCCAACCAGTACCTGATGTCCAGGTGTTTTGGAGTCTAAACAACCTGAAACTTAAATTATTTATTCATTTAAAGAAGGAGAAGTTGAACAATGAACTGTAAGTGGTGTGCAGGGGTTTTGATGTGATCTCATTGCCATAGGTTGAGAGGTCCATTCAGCCTTTTGTCCTGTCGTTACCCATGTCATGATGTTTTGGTTACCCTGGTCCCATCAACTCTTTTTTAGTCTAGCCCTTGTCTGAAGCCCTGAATTACAAGCCCTTCACCTGGCCTTGGCCCAGCTGTCATCAAGTGAGGTGGGAGCTCTGCGGGTTGTTTCCGTTCTCTTGTCACTGTTGGGTGGTATCCTCTGGCTCCTTTGATGCCTTTGGGGAGTGATGGATGCTCCTGGATGGTGTCTGGTGTCGTACTCTTGTTCTCTGGTCATAACTATTGACCCCTGCCACTTTACTGACTCCCACAATCATTTATCTTCCCTTCCCCATATCCTCCCCCACCTTTTTCTTGGGTGGTGGCAGTGTATAAAGCCATCCCTAAAAGGGAAACCAACAGGCAAGCAGTCAAACAAGCAGTAAAACCTGAGAAGGGCAGACAAGTAGCATTGCCTCCCTGAGGTTCTCTGCCAAGCTCCAGCAGTGTAGGAGCTTCCTGAGGCAGGAGTTGGAGCCCGGGCTGAGCTCTGTTCCACAGATGTGCCCAGGGCTGGCAGGAGCCCACGTGGCCACGGGCACTGCCCGTCCTGGCTGCAGGTGCAGACCAGCTCTGTCACTGTATTCAGGTCAATGACTTTGTCTTAAATTTAGAAGCCTTGTGAGTCCAATGACTTCATACAAGCTATAAGTAAAATGAAAGATGCAAAATATTTTTTGAACAAGTGAAAAACAAGAACCTGGTTCGGCTCTGAGGGGCTCTGGAGTGGTTTAAATTTCGGTACAAAGTATTGGCTTTGTAGTTACTGCCATTTCCAGTGTTTGGAAGATGTATTTAATTACAAACCACTGCTGTTGGAAACACATTTCCTAAGTAACATTAAACAGTGCATCCTGAAAGCAGAGATGTGGGTAAGGCTCTTTGGACAGCCTGTGTTTGTTACTCTGTGGCACTTCTACTGCCAGTGGAGTCCTCAATCACAGCTCTCTTATTTTGTATGGGTACAGAGAGGAGTGCAGCATGATTGTGTGAGTGGTTTTTTCCCCCTCTTCTAGCTGGAGTTCAGAAGAAAAAATAATGACATAAAATGCAGTAGGAGTAGGAAAAAAAAGCTGAAAGGTTTATTTGTAGCAAAACAGAATAATGCAGATGCGTTGTCCGGGGTTCAAAGCTTATAACCTCAAGGAAAAAAGTTAATTTCTGGTTTTTATGCATCAGTACTTTAGTATCAGGTGTTCTAAGTTGGTTTACTTAGTTTACAAAATTGGTTAAGACAATTTGAATATAATTATTTGATTAACAGAATATTATTGTGGGCCTAGGGAGAAGTCAATGGTTGTCAGTAAAAGATGCAGTGTTCAGCAGAACCAGAGGCAAAGTGCTGGTGGAAAGCCAATGGAACAGGATTTCTTGGCTCATCTGGTTTTGTTCTGTAGCTTTGTCATGTTTCCTGTTCCTGGGGGTGAGAGAAGGGGTGGAGAGAGAAAAATGTGTCTGTAATCAGATGTAAGTTGGTTTCCACTTAGTATATAGCTGTATTACTACCTTAAAATCTCTTTTTCCTGCAAGACCATTCAAGCAGTGACTCCTTCCTTCCAAACCTTCTGGTTCCTTCCTGTTACTTTTGTGGAATGTGGGTGGGACAGTGATAATCTTTTCTTTTTTTAGCAGAAGCTACTTTAATTGGTCATCCATATGTGAAGGCAGTGACTCCAAGGGATTCCTGTCCAGGCAGATCATTGTTAGCTCTGACTCTCCTGCACCACAGTGCACCCTTAGCAGGTTTGTACTTGACAGGAGGTGGTTATGGTTGTGCAGGTAACTCTGGGAAGCATCCAAAAATTCATGGCACCACTGTGTTTTCATTAGTACCTGCTTTGCTCTTCTGGAGAAGCTGCAAAGTTCTCACCAGTCAGTGCTCACTGCGCTCTGCAGCCTGGCTGGCACTCTGTGGGAGAGGAGCTGGTGTGTTAGAGCCTCCTGCCTTACCTACACTCCCAGATAGCTGCATTTAAAGATGCTTTTAACTCATCCAAACCACACTTGTGCATTCCAGTCATGTTCACTGTGTTCACTCCTTCTTCCTGGGGTTTGTTTTTGTGAATCCCTCCTCTTCTTACCTCTGCAAGTTGAGAGTTGTCTGGGGGTGTGGGGGGGTGCTGCAATTCTTCCTGTGAAAGTAACTCATTGTTTGGAGCTGAGAGGTGGTGCTGAGGGTTACCCTGAACATAAAGTGAAAATCTCGACCTTGTCACCTGTGGGGTTTGTCGTATTTTTTTTTATTTTTTTTTTTTTAGATAATTGCTTTGTAATTTCTATCTAAGACTGACAGAGTGTTCCTGAATCAAAGTGAAGGACCAAGAAAGGACTCCTAAAGGACTTTTCCTAGGAAATTTAGAAAACGTTTTACTTTGAAGAGTCTTCACACTCCTGTGCTCTAGTAGCTTTTGCAAATGGAGAAAACTCTTCAGTTCTTAAAACATCACAAGTTTTTGTATGTAGCCTTTAGTTGCTGCTATACTGAGCATGCAAGTGAGAAAGAGTATGGTATTTAGTCTCTGTTAATACAAGACTGTCCATTTGCTCCATGTTTAAGCACATTGTCTCATCAAACCTCTAATTATAGGGAGTCTCATTTTTTTCAAAACATGCATGTCAGTATTTGTGTACTTCTGGCTGTTTTAAATTGCTAATGAAGGTCTAGATTTCCAAGATGTGGTCAGCTAAAAGCACTGAAGGGTATTGCATAACAACATATCAATTTAGGAATGAAAGTGCAGTTTGAGTGGGGTCAGATTCTGGTTATTTCTGATTCTTTAGCATAAACAGCACTTTTTATTACAAGTTGAGTGCTGAAGAAGATCAGAACAAAAATTCCCAGGTTTTCTTTTCCCTTTATTGCCAGCCATCAGTGGGTTTTTGCAAGCTAAGCAAGAATCAGTTTTGCTGCACTGGCAAATTCTTGTGCCAATTGATAAAGTAGACTAATTTATAACAACCTTTTTCTTATTTAAGGAATATTTGTGGCAAAAATTAACTTGTTAAAAGGTTGCCTCTTCTTGGATTCTTTGCAAATGTGAGGTTGGTAATTGAAACCTGTGCTGGCGCAGTTTGGGGTTTGAAGAGCTGTGCTCTGTAGCCACAGCCTAGTTATTATATCTGCACTGACTGTGTATCCCTAGGGTCTGAAACGTGTGCTGTGGTTCAGAGAGTGCCAGTAAGCTGTTCTTTCATTCTTTCTCAATGATTTTAGGGAAGCTTCACACAGTTTTCCTCCTCAGGAGTGGGAAGAGACACTGAGGGCTCTCAGTAGTTGAATTCAAGGGGTCCAGCCCTGCCTGGGCTCTAACAACCTCTCTACAGGCTGAGTCCCCTCATTGTGTTTGAAAGTGTGAACCTATAGTTTGAACCTACAGCTCAAATGTGAGAGATGTGGCTGTGTGAGGGCTGGCTTTGGGAGCTGGAAGTTGCCGTTGCTGCAGGGGTAAGTTCATGACAGATGTTGCTGTTTGCTTAAAATACAGGTGTGTTGCCCTTCTGCATGACCAGAGCCATGACCTGACCCACAGAACAGCTAAAATACAGCACTTACAAATCTAGTGGTTACTTGTTCTGATTTTGGAAGCTCGCTTTCAGGGTGGTAATAGCACAGATCTTCAGCAAAAAATGGCACAAACGTTGTGAAGGCTCAGCGAGTGGTTTATTGTTAATAGCAATGGCTTGCTGCTCATGACACATCTTTTCTTTTTCCCAAATACAAAGTTTTGTAGCTAGAATATTAAAATTAATCTTGGTTATATAGGAGATCTTCTTTCTTAGAGAAAGCATGTGTGTCTTCTCAAGCAGTCTTGATACTCTGTCAGTCTTTATGGAATTGGAATGCTGCATGTGCCTTGGAATCTGGAAACAGAAATGAATTGGATGCTTGTTGGGACATACTGGGATATCCATCTGGACAGTTAAATGGGTATAAGCCTGAGTTTGGTTCCTGCATTCTTTTAGGATGTCATCCACGAACTGGAGCCTTAGTGTGACATAAATAAGTCACTAATTGCTTGTGCCTGCTGTGATGTGGTTTGCCATGCACCTCCTTTCTAGCTCCTTTGAGACAAAACAACGCTGGCAAAAAGGAAATGATCAGAGCTTAACTCTTACATAGCTGAAGGCAAGAGGCTGCTGTTAGCACTGGCTAAGAAAACATCATATTTGTGGTTGTGAAATCACTGTTGTGGTCTCAGGAACACTGCAGTGTGCCTTCATCCCCTCAATGACAGCTAGACTGAAATGGAGGCGTGAAAACCTGTTGTTGCAGAGTGTGTTCCTGATTTTGATGGCAAATGAGTCGCTCAAGATCCCCAGCACTGTGACAGTTTGGAAGCTGCTGGGAGATGGCACACAGTGCTTTGGGGGTTGTGTTGCATCTCAGTCTGGTGATGTGCCCCATCCCCACTCCTGTGTGACAGAGCGTGGGGTGGGGTGGCTGTGCTGCCAGAAGGGGAAGGTGAGGGGCTCTGTGGCTCTGCTGGCAAGGCAGTGGGCAGGAGATAACACCCATGTGGGAGAGGAAAGAGTTCTAAATGCCGTGGATTTTTGTGGGGATGCTGGATTAGGTTACATCTCTTTACTCAGTAGCAAGGTCTAAAGATTTGCTAAACCAGCTGAGAAGGGGAGAAGCATTTGTTTCTCACTGGTTCTCTAAAGCTGTCTGAGCTGTTTCAGATGCCTCTCTGTGGGCCTTCTCCACAAGAGCAGCAGAGAAAAACATATGAGAAACAGATTATAAGAGCTGGAACTAGAATGGCACTGGTGAGAAACAGGCTTGTCTGAGCCCAAACATTGTCTTTTCTCTTAGTTGGTTACTGCAGTTTGTGATAAAAAAGGTGTAGCAAAGTTGAATATACTTAAGTGGCAGAAAATGCTTTGATTTCTACAGAAGTTTGTTCCCTTCAGTGATTTCCCATATATTTTTCCATGTTTCATATAGATGCCATGCTTGAAAGTTTAGTAAAATCATTATATTCAGTGAAAACCAGGAATTTGGGATTGGATGGAGATGGTCTTACCTCAACACCAAGTTGGGACATGGCCAATGTATCTATTCAGACCTGAGGCACTCAGGCACTCCTGAGTTTAATAATACAGACACAGCCAATACATCTCACTTTGACCACTAAGATCTGAGTCTCGTGAGACAAGTTCAACTCAAACTTGCTCTGTAAATATAAATAAAAACTTTGCCACAACATGCAACATCTGAGTTAGTGTTAATATTTCTGAGTGTGAAATTCTAACAGTAAGGATTTCTAGGGAGGTGATATGTGCATGGCATTTAGGGTGGGGGAGAAGATTTGGTAGCTGAGCAGATGAAATTTAAGGTTGAAGGCATTGTTAGAAGAGGATGACTCCCTGTTTTTAGTTGTGTATATTTGATGTTAAATAAAACCAGCTTAAATAAAACCTGGTTAAATCCTCTTTGAAGAGCATCACATATACCAAACATCCTTGACTAGCAGCCATTTGGCTGCCAAGGGGAGTGTTGCTTTATTTGTGGAATATGGCAGACAAATCAATTTGGAGACTGTGAAGGGAAAGAATGAAACTTTTTATTTTCTGGATACTCCTAGTTATATGAAAAACAATTTTTAACTGTCAGGGGGGCATGATGAAACCCCAGTGTGTGAGCTGGATTTAGTATGAAGTCTGCCTTAACCTTTTGGAAATCAGAACTGTGCAGGTTTGCTTTAATGGTATGTGTTAGATACCCACTTGCTGAAGATCTTTGTCTCTTGTCTGCTGCCTTCAGCAGGGGTAAAGGATCCCTGCTGGTTATCAGGTGGGTTGGGTATTTGGATGACAAGCCTTGGGAACAGGGAAGCTGGTTCATTTTCCCTCTGGAAGATGAAGTTGGGTCAGTGTTGTGAATCCCACCATGTTCCATCATCATGACTTGGGTGATAGAATAAGGGATTTTCTCATTATGTGGTACAGAAAGACAGTCTGGCAGCATGGTAGAAAACCAGATTATCATTCAAAATGACTGTGACTACTTAAAGAGATATGACAAATAAAAAAGCTGCAAAATAAGGCAGTCAAATACCTATTACTGTATCTGGGCCCATCAGCTGCACAGGATGGGGACTAGGAGAATGTTCTCCAAATGGAGAATGTCCCCCCAGGTATAAAATGTTCTTGTCCCATGTTCTTTTGTTGGGCATTGTGGATAGCATAATGCTGGAATTCAGCATGTGGTCTGTTGTGCCTGGCCCAGGTTAGCTCCTGCTGTGCTAGTCAGGCTGTTCCTTGAATACTGGCTTCCCTGAGAAAAACCAGGAGGTACCAATGAGTGCAGTTAAAAGCTTTTAGAAAGCAACCTGTCAGGAGAGTTAAAACATGAAGCCTGACAGCAGATAGCCTGTTAAAGACCCTTCAGGTAGCACAAGGTGGTGAGACTGATGCACAGGAGACGAGCAGTTATGTTTTTTGCTGCATAACCCAAAGAGATTTGTTCTGTCCAGGGATGGGTTCCTGCAGGGTCACTTGGTGCAGGGCAGGTGGAACAACATACTTGCTCAGAAGTGCCTGAGGTACAGCCAGTGCTGCCTTCAGGTGTGTGTGGGAGTGCAACCTGGAAAAACAAGACCACGAGCACTAGGCCTGTCTGTGATTTGTTGGGGTGCAGAGCTCACTGTTGGAATTGTGCTCCTTCGTGGGCTTTTTGGAAAGCCTTGGGTGCCTTCAGAACACTTCTGCAAAGAAGCTGCAGAGCTGCATTCCTCTGCTTGCCAAAGTCTAGAAATCATTTGCATACCAGTATCATGGAAATAGGTATCTGAAGTCATTCTTAAAGCCTTGAATTACCAGTTTTTGAAAACACTCCGACCTTTAGTTGTGGCTTTTGGAAGGAGCACTGTGTGCATATCTTGGTGTGTTCTGGCAGGCCAGCTCCTGTAGTGGGGTACAAAGTGCAGCCCCAGCAGTTCAGCCATCCCTCTGCTCAGGGCTGTGCCCTCACTTCTGTGAGCAGGGCTGGGAACTGCCCTGGGGGCACTCCTTTCAGTTCTGCTGCAGTCTCACCTCCTCCTTCAGGACTGGAAAGGGTATTTTTATAGTGCCCATCTTACTCTGAGCGTGCAGTGGCTCACAGGTGTGTGCCAATGGGGGTGTCTGTTTGGAAAAGGAGCAGTAGAACGGCAGTAGTGGTTGCTTGAAGCAGAATGGAGACCTGTTCCTAATCTTTAGCTGTTGAGGCCTTGAGTGTTTGTAGAAAGCAGGGCAAGTTGTCCAGGGATGGCTCTGCTCCCAGAGCTGCTCATTGGCTGGAGCAGTAGCTCCAAGAGTGGCTTCTTTAAACAACTGCTCTTCCCCTGTCCTCGTGTCCTTGCAAGTGCACTAAACCCCAGTAAGATGTTGCATTACTGTTGAACCACCACTGTGACCAATGTAATAACCCAGAGGTTTGCAGTTAATGTGCTGGATGGTGAGCATGGTTTAAGGTTGGGGCTTTACATGTCTGAGCATTAGGTGTGTGGGGAGGACATTCCTGCTCCCTGCAGAAGCTCTGATTGATGTTCACTTTTCAGTGGCACCTGGTTCAACTTGGCTGTGACATCAGCTTTGCCCTGTGTTCCCACTTTGGAGGCTTTGCCAACAGTGCCAGGTGACATCTCCATCACTGGTTGGGCTCACAGCAGTGTCTGTGTGGCACAGTGGGCCAGATGGGGATCTCAGCCCACCCTGCAAAAATGGATTTCTTTCCCTTTAGCCAAATCAGTTCTTCCCCATCTGGTTAATCGCTCAGACGTGGGGAAAGCTGTGCCAGGACGGAGGGGGTGTGATGTGTGAACGGGAATGAGTTCCTGGAGGGGTGTGGGAGGATGAACGTTGGTCTTTAAGCAGCTTTTCTACTGCTTATGAAACCACAGGCTGGGCAACCACAACTCCTTGTGCACTGGTGGTGTTCTGTATGTTGCTGCACTGAGATTCAGCGTCACTCACTCTTCTGCCTTGTCCTTGAAATTCCTGCTCCGAGCGCGTGTGCTGCTGTGTGTGCTGTGTATGGCAGGGCTGGGCATGGGCAACCTGTTTCTTTGACAGTGGGGGTACCCACTGACCTGCCTGGGTCCCTCTTCCAAGGGGCATCCTCTCCCGGTAGATGTTACAGTGACTGTGGTCCTTGTGGGGGTTATGGTGGCTCTCCAGGAGCCAAAGGTGGAGCACTCTGCTACAATGTCCTCTGACATTGGAATGCAATGAGGGGAGAGCTCCAGCAGTCACAGGGAAAAGGCAAGTTTTCAGAGCACTGGAGCATCCTCGTGGTGAGATCACAGCCCTGGCATTTGTCCTTTTATCCCCTAAACCTACCTCACCCTTGCGTAGGTAACCTGTAGCCTGTTCCTGTATTCTCCACAAGTATTTAATGGAATAAGCCTATTTATTGCAATGCACAAATGATATCCAAGCCATTGCTGCCAAGCAGTCTTTGGTATCAAGCTATGCTTTTTAAATAAATTTCAATAACATTGCTACTAAGTGGTTTTATAGACCATTACTTCTGGCCAATTCATGAACTATTATACTAACATATTTTCAGATGAATTGCCTGTATTATTCTACTAATACAATTAATGTATTGGTTACCTTGTCCTGCACTTTGTTTCTGTGAGAGGCATAACATTATTAACTGTATAGAAACAACCTTTACCTAGAAACCTGCTGGGCTTCCCAGAGCCCTGGGTGTGTTTCTCAGAAACCATAAAGGCTTTCAGTGTATATTTTCTTGTCTGCTTATGTAGGAAACATTCATGCTGATCTAATTGGAAGGGAATAAACCAGTGAAATTCCTTGTGGAGAATGGGATGTTACCTGGGGGTGAAGGGCACTTCACAGTGTGCCCTGTGCCAGTGTCTGGGCTGTGGAGTGAGCCTATGGATTCGTGAAATGAAAAGAGGGTGATCAGGAGAGAAGGTTAATTAGTGAGTTGGAAGGGCTTAGTGGTCACTGTCAGAGGCCATGTCAGACCAGGAGGTGGCCACCATTCACATTCCTGCAGTCAACTCCCTGGGGCTCTGGAGCTGCAGCCTGGAATGTGCTGTGGGAGCTGGGAGCCCTCACCTGCACCCCTGAGCTTTTTCAGTTAAAGCCATCAGAAAGGTGCCGGTTCTTCCCAGTCTATCTCTTTTTTAAGCTTTCAGCTTTTAAAGTTTTCTTTCTGCCAGCAGTGTGGGCACCTGGAGCGCGGGCAGGGTGGAAAGCTGAGTGCACTGGGTGAATGTTCCTGCCTGGGCCCTGGTGAAGCTGCTCCTCAGGGTGGCAGCTTGCCAGGGCAGAGCCGTGCTGGCAGTGGTGGTGTGAGTCCTTGGTGCCTGCGTGGTGCCCGTGGTGTGAGGGAGCTGTGTGCTGGCTGGGGCTCAGCCTGCCAGGGAGGGGTGCTGAGCCCCCCGAGTGCCCGCACCTTTACCCTGCCCTGGGGCAGCAGCAGCCCCCCTGTGCCTCTCCTGCACTGCTGACTGACCGTGCTGGGATAGAGCAGTTGGTTATTGGTACGTGTTGTAAACATGGTTGGTTACCAAAATTAGTGCCTTGCCTCCTGCTTCTTAAAAATAATGACACGTTGTGCTCGTCTGGCAGCTTTGGGGACATCTGGTGCTGTCAGAGCAACGTGACTGCTGAGATGCTGTGCAGGCAATGCCCTGTCCAGAGAAAGATTTTAAAATATCGGCTAGTAAGCTTTAAAGTGACTTCAACAGTAGGTATTTAGGAAAAGGGGTGGAAGGGACTTGGGGAATGTATTTCTCTTCCTGACTTTTTGAAAAATAAAAAGTTAAAAATGTGGATTTAGTCTTACGATGAATTTTGAGGGCAGTGCAAAGCAGGAAGAGGTAGAATCTATTCTATCTGAAGTGATATGAATTGGTTTTATGGATCTGTAAATACTTTAAATCCATTTTTTACTGCAGTTATGGTTCAGTTTATTCTTTTGTTGTGCTGTACAGCATCACAGTGTTAATCCAGTGATCCGTTGTAGTTCATTATTTTTAGTTTTATCTTTTTTAGACTACTGGTTTCAACAGCAAAGCTATTTTAGTAGTTTCACTCAACTTTTTCCATAATCATGTTTGCTGTTCCATTGGGATGTTGATATAAAACTGTAATGGGAAGGAACGGCTCTGTGACAGCTTTGAGCAGATCTCTTCATGCAAATCTGCTTTTCTCTCCTATGTAAATGTTATGGGGAAGTGTAATAGATATGTAAGCTGTTAAGTATGAACCAGCTGGATTTTCTGGCTTTGTAAGGCTTATATTCACTGCTTTACCTTTGTACTCCCAAAGGGTGAATTGGGCAAAGGGGGAGGTTGGGTGAGTTGAGTTAAACCTGGCTCCTGATGAGTAGCCCAGACATTGCCCATGTTGTCATGACTCTGATAAAATAGTGTGGCTTCTCAATAGGTTTTTGTGTGGCTTTATTTTCTACCCAAAATGTCCAGCTAATATCTGTATATTGTCATAACAAGCAATTTTTTACGTTACTATCAGTCGAACCAAAACTGTTTCTGGAGAATGTATAACCTTTGCTTGCACTAAATGGATGTTTTGTGTTTAATAATCTCCATTTAATTCAAAGATATGTTCCAACAGCATTAACAATAAAAAATTGTACTCATGTAACTCTTTTCTTCTAGAAATGACTGCTGTCACTGCAGCCAATGTGAACTTCAAATGGGACCCCAAAAGCCTGGAGATAAGAACACTGGCGGTTGAAAGGCTGCTTGAGCCTCTTGTTACACAGGTGGGGAAAAAAAAGGGGGCAAAATAAACCTTCATAAAGATGTTTTGATGTATTATTTCAATTAGGTAACTTGCAAAGCCTAAATTCCAAGAGTAAAAATACTGAAAAATTAAAGATGGAAAGACATTTACAAGTAGTTTCTTTGTTCAGTGTTATTGTAAGAGTTACTGGGCAGGGGTGTGGTAGGACTGTGCTGCTTCAGCACTGGATAAGACACAGTATTTCAATTAGAAGTGCAGAACTGCCTCTAAGTAACTAATGCTCCATGCCTAGGGTTTGTCCTGGCTTTGTGAATAAGAGCTGCTTTCTCCATGGTGAACATGTGCCTGTGAAGAGAGTACAGGAAGGGTGGAATAAGACTTGTAAATGTGAGCTGTGGCACTGGGCATTTTGAAGATTCGTGGAAGAGGCTTTCCAGGAGGTTTGGAAGAATAGGTACACTGGAGACAGTTCACTCATCTCTTCTAACATTGTTTTCCTGGAATATGAGATGTCTAAAATGACAATACAAACTAGACATGATTCCTGCTAAGCACAGACTGGAACGATCATGTTTTATTTCCAGTATTAATATCCCTTTAGTCATTAAACTGCTGTTCCCCTGGGTCCTCAGATGGGCAGTTCTACTGTAAAGCTTTTTAGCTGAGGTTACTGATGGAGTCTTTCCTTAAGAGAAGTTGTCTTAATTTGGCAAACTTAACTGAGCAAACTAGTTCATAGGACCTTTCTGTCCAAGTTCAGTGTCTGAACTTATTCTTTAGAGAAAACAGGCTGTACTGGCAATCCCAAATTTTCTGAATGATGTGACTGGCAAAATACAGAGAGAGAAATGGAGCAGATTGTTGTGTTGCAGCTTCTTTATTTGTAAGACATGATGAACTGAGACTACCCAGTGCAAATGCTCCCCATTAACCAACACGATATTCCCAGCTGATGGCTTTCCCTCTCTGAATCAGCCCTCTGAGAAGATGGATTCAGCTCTGAGGACCTTTATGGCAGAAGTCTTCGGGCTTTCCAGAGTAGTAATTTTTTTAGTTTTATTTAACATCCCATTGAAGTAGCTTTGTGTGCGTTTTCCTAGGCTTTCCAAAAAGGAGAGGAGGAGGGAAAAAAAGGCAAATAGAGAAGTGTGTGTGGATTTTGTGACATGTCTGTGTTTGACAGAAGGGGATGGATCCTGGTCCTGAACTAAGAGTACCTGGCTGCTGGTGATGGGCCTGGTCCCAGCAGGGTTTCAATCTAAAACATATAATTGGAGATACTTGTTTATTGCAGGAGGATTGTGAGAGTTCAGTTTGGGTTCTGTTAAGGAATTGATGAGCTCTTAGGGGGTCCTTTGCTCTACATTCAACCCATTGTCTGTAGTACTGTTTTGGACTGTAAAGACACTGTTTCTAGATTTCTATAGATCCAGATTTCAACCTTGTTTGGGGTCTCTTATGACTGGAGAGTTATCCCAGACTAATTATCCCCACCTTGGTTTCCTTTATGTGGTGCCAAAGAGCATCCCCCCGTTACTGAGATTGCAGTTTATCAAATATACAAATAGATCTCCATTCTGAAATCAATTTTTCGAGTCTGCTGCTGATAAGAAAAACCTTTAAACTGTTTAGCTGCAATTATAATACTCATCTGAAGAATCAAGAAGCATGGTCATGTTTAAACAGATGTGGAAAACACTTGCTGGGTTAACTGTTAGAACTGGCAATATGCAGGTATTGTCAATGCACTGTCTAGAAAAAAATACATGTGGCATTACTGTCAAATTGATAAACACCTCATTTATTTCTTGTTTTGGTTTTTTTTCCCCTTCCACCTGTGCCTTTAGGTAACAACACTGGTTAACACTAGCAACAAGGGCCCCTCTAACAAAAAGCGAGGACGTTCTAAAAAGGCCCATGTTTTGGCTGCTTCGGTTGAACAAGCAACAGAGAATTTCCTGGAGAAAGGAGACAAAATTGCAAAAGAGAGCCAGTTCCTCAAGGAGGAGCTGGTGGCGGCGGTGGAAGATGTTCGCAAGCAAGGTAAGAGCTGTGTGTCTGGCTTGGCAAACTGTGGCTCTTCAGAGTAAGTTCCTTTTGCTGGTATTTCCCTTTGCTTTGTTTCTGACTCTGCACCTCTCCACTTGTGTGGATTCTCAGCTTGCCTGCCTGGCATCCTTGAGCACTAATATGAACTGGATAGATCTGGAAGTTGGATGTCCCAAGTAGAGATTAAGAGGAGAAGCAGAAGGGCTGATTCTTTGAAGAACATTTAAAAACTCAGTTTAGGCATAAAAGTAAACCCACCCACCCCAAATTTTATGGAACTGCATCTCAAATGTCAATAACTTCTTCAATATTTCAATGCATACAGACCAGCATTGTAGGAGGAAGAACCAAGTGTTGACTTGACAGAGATGTGTATCTTGAATATGCAAAATGTAAACAGCAACAAACAGAATGTGAAGACCTTGGTTAAATATTCCAGGCTTCCTCCCCCACATCTAGTGTTGACTTTTATAGTTTTCTTTTTTACTTTCTTGGAGAAGACTTCCAAGAAAAGCCTGTGGAGCTGACTTACTCTAAAATATGCACTAGTAAATATTGTTGCTCATAAATCATTTATCATTCTTCCAGTCATGAGTCTTTTCTATGCTTCAGTGAAACCCAGTCAACTGGTATTAATGGTGACGACTGCTCCTGCAAAAAAGGGAAAGCTCATTAGCATTAATTACTTGTTTGTAGCTGAAGTTGCAGAGTGTTGAAATATTAGTTAGAAATGGTTATAAGTTCTGGATGATCCTGGCTGACAGACCAAAGAAAGATCAAGGTAAGAAGGCTGCAAAATAAGAGGCTAATTGAGTTGGCTTAATTTAACAACAACAAGCAGGGAAAGAGACCCCTTTGACTCAAAGCTTTAATTCCTGGTGCTTGCAGCTCAGAGTTGAGTCAGAGCTCCTCTGGGAGTGCCTCCAAGTGACTCTGATATCGGTGAGCAAGGGAGCTGTGCTCAGCCCTGGGGACTGAGAAGTTCCCTGCACTGGATTTGTAGTTGTGTATTGCAGTGAGAAGCTGGTAGGAAGGAGAGACTGATAGAAAAACCTTCTGGATGGCCCTTTCACTTGTTTCTTGGCCTCTCCTTGGTTTTGAGACTACACGTGGTCTTGGTGCCAAAGCCTCCCTGCTCCACTGGCCTCTGACAGAGGAGGTGAAGCACGCGGCTGAGAGCAGCGGGAGTGAAAGAGCTTCCCCCCTTAATGTCGCTTCACTTCCTCCTCCCTCTTTGCTGTTTGCAGCTTGCATGGGGTCTGGTGCACAGAGAGAGTGGCTGTGCCTGTTTCCTGGGGCTGGGTGTGTGCTCAGACTTGAGGCAGTCCCCTGGATACAAGTGGTGCCCCCATCATTTGTGGGGAGCAGAGCTGTGCCCTGTCACGGTGCCGGTGTTTGGCCAGGTTTAACAGAGCAGCTTTTGGTGAGGAAATGAAAATCAAACCAACCTTTGAGGAAATTAGAAGCAAGAGGTAAAAACTGAGAGACAGCAGAGGGAAGGGTTATTGCCAGCAGTGCCTGGGAGGATTGCAGTTCTCAGCAGTGCTAATAACAACTGTGAGGTACAGCCTCCCAACATACGTATTTATATAGATTCCATGCACTTATGAAGCACTCCCAGTATTGTGGTAGAGCAGTTGGAATTAATGAACTGGAGAAACAAGGGAAGTGTGATACAAAGCCTGTCTGTGTGCTTAGCAAGTCTTCCTTGTGTTTGTGCCTTTATCTGCCTTTTGCAACGGGGGCAGGAGCGGAGAGGAGGATCTGGGTGTTGTGGTCAGCAGCAGGGTGATCAGGAGCTGTGTCTGAGAGCAGCAGTGGGATTACAGGTATAGAGCACAATTTATCTTCAGCAGGGGACAGGAAAACAGAATTAATAATGCCTCTATTTAGAGTAGGGGGAGGTTTAGTTACCATAATAAAAAAAGATGAATGAGTGTAGACAGGGATTATGAAGATGATTAGGACAATAGATAACTTGTCTCATCAGAGAAAATTAAAAAAATTTTTTTTAGCCTAGCGAGAAGAAGATTGAGAGAGTACATGATTTTAGTGAGCACGCTTGTTCATAAAATCCCATTTGCTGGGGGTAAAAAAGAAGTGAAAAGAGCTATTTGGAATGAATAATAGCATGGCTACATACTAAATCAATGTAAGTGGATCTTCAAAGTCTTCCTGTTTTTTACAATAGAAGGATAAATTACAACTTGCTTTAAATATTAAAAAAATTAATGAAATCTACAGTAAGATTCCTGGCCCTTTAAAGATTTGGACTTCTGGTGTTTTATAAAGCAGTGGAACTTTTTAAGATTTTGAGCAGAATAGTGGAGGCAAAGAACCAAAGTGTTTTTCAGAATAGATCCTGCTGGAGTTGAACTGGGAAAACATTTGATGTGGATGCCTCGGACTTCAGCATCCTTGCAGTGTTTGTTACGGTCATTTCTGCCATTGAGGGTTTGCTGGGTAACAGAGGGGGCAGAGAGGTCTTGCCCAGCCTTAGTCCTTCCACTGTGAACTCTCTGTGGGGTTCTACCTTCTCATGAACCATGAAGTCCTGGAGTGTTCAGCTCTGTTCAGCTAGTGCTGTTGGGAGGTGTTTTGGAACAGAAACAGTTCCTTACCCAGGTGCTTGGTACTGAGACAGGTTCCAAACTGGGATTAAGTATGACATTTCTTTTGGGTCAGACTGAGACTATTCCAGATTTCCTGGAGTCCTGATGGCCATAGTTCACTGTCTCTGTGTATCTGCATGTGAGTGTGGGGAATTAGCTGTGCTCTGGCAACTCGACATAACAGACCAAAAATTAAAGCTTAAAATTAAAAAGCTTAAACCTGTGTGTGGAGCTTGAGGTAAGAGAATGGATGAATGGTCTTGTGAATCCTGTGGGCTTTGATCATGTTTCAGGTTGCAAATGCAGGGGAATGAGCTGACTGATTCCGTGTGGTCTCTTTCTGCCTTGTGTTTCGAAGTGAAGGATTTTTCAAAACTGAACAGTGAGACTAATTATGAAAGGGGAAAACAGGTTTTCAACTGTACTTCATGCAGGGTGCATGGCTTAAGGACTTTCAAGGAGCAGAAGGAGGTCAGTTGTGGAACACAAACACTGAATTATTGTTGAAAAACTCAACTTGAAAATTCTGTTGTGACCAGTTAGCTCAATTTCTTGGAAAGGTGCAGTGAGTTCAGTTGTTTCCCTCTAAGAACAATGCTTTAGGAGTGTGCACTTGGATTAGAAGTAATCCTTCAGCCAAGGACTTGGGGTCTTTGAAAAGCCATAACCTAAAAGAGCTCAGAGATGGCTCTTGGAAAACAGTAGGAATGTTGTAGGCAGCATATAGATTTAATTGAAGACAAGATTAAGGAACTAACAGAAGTTTTTATTGCCATAAGTATCAACTCCAGTGTTGATGTGGCAAAAGGTGATGTGGGGCTCCTTTATAGCAGAAAGCCAAGGCAGGCTGTTGTGGCAGGGTGTTGAAGGTGGCATTAGTGGTGAGATGGGACTTCAGTATCCACAATAGTAGAGACTTGAAACTCTGATTTCCTGGGTTTGCCTTCGTTTAGCGGGGAATGGCAACCTCTGGGGAACTGGGGGGGTGCTCTGGGCACGTGGGGGAATGGCCTGGTGGCACTTGTGCTGTTTGCAGTGCTGCTGGCAAAGCAGCCTGGGGACAGGCTTTGAGCTGGGAGGTGCTGAAGGGTACAAGTTTCCAGCTTGGAAGAAGAGCATCAGTCAGTGCCTGTGTGTCCTGGTCCTGCTGCCTTCCTCTCCCCTCTGCCCTCCCCTCCCATCAGTTTGGTGGGAGCAACTCTGTGTCATGGTCATCGTGTACCACTGCAAGGAGCATTAATAGTGCTGTGTGAAAGTGCTGTCAGACCCTTGGGCATGGGGGGAAGGCAACTAGAAAATGGTAATTTTCTTTTGATGGACTAAAATCTTACTGTTTCTGAATTGGGCTTTGTTCCATTAGATTTAATTGAGTTCTTAGTGCTTTTTTGATAAAATCATAGGGCAGTTACTGTTGCCCCTTCTTTTCTCAACTCTGTTTCATTTTCTTTCCCTTCTAATACCTAGTGAAAATGCAAGGTTATATTGGAAAAGCAGATTACTCATGTAAGAATTTGTACCAACTTTATAATCTGAGTGTCATAGTTGGACTCTTCAGCATGTGTTACTTTTAACTCTTTTTTATCTGCTCCCCAGTTTATGTTACCTCTGGTTCAAATTTGAAAATGGGAAGATTATGCTGGATCCCCTTTGAACTGCTAATGCACACACAGAGTGCAGTAACTGCATATTTAAGCCAGGGCAGAGTGCCCTGTTACCATTTGAATCCAGCTGAAATAACTACCCCATGTTGCTTTTCCTTTATAAAAAGTCTGAAAGCCAGCTTTCTTTAATTGGCAGAAATATATATATATATATATGCAACAACTTTAAATATAATCTTCCTTTAATTCTGGGAAGCTGGTTATCTTTTGACACCCTGACAAGCTGTTTGAAACTCACTAAATCTTTTAAAGTCTCCTGTTAAAATAAAAAGGAATAGCATTTTATTTCAGGACTGGCTTGAAAGGTTGCAATTTAAGAGAAGGGTAGAGGATAATTTTGGTCGTTAGCAAATTCTGAGATTCAAGTGAAGCAAGTGGCCACCTCTCTAAATTTTTTTTTTAAATAGAAAATAAATGAAAACAACATTATTTTAGAAGTTGAAAATGTGGGAATTTTACATGTAAGTAAATAAAGGGGGAAATATTTTTAATCAATTTTTGGTTCTGGCATATCATAGAATGGCCTGGATTGGAAGACACCTTAAAGCCCATCCAGTGCCACGCCCTGCCATAGACAGGGACACCTCCCACTAGCCCAAGTTGCTCCAAGCCCCGTCCAACCTGGCCTTGGACACTTCCAGGGATCCAGGGGCAGCCACAGCTTCTCTGGGCAACCTGTGCCAGGGCCTCCCCACCCTCACAGGGAACAATTTCTTCCCAATTTCCAATCCAAACCCACTCTGTCAGAGTGAAGCCATTCTCTCTTGTCCCATTACATCATGTTCTTGTAAACAGACATCCTTAAATCCCGAGATTGAAATCTATTAACATACTTGCAGTGGTGACATTTATTTTATTATTAACCTTTTCTAGAAGGAATAAGGAAAGGTTCGTATCAGCTGTGTAGGGGTTTTGTAATCTCCCAACTGGTTGCAGTTTTCAGCATTGATGATACATTCTTTCATCCATCTGGAAATCTGGGTTTCTTATCCCCTGTTAAAGTAAAAAGTCGTGTTCCCCAAAGTTGGGTAAGGGGTAGCTTTGGGTTGATATTCAGAGCTGGCCTGTACTTGGACAGAAGATCTTTTTTTTTTCCTCTCTCACAGTACTGAAGTAGCATATTTTTTTTATCTTAAAATGTTATGTGCCACTCTTGGTTGTATTATTTAAGATGATGGAAGGGTGTTACATAGGAGGGAACATTTGAACAAAATTGAGTATCTTGATGTGGTTGCTTGGACAGGCTGGCAGCTGTGCTGGGGCTGAATTTAGCTGTGAAGGTGTGGAGTGCCTGGGTGCTAGAAACTCTCTGTGGGGATGGTTAACCCCCAGACTCTCCAGCTGTTGGTATTTTTGAGTAGTTAAAAATAAGTTGTTAAAATAAACAGAAGCATCCCAGGACTGCATCATCTAGAGATTTCGGTGTGGACCTTACCCAGCCCTGTTTGGGAGTGGGCTCCATGGGACTTGCTGTCAGCTGTCACTTGTCAAGCACTGTTGGAGGTTTTTTTCTTCTCATCTGAGACAGGCTATTTTTGTTTTGGCATTTGGCCATGTGGACACTTTTTCATACAGGTTTGGGAAGCCTCTGGCACAGCAGTTATAACAGTTCATCTCCTTTCTGGTCGTCTGCTGCTGCCTGCACATCTCTGACCGTGAGGACCTAAGTTTTCTGTACCAAGTCCTAACTGTTCTCCCAACAGTTTCTGAGATGCAAAGAGATCCAAGAATAATAATTGGATTCCAGAACTTCCTGCTGTGTAGGAACTGTGGTACTGGAAGCTGCTCGAAAAAGCAGGGGAGAAATCCAAAATTTACTCCTCTGACTATATGCAGACGTTACTTTTATGCTTTCCAAATGCCTTCTGGAGGAATTGCTCTAACTGGGTAAAGTGGCCTTTGCTTTTCATAGTTAACCAATGGCATTGTTACCATCTGAAACCCAAATTCTTTCCTCCTGCACCAGATGCAGACCCACAGGCTATGAAATGCTGAAGCATTTTATGAAGCAGTGCCTGGCTTTGAATTCAAACCAGGGCATATCCAGCCAGGTCATCGCTCCGAGTTGTTTACAGTCCCAGGAGCTGTGGCAGCTCGCTGTATGTTTACAGTGCTTTCTGCTGCTTTCTGCTTAACTCCTTTTGCTCAAGCTTTGAAAGCATTGTAGCTTGTGAAATAATTGCAGCCCCACGAAGGCATGCTGAATTTGCCTCTCCAGAGGATTCTGGCATGTTAAAACATCTACAAATGGAAATAAGGACTGAAGTGCCATTTCCCAACCTTTCCTCCCTGCCAAACCCCTCTGCCAGAATCCTGGCAGCCCCTTGGGAAGTGCTGTGTGGTGTTAAAGCCACCCCTGTCCCCCCGTGCAGGTGACCTGATGAAGAGTGCCTCGGGGGAGTTTGCGGACGACCCCTGCTCGTCGGTGAAGCGCGGGAACATGGTGCGCGCGGCGCGGGCCCTGCTCTCGGCCGTCACCCGCCTGCTCATCCTGGCCGACATGGCAGACGTCTACAAGCTGCTTGTCCAGCTCAAAGTGGTAAGAGTGGTTCTCGGCCGTGCCAGGTGTGCCCTGCCAGGTGTCTGTGTCACACACGTGCTGACCCTGCGGGGGGTGTGTGCTGGCAGTGCCTCGCTTCTGGAGCAGGGAGGGGGTTTGGGTTTTTCCTCCTAGCACAGTGTGTGTAGTGGACGCCTGTCACTTGTTTTTACACTCATTGTCAGTAGGTGTTGACTTTGAGTTGCACTTTGTTCTGAACTTTTAGTATAGAAACTGAGGCTCTGTGGCTGTAGGTGATGGTTGGCCCTTTCATCTTACCAAAATCGTTTGGCTTTCATATAACTTGGGATGAGTGCTTTGGCAGACCAAGTAAAATGAGAGCGGAATATTTGAGTAAGGCTTTTCTTCCCTTGAGCTAGAGGGTGGTGGGTGGTTTGTGCAGAGTTTGAAATGAAATGAGGTTGGATACTGGGCCTGCCTTTGCTCATGGGCTTTGAGGGCTTTCTGTGTGCCCTTCAGTGGCTGCTGCCACAGCTCTGCCAGGGCCCTGGGCTCCTTCATGCTCTTTCAGGTACGTGTACTTGGCTCTCTGGTAGCTGGTGAGTATGAAGTAGTAGCTAACCCTTGTGTGCTGTTAGCCTTTGAAGTGTGTCTCTCTCCAAAAAATAACAAGGGGCAAAGGACGATTGCTTTCTGTGTCTGCCATGAAATACATTCTGAATTGCTTCCTGACCTGTGGACTGTATTGCTTGGAAAAATATGTGAATGTATTTTCTTTTAGGTGGAAGATGGTATCTTGAAACTGAGAAATGCTGGCACGGAGCAGGACTTGGGTATCCAATACAAAGCTCTCAAACCAGAAGTGGACAAACTTAACATAATGGCAGCCAAAAGACAACAGGTATAGTGTGGCAGCTCTTTCTACTGTATGTTATTTCTTCTTTTTCAAAATAAGGGAACCTTGCTGCTCTTGGACAGTACTTTTTACTTTTTTTTTTAAATTTTATTTTTTTTATATTATTTTTATTGCTGATTCTTTGTGTTGCTCTGCCATGTTCAGGAACTCTGAACTTCTTGATAAGCAGGAAGTTGGCTTGGCTGCAGGTTGCTGCTTCTGACAGAATTCGTTCTTAGTAGCATTTGTTGATGTTTAATGCTTTAGTGCCTTAATGAAATGCTACTCCCCAAGACTTGCACTTCCCACTTTGAAGCAGTACAGGTGTGGATAAGGAAGGAGAAGTGATTTGTTTCCCAGTGCCTGGTGCACTCACCCCTAGACCACGTTGCTGTTGTGGTTCACACAGACAGACTGTATCCATGTGCAGTGGGCAAAAGTCATGGCTGGGCACAGCCTTTTCCAAGGGAGTGAGTGGTGATGCTCGTTAGTCTTGCACTGAAATGCCCATTTGAGAAGGGGTTTAAATCCCTGTTTGTTATGGGCATGTTCTGTGTTTGGATGGCTTGTGCATAACCTTAAATTGCGTGTGAAATTTGTTTTGTTCAACAGCACTGGTGTGACTCATTCTTGTGTAGGTAAGTTTTCAAAAGAAAGCAGAGGTGTGGGCAGTTCCACTTATCAGGAATAGCATAATTCTTGTAAAACATTTTTTGCCTCTTTGTTCTGCTGATATGTACAAGCCAAAATTGCTTATGCACCTCTGACACTTCTTAGGACTTTTTGCAGAGATTTATCTTAGAAAATAAACTGGGTACAGTCTAAAATGGATTGCCAGTTGGTTATGTATCTCAAATCTGATTGCAGTAAATGGGAGTAGGGTTGTGATGGCAATGCAATAAATGCTCCTAAACTGCTCTGTGATAGATTGTTCTGCACTATGGGAAGTGGTTGTACAAAATCTGTAAATCTGTATGCCTGCTTGGAGTGCCCTCCCTGCTTGGTGTGTACCTTACAGAGGTCACATATTGCCCATTCATTTTGAAGAGTCTGACAGATTTTTTTTTTTTTCCCCTTTTCTCAGTAAGGCAGTCCTCATCTTCATTTTCATCACCTCTTTGTTAGATTTAAGAGTTAACTTTAAAATTATGATAATGCCAATAACTGTGTTCATTCTTCCTTTTATAAACTTGCTGCTTGTGCTGGACTCAGAAACTGTATCTAATCAGAGTGCTTCTGTTCCAAAACAGAGGTAATGGTGCTTTAGAGAATTGCAACAGGGAGTGTTTGGGAAAAGACTTATGGACTTGCTTGCTAATCTTAAATTAGCAGTAATTACAATCATTGGATTAATTTTGTCTCATTGGAGGTGAACAAGAAGTTGAATGAGATGATATATTTGTTCTTCTGAAATTAAGTACCCCGAGTCTCTTGAGAAGAGTAAACGTCATCTTCTAGGTGTAATTAAAGAAAACATTCTGGTTGTGAGCCTGGGAGTTTAAATTAAAGATGATCTTGCTTCTCATCTGCAAGTGCAAGACAGGGCAGCTTTCAAAATGCTGGTCCTGTGCTGCAGAGAGGAGCAAAAATCCAACGTCAGATTTTGCATTGTGGAGTTGTGAATTGCCCTACAGTTATGGTGTTTTTTGTCTTTATGAAGCTGTGGTGTTTTGCAATTAGTTGAGCCCTCAAGAATAAGAACACTCAGTCAGCAGACAAATTTGAGCACACCAGGCAAAGAACCTGCCTGTCTTTTGAAGATGCGCAGAGATGGCGTGTGGATGTTAAACGTAGGGAACGTTCTCAAATACTTTTTTTTTTTTCCCCTTTAATTTCCTAACAGGAATTGAAAGATGTGGGTCACCGTGACCAAATGGCAGCAGCCAGAGGAATTCTGCAGAAGAACGTTCCCATCCTGTACACGGCATCCCAGGCCTGCCTGCAGCACCCTGACGTGGCTGCCTACAAGGCCAACAGGGACCTGATCTACAAGCAGCTGCAGCAGGCGGTGACGGGCATCTCCAACGCCGCCCAGGCCACTGCCTCTGACGACACTGCCCAGCAGCAGGGCGGGGGGGGAGAGCTGGCCTATGCTCTCAACAACTTTGATGTAAGTTTTGAACCCTTTCCGTTTGAAAAACAAAGTGGTAACTCAACGCCTCGAGTGCTGTGTCCAGCTCTGGGCCCCTCAGCTCAGGAAGGACATTGAGGGGCTGGAGCAGGTCCAGAGAAGAGCAGCAAGGCTGGGGAAGGGACTGGAGCACAAGTACTGTGAGGAGAGGCTGAGGGAGCTGGGGCTGTTCAGCCTGGAGAAGAGGAGGCTTGGGGGAGACCTCCTCACTCTCTGCAACTCCCTGACAGGAGGGGGGAGCCGGGGGGGCGTTGGTCTCTTCTCCCAGGCAACCATCAGCAAGACAAGAGGGCTGGGTCTTCAGCTGTGCCAGGGGAGGGTTAGGTTGGATATTAGAAAGACTTTCTTTACAGAGAGGGTGATCAGCCATTGGAATGGGCTGCCCAGGGAAGTGGTGGATTCTCCATCCCTGGAGGTTTTTAAGACAAGACTGGATGTGGCATCAGTGCCATGGGCTGGGAACCACAGCGGGGTTGGATCAAGGGTTGGACTTGATGATCTTGGAGGTCCTTTCCAACCCAGCTGATTCTATGATTCTGTGATGTTTGTTCACCTGGTTTAGTGGCAGCAGCTGACTTCTATTTATATTGCCTGCAAGATCATTTTCTGCTGAAGTGCAGCAATTCATAGGTAAAGTGAAAAAAAAGTCTTTTTCCAAGCTAGGGTTGATGGAATATAGAAAGTTATCTATGTGGTTCTTGGTGATTGAAGGCTGTCAAATTAAACTAGCTCTGAAATAGCAGTTAGCCTACTGCTACCTTAGATGTAAGCCCTTGGTTTATTTGAAATTGATTATTTCATAATATATTTATGTAATGTATTCTTGTAGGTGACAGAAATGATTTATTAAAAGTGAATAATGTCTTTTGGAATTGCCCAAACTACCTATTGAGAGGGACATGAAGTAGGAAGTTTAATATGATATTTGGTTGGAGATGAAGTCATTTCACAATGATGTGTTGTACTGATCTGTCATGTTCTTTGTCTCATGTTCAGCACGTTGCTGAGGACAGCCATGCATTTTTACTGAGATCTCTTTCCTTTTGAAGCCAGGATTCTGTGTCTACAACTGTTTCAGCCTCTGAATTTTAAACACCTTACCTCAAGAACTCTATTTAATATTGCAGAGCCATCACTCAAAAGGCAATTAATAGTTGTGGTTTTGCCAGATTTTAATCACTTTGGCCTTTTCATTCTTACCACTCTTGTTCCTCCCTTTCTGCCATATTTCTTTTACCAGGATAAAGTACTATTTGAGTTTTCCCTGTGCCTGGTGGGAAGCCTTTCTCTGTGATCTCTTGGGTAACAAGAGGATGTCATGGCTGTCTTGATCCTTGTGACTGACTTCAGTTTTAAGTCTGCCTTTCTTATTCTGTCAGCTGTGTGCTCCATAAGGCTTAGGAGTGTGCCTCAGGTTCCCCTGAGGGACCACAGGGTCTCACAGGTACCTGTGGGAGGGGAAGGCAGACCCTGCAGCAGCAGTGTCAGGGACTGACTTGGGTACATGGAAGTGCAGAAGCAGTTGTGTTCAGGTTTGTGGAATGGCTTATCCAGCTCAAACCATCTAACAAGATTTTTGATATATCACTGTATTTTACTATACAAGCTCTCCAATATATGGCTGGAGACTACTTTTTTGAATGTTGCAGTTGCCATGAAGCTTGTGAGCTTTTAATTCCACTTTGTGGGGCTCTCTGCTAGCAGCAGTGCTTGATCAGCAGGCCAACTCAATGCACGGTGTGTGCAATAGCTCTGTCATCTCATCCCTGCCAAAGGAGGCTGACAAAACAAATGTGGTGAGATTCTTGGCAGATGTTATCCCTTCACTTCATTTCCTGCTGCTGCTTGAGTGTTATTGTGCTCCTGTAATAGAGGCTTTGCACACACATGCCCCCACGTACTCCAGTGATGGTAAAATATTTAATGGCTACCAGAAAATAACAAGCTGATTGTTATCTCTCCTTTCTGATAGTGCAGTCCATGCTACCATTGTATTAACTACATGGCTAAAAGCTTCAGGAAAAGTGAGGAGCGTGTTGGGGAGCACATGCTGTGTTCTCATCCTGCTGTGATGGCTGAGTGGTTGCTCCATTGGGATATGAAATGTGCTGGCTGGCAGGAGAAGCAGTGGTTGTGCCATGGCTGCTGAGCTTAGCTGGTGGACAAACTGAGAACTCCCAGCTCGAAAGACTTTGGGCATTCTCTTGTAATTAGCAAATCTTGCCCCTGTACTGGGAAGAAAACCCATCCAAACCCTAAACCAACCCCCAAACCTTCAAATGGCCAAATAAGTTTTCTTTAAGAAATTAGAGACCTGTTGAAATAAATGACGGGCAAGTACTCAGAGGTGGTAAATCCTGCCCAGCTGCTTCCTGGGGAACTTCCCTGGGTGGTGTGTTGGCCCCTTGAGAGCAGATACATCAGTGCTGCTGTTTCAGCCTTAAGTCTCTTGGTATGCTTATGAATACTCTGGCAAGATAAAACTGTGATAATTTTCCGTCATGAAGAAATTTATTTCTGTGCTGTTTGAAACCTTTGTGTTGATATTTTCCTGGGGAATTTTTGAGAATAGAGTTGTATTTACCTACCTAACAGCAAAGAGAAGGAAGAGTGGACAAAGTAGGACAACGGAGCACCATATACAGGGCTAATTTTGGATGTTTGTTTTCTTGTCCATGATGGGATAATTATATCTGACAAGTTAACTAGTGAAGGCATGTCTGGATTGACATGTAGTTAGGAAGAGTTCTGTGCTTTGAACCTTATTTGTGCTGGCACGTTCGATTTTTGCCATTCATGTAACGAGGCTTCCTGTGGCCAAGATTTGTTTAGCTGTCAAAGCAGCACAAGAAATGACTGGCGATGTAATCTGCTGGGGAACCTCTTAGTAATCTTACAAAACTACTCATGAAAGTCCTCCTCAGTGCCAAAATAGTGTCGTTTGCCTTTAAATGCCTGATCAGGGTGTTGCTCTAAGTGTTGGTTGTGGTGGTGACTTCTCAGTAACTCGCTGCTTGGTCCGATCACTGATTCTGCAGAACCTTTCTTTTACTAGAAACAAATTATTGTGGATCCATCGACCTTCAGCGAGGAGCGTTTCAGGCCGTCCCTGGAGGAGCGCCTGGAGAGCATCATTAGCGGCGCGGCGCTGATGGCTGACTCATCCTGCACACGTGATGACCGGCGGGAGCGCATCGTGGCCGAGTGTAACGCGGTGCGACAGGCCTTGCAGGATCTGCTCTCCGAGTACATGGGCAACGTGAGTATCCTCGACTCTGTTGGCTTCCTCTGGGTGGGTTTTAACTCCGTGTGACGAGCTAAAATGTGGAATCCAAGCTGTGTGTCTCAAAGCTGGTTTGTTCTGGTCCAAACAGAGTTTGAAAGGTAAAGAATAGTCCCAAAAGGTTTGTCTTGAGGCAGGATGAAACATACTTAAATCATCAATGACACTTATCTTAAAATTGGTCTCTAATCTTCCAAGCAACTGTTATCATCATCAAGTGTTAACCCTTTGGCACTGCTTTTATTTCATGACTGTTAAGGTTGGTTTTTATAGGAATTCAGTGGAATTAGTCTGTTTTTCCACCTTGGTTTACATAAAGTAACGGGGCTTATGCAAAAAGTAGTACTTTGCTTCTGTTGACTCTTGGAAAGTTTAACTGTGTCATCTTTTTAGCTAAAGGCAGAAATTGTCAGAATCGAGTCAGTTATTGTCGCTACTCAGTTTGAGTAGAGGTGATGTATGAAGTCAAATATTTAGTGAAGAATCCTGAGAGCAGTTTGGTATAAATATTGGGCTCTGAGGAGTTCTTTTCCAGTGTTTAGGCACCGAATGTGCACACACGGTATTTGAAGCCTGGGAGTGTTTCTGTGGTTGGAGTATCGTATCATGTGGATGAGCTTCTGCATCTGAAGGCAGCATGCAGCCTTCAGACATAATATTGGACTTTCTTCCCCTCCATTGCTCTTTTGCTCTTGTCCCAGCGAGTTTTCATCTGAGTAACTTGCTGTGTTGAGAGGTGGCTGGGGATATCATAAGATTGACACTACATCTGGTCATTAAACTTGAATACTGTTAAAACTGATTTTGGAAATATAGTTGCAAAAATAGCAACAACTTAAGCAAACTATGTGACTTGTAGAACTGTGGCAAGTAAAATTGTCTGAAGAAATATTAATGGGAGTCTTATTTATGCCTTTGAACATGTTTGATGTGAAAGTTCAGAGGTACCTTTTTTAGACAGTAGGACTTATTTAGGAACCTCAGTGTGTTAAGCACCTTAACTTCAAATCTTTTGGCAAAAGCGACTTCAGTGCAGAGTAAAACTGGTCCGAAGGCTGCCATATGTGGGTTGAGGTGGTAGAATTTGGAGAACACACGCAGTGTGTGGTAGAGAGAAAGGAAAACAAGGATTTCTGTTTACCAAAGACAAGGACAAAGTAATTGAACAAAACTGGTGCAAGTCTGATGTAGCCTGCAGGCTGAGCAAGGTAATTCGTGTAGTCTGTCTTAATTGCTTGTGAAAGTAGCTTGTGCTCAGCACTGACACTTTGTAGAACTTCAGAGTGCAGCTGGGAAGCAACGCACGAGGTTGTGCCATTCTAAACTCCAGTGAGCAGGGTGTTTTATTAGTCTGTGAAGAAGCATCAGCAAAAATCCCTCAAACAAACGTACTGCTGGTTTGGATGGAGCCCTGTCAGCATGATTGAGAATGGAGCAGCCACCAAAGGCTAATTGAACATGTGGAAGAGGTAAATGCTCGGTCTTGCATGTAAGAGTTGGTGGCGTTCGTCTCATTGAAAGTTGGTCAATACCCACGTGAGAGTGCAGAGCTGTGACTTCCTCTCCCAGAAATGCCTGTCCTCCTCCTCAGCCATGTGCTCTTGTCTCTGATACCAAGTTAAAGAATGTATTCCCTCCGTTATCTCCTTTAACACATTGTGAAATTAGTGGAGCATGCTGAATTTTTTAAAATCACTGCTATGTTATGATTGTAGACAGTGTAGTTGGGGAAATGAGATTAGAAATTCAGTGAAATGGAGTGGAAAAAGCAATTGATAAATTATGGTGGAAATGTGGGATGGTGTGTAAAAATCCATGCTGTAAACCCCTCCATGATTAAGCTAAAGAATGACTAATAGTTGGAAATCTAAACAGTGAAAATGGTGTGATACATCTACAGGAAGAGTAGGGATGTGCTGACTTAGAGTAGTGGCAGAGGAAATGTCATTTCATGTGTATGTGTGATATACCCACAGCTCCTGGGATGCTTGCTCCAGTCTCCATTTGAAGGAGGAAGTGAATTGGGCATTAAATCTGTTAATTGCACAGCACTTGCTGTGCATCATAAATCCTATCCAAGTGCTAGAATAAGAGGTATTTATTGGCCAAGTGTAAAAATTCAGAGGGAGGATTGGATGAGGAGTACACTGGAAAGGCAGAAGCACAGGAATGCCTTGAGGCAGATTCCCCTTTAGTTTTTAATGTCTTCTCTTTTAGTGACTTCCTCTAGCTTTTGGGTTTTCTTTCAGATCTCTGGCAATAACAAGACTGTTTCCTAGATAGCTTATAACTCAGTTTAGTGTTTTGGACCCAGAGTTTAACTGTTTGTGTGCCTGTCCTTGAGGGTCTGTAAGTCTGTGTCATGAAAGAAAAGTGTTGGAAGCTGTGTTATGGTGTGTGGCAAAGCTTTTAGCTAAATAACAGTTTTTTGGTAATAAACTGAATTGTAGGATCTCTTGGCATCTGCTGGCGTGGTGATGAATTCTGAGATTGTGCTTCTAAAAGAAGGGCAAGATTTGCTTCTTCAGTAGTTTGTTACAGAAGTTTGAATCCCCTTTTTCTTAGATTGGTGTCTGTTATTTCATTTCCCACCTAACACACCTATTCTGCCCTTCTCAAGAGCAGTCTGACTAAATTTGGTACATCAAGGCCAGTATCCTGTCATGACAGTGGTCAGTAGTGGATCCTGCAAGCAAAAGGACAGGAACAAGGGAGGTGTGTAGTTTTACTTACCCCAAGTGTCCCCCAAGTGCTGGCATTCTGCAGAGCTGGCATTGCTGACTGCATTTAATGGCTCTTAATGGACTTTTCCCTACTGAATCTGTGTAGTTTCTTTCTGAACCCTTATAAACTTACAGCGTCCATAACCTTCCTTGGCATGGAGTTCTGCTTAAATGGGTGCTGTGTGAAGAAACATCTTTTGTTTTCAAGCAGAACACCCTTGTGCCCCTTCTGTTGGATGTTTCCTTCGTCTCAGTTAGGAAAAGACCCTGAGCAGCTACTCCTTGCCCATGTTTTTCTATGTCACTTAATGTTGTTTTAGAGCTATAGCATGTAGGAGACTTTTTGGTCTTAGCTTCCCCAGAATGAAGTGTCATAGTTTAATTAGGTCTTGCCATAAATGAGATACTCGACACCTCCTCTCAGCTTTGGCTATGTCCTCGTTATTATTTAGCCTAGTCCTGTGGACTAGTCAGCATCTGGTGTGGTAGTGGCTGTCTCCTTGTGTAGATCCACTTGGAAAATCCAACTCATGTGGCCCAGGAAAGTTCTGGGATGAGAATTTCAGCATGTGATGTGACAGTGACTGGGAAATGAGTTTCAGAAGTGTGGCTTGTGTGAGCCAAAATGCTGCTGTGGTCACATTCCACCATCTCCTTCTGGGCCTTGTTTGGATCTTCACACTTACTTTGAGGTTTAGGGACCAGAGCTGCCTCGGCTGTTCAGAATTTGGGCAGTGTTTTGATTTCTGGTGTTGTTATGTAGTCCTGAACTAACGATGCCTAACACTGACAGCTGCTGAGCACGGAGGGAGCTCCATGAACAGCTGCCCTCAGAAGGATTTAGCTTCTGAGCCATGGTGGCAGGAGGCTGTTTCTGTGGGTACTGAGATGGGCTTTCATTACCAATGTCCACTGAGCATCATCTGCCACTTGATGGCCCAACCCCTTGGTTTATAAGCCACATTCCTTAAAATGCCATCTGTTCATCTCTTAATTGTAGCATTGATTCTATAGCTTTTCCCCCTCCTCTTGCACTTCACCGGGGGGAGCTGTTTTCCTTTATAGATTTTGCTCACTTCTCATAATTCCAACAGAAAATAGTTTTCCTTTTTAAGCTTGCATTTCAGATCCCTCCTGGATTGAAATAGCAAACATGGATGTTTATTTACATTTGGGTTTTATTACTTGGAGTAAACTTGATTCTTACTGCTAGTGCTTGCTGAGTGGCAGAGCAAGAAGGGGAAGGCCTAAAAGAATTCATTACTGTTTCTGACTAGTGCTGTAAAAGCAGAGTAGTCCAAGGTCTTAGTTCTGGGATCAACTGCCCAGAATGCAGTAAGTTGACCACATCAGTTGTAGCTAAGTTTGTAATATAACTCACAGATGGCCAGCTCTAGATCTTTGTGTGATCTGTGGCAGTCAGGCATTCTTGGTGTGTATTTTATTAATTAAATGAAAAACTGTCAAAGCATATTTGAGTTTAGTTGGACATCATTTCCAGACTTAGGTAGGCCAAGAGGACAGAGTAAAGCATCTAACTGAGTAATGTCAATATTAATAGTGCACCAATGAAGAAAATTAATAGGAAATACAAGAAAATACAATGGAAACAGTTTTTTGTGTCTAACTCTATGATCTTGTGTGGGGGTACACGTTGACTGGTTGCAGTTTGCCCCAAATAGAAAGTACCAAGCAGTGTATTTTTAGATACTACTACCAATTTATCCCACTTTACCTTTGCCTTGGCAGCTGGTGCAATTCCTCTCCCAGTGCAGAGCAGGTAGAGTCACCGTCTCTGCTTTTCTGTACTGTGCTACTCAGCTCTGCCTCTAAGTTAACATAACTGCAATGAATATACATGGATATCTAAGGTACTGAAAGCAAATGCATAAAAAAAGAACAGTGGGCTGACAGCTGAAATATTTCTGTGTTTGAGAAGCTGGTATGTAGAACAGAGAGGTAAGAAAATGTGTCCACTGACACAAATCCACAAACTTCAAGTCATGACAGGTACATTCTCTCTGCTGTAGGTCTCTGGGGGTGTTATTAGGGCAGGACTTGGGCAGCTTGCCTCGATGTCAGCTGTGTGTCACACATGGTAAACCCAGGAGATGGTGGGTTGGGGCTGGGCTTTGAAATTGGTGTTTGGGGTTTAGTAGGGTAAGGAAGCGCAGGCTGTGCTCTCAAAATGTAACCAGCAGTTCCCAGTCTGCTCTCAGTGTGCCCTGAGCTTGCAGAAGACATCAGTTACCTGATTGACATGTAAGACTGGAAATAAAAACTTCCTTAAGCTTTTGCCAGTCCATTTTTATTGCTTGATGTGAGAGCCCTGCAGGGTGGGGACGGGTGGGCTCCTCTCCACGAGCCGTTTGGCAGCAGCGGTCGGAGGTGTCCTGCCCTGCTTAGTGTGCACAGGAACATGCAGAGAGCTCTCACATTAAGTCTGTTCTGCACCCCATGAATTTCTAATGCATACAGCAACCCTTTTCATACACACACCAGTAACTGGGCCATGTACAGCATAAATGTTGTCAAGAGCTGTAGTTTGGCTAGTAGGGAATGCGAACCTGGAGCCCCATAGTGTACCACATGCTCTTGTACAATAAAATCCCTTGTTACTACATTTGGAAACGATAAATCACGTTACATAAAGTAGCTTGACAGGTCCCATTTCAATGGGAATCTTAATGCTTTCATATTAACATTCTGACTGTGTCCTTGACTGTCTGGATTGCATTAGAGGTGCTTGGCAGCAAATGGAGAAAAGCCATTGGGATCTGGTTTCAGAGCAGGCATTCCAGGCACACATCATTTCAGGATGGTTTGGGGTTTTTTTTCCCTCCCAGTGTCCATCTTCTCTTTGGCCTCAAGTGGTTGAGTACCATAGCTGTGTCTGTTAGATTTTAATTGAACTTACACTGGTATGACACAACTTTGAAGGTGGTTGAAGCCCAGGCTGCCTCAGGAACTCTTGCAGGCCAGCGTGGCTTGGATCTTGGGGTATCTGAAGGGAGGTCTCAGCACTTCTGGTTTTAGGCTTGGTGAACTCGTAACTTGCTAAATGCTTGTTTTGCACCCTTGTGTCTGTGTTCAGTGCTCTTACGGAAATGTACTGCTCCAAACAAGTGCTGTTTCCTCGATCTTAATTGCACTGTTTTGTTTTTCTTCCCTAAGCTTCTTTGAGCATCACTGATGCTTGAAAGTGATTGGGCAGCAAAGTGCCTGGCTTATCTATTCAATATCTGCCGGGAGAAATCATTTGTCTTCAGAACTACCAGCAAAGGTTATTTCTACTCCTGACGCACTTGCAATTTACGGAATGGAGATGTGTTTTCATTATAAACTTGCCTATTAATAATGTTGATCCACAGCTTTCTGTGCCCATCAAGGATCCAAGCTTGGAAAGGAACACATGTGAATTTTCACATGACGGTAAAGATCATTTATAGCAAGTATCTATATACTGAAAGGGCTCTTGCATAGCCCTTCTAATGAAAGCATCTGTTTCTGTGGAAATAGATGTGAATTTAAATGGCACAGTGATCTGTGTTGATGATAAAGATGCTGATAAAAATTCTGCCTTGAGATAATCTACACTTTCTTTTTTAATATTGTTTGTCAGTTTAAGATGCCTGAATGCTGATGTGATGGACGTGGTTTGAAAGCCTGGATGGGTTTTCCTGTCACGGACTTTGCTGCTCAGTAGAGAGCCGTGCTGTTATGCTGGGCTCTAATTTCCATAGACATTATCAGTTTGACAAAGCTGCTGCTTTTAAAAACAGAACACTTCTGAAGTGATAGAGGTTTTAAGTTTAATGCTTACAGGCTGCCATAGAGTAAATAATTCAGCATCCTTGAAGTGAAGCCTGATGAAGATGATGAGAATTTCTCACTGCGTCAGTCGGGCATTTTCGGGCCACAGAAAAGAGCTTCCAGGTTGTTCACCCAACACCCTCCTGCTCTGGGACTTAGTGTGGGGTGTGTTTTCAGGAGGCATTCTGGCAACTTTTACTTCTTTGGGGGCAATACAGCGGCCTATGGAAATAAACAGAAGCCAGCTCATGAAAAATTTGAGAGCCTTGTGAGCTCTGGGTTTTAAAGCTCTTCAGAACTCCCTGTCATTCCAGTGGTTACCCTGCATGTGCGTGGGAGATCGCTGGTTTAGAGATCCCAAACAACTCAGGACACTTGGCCCTGGATGGGGGGAGGGCAGCACACGTGGGCTCCAGTTGTTTGCCATGGGTGGGGGTACGTGTCAGACTCTGCTGAGGCTACCAGGGCATTGATGTCGGTGGCACAACTTGGAAGTCCTGGATACTGTTTCAGGCCCAAAACAGTTTTTGTGTCTGCAGTGAGAATGCACTGTTTAAAGAAGCATATGGCTGGCTTAGTGCCTCTTGAAAGAAACCTAGCAAAGCCCAGCATTCACCTCAGGTCTGGTTCCAGCATGAGCTTAGCAGTCTTTTGAAATCTTAAATTATTGCTGCTCTCCATCTACTCACTGCCTTCAGCCTTTGCTGCTCACTTGGTGCAGAACTGCTAGAGAGAACTCTATTGAGTTGAATAGATTTGACAGTAGTTGGGACTTAGTCTGAGCTGCCTTGTACAGCAGAACTCACCCTTGCAGCCTTTCTATGCTTTGCAGCACTTTTGTTGTAGACTCTTAATATATGTAAAAGGAGGAAGGTTGCTGCTCTCACTTACAGTGCTCACTGCAGCCATGTGTGCAGGAGAACTGAACTCTAATGCTGTCTCTACATGTGGGAATTGAATCCTGTGAATACCTGCAGTGGCAGTGAAGGTTTCCAACCTACTTGATCCCTCCTTTCCTCCCCTACCCCTTTAGTTTTATAATGGTGAAACTTCTGGTTCCTTTCTTGCTAGACATATGTCCATCTCTAATGTTAGCACATGTAACACATATCTAATCTTCTCATATTACCTTATAAGTCCAGACCTTTCTAATTCTTATGTTGATGAAATAACATTTAAGATGGTGGAAAGAAGACCTGAAATAATGTGTACACACTTGTTTGTGATGTGGTGGTTGGCATCTAGCAGTTTTACTCCCATTGAACTGTAAATCATTTTACATAAATATGCTCTAATGCTATACACTGATTCTGCTTTAACATTTTGTGGATTATGACTTAATTCATTTGAACTGTACTGTTTTGTAGGAAAATATTTGAACTTTATCTGCCCATGTAAGATTAAATATATAGTCACCCGTAATGAAACTCCCTTTGGTGATACTTGAGTAGTCTCTCAAAGTCAAAATCGAGGAGTATGGATGGAATGGAGCATGTACATTTGCACAGTGTCTGCTGATCTGTGGATAAACAGTCTTTTAGCCTCTAGCAGGATCATGCTCTCAGTGTGCAGAAGTATTACACACACAACTGGGCTTTTAAATTCCTCTTGTCGGAGGAGAGGGATGATGGAATTATTACAAAGCTGGAATACCATGGCTCTTGTATTGTAACAAAATACTTGCATCTCAAGTCCTGAACTTCCCCTTTTCTCTTTTGCCTTGATCTAGTAAAAACTCTGGATGTAGTTCCTGTCCATCTGCAAGATGGAATTCAGCAGATAATGAAGGGAGAGAATGAGGACAGTTCTATCCCTGTGAGTGTCTGGTATCACTTCATCTTTTTACAGACCGTACCACAAGTGTTAGAGGTCTTGATGGAAACCTGGATATTCTGTTCTGGATGTGGATTTATTGTCTAGACTGTGCTCTTGCTTAACTTGGTTTATCCTGTGTAAAAAAGCTGATGTTCTGTAATGCTCATAATGTGTCCTGGAGCTTTAGACCTTCTTTGTCCCAGAAAGTCAACAGGATCAATATAGAATAATTAGCATTTGTGGCTTATCCAAGTAGTGGCAGCCCTCTGGAATTTAAATAGAGGCAGAAGAGTGACTTAATCTTTCTCATGTCTGAGGAAAGGATGAGGGTTAAGCTGTATCTTGGAAAGCTGTTGAAATAGAGGAGAGAACTTTGGCACCGGGACATGTTCCTTTAGCAGGAGGGACAGGAGGTAGAGGGCAAACAGCAGAGCCAGCGTGTGCATACCAGAGTTAAAAACCTTCTGCTCCAGCTCTGTGAGAACACTCACTTTATGACTTCGGAGACTGTATACTCAAAAATTATTCTTACTGAACAGGCATTCTAGAAAAGTGGTTTCTTTACAATCACAGCAGCAAACCACAGACTGTCAGGCCAGGAGCTGCCTGGCAAAGCTGGGCTAAAAGGTGCATTTTTCTCAGTGCCAACTAAAAAAGTTTTCCCTCAGCATCAGGCCACAAGGGAAAAACCAGGGCATGTGCAAAATGGGCAGCAGGCAGTGAAGAAGCAAACTCAGATGGTTCTGAGCTTGCTTTCACAAAATATCTGTGCCTTTCACAAGTGGAGGGTTGGGTTTTTTTTTCATCTGTGTGTCAGGTTGAACACAAACGTTGTGCCATGTGCAGCTGCTCGTGGATTATTGGCTTTCATGTTAACCTCTGACTGTCAAGAAACAAGGTTTTTGCCTTTCTTTGGGTGCTCTACTGCTGCCATATGTGGCCAGAAAAAGCACATTTCTTTTCAGCTCAGAATCCCTTCAGTGTGCCTGAGGTGCTGTCAACTGTGTTTTACTGAATATGATAACTTGAATTGATGTTATCAGTTACTGTATGAAACCTGCAGGAAGATCTGGGGAAATGAAGCCTGGTAGCTCTTTGGGGGGGGGAAAGGCTCTGAAAACAGAAGGTTCTAGGTTTAGAAGTGGTTCAGCTTTGTAGGTGTGATATCTTGCGAGTGAAGTATGTGCGGGACAAAGGAAACATGGATGATGTGGGAATGTGCAGTGGAGTAACTGGAGAGAGATGAACAGCAGTTGCTGGGGGTGCAAGACAGGTCAGTCTGGGTGTTTGCAGACCCTCAGATCAGCTCAGCAAGGCTCAGGTGCTCTTGGGTGGGGGTTTCTGGCCACCCAGCCCTTTCTGCTTCAGGCTTCCTCCAGGGTGTCCTTCTAGCTTGCTTTTCTGCTGCTGGTTTTAGGGAATTTATTTTGACCTTGTGTTTAAAAGATGGATCCCTTTAAGAAAAACACCTTTTGTTGCCTTTGATTGAATTTTGGATTAAGGTTCTCACTGCAAGTGAGGCAGGCATCCTTTTCCCCCCCATTTTTGGTTTTTTTTTTAATACAATGACAGATGAAGATTTGTCTGTGAGACTGTACATAGGGACAGTTTGGGGGTGTGGGGACACCGACTATTCTAAACTATTCAAGACTTCAAATAATTCTGATACTGTTAAATTTCTTTTCATATTGTCTTGATATATGAATGTAGTTGCATAATACCTCTCAAAATTAAAATACACACAGAAATATTAAGGAATGCTGGAGATCCTGAAGTGTGGTCCAGCAGTTTCTTCAAGACACCCATCTCATTATGTGCTTGAGACTTTACTCTATTTTGAAGTTTCTTTTCTGATATTAACTTATGACCTGCAACACTGGCATATGATGCTTTAAAAAAAACCAAACATTTCCAGAGTAGGAAACCCTGGGACTTGTTTGTAGCACACAGAGTTTGTCCTGTATCTCATGTTGCAAGGTTTGGATGGGTGCTTCCCAGCAGCTGAATTGCAGCTGTGAATGTTCCCAAGTCAGATACCTCCATTTCCATGCCGTCCCCATGTTTTTTAACCCAATACTGTGCACTGCTTTTAAGTATGCATTAATTTTGTTCAAAACCTCTTGACTAAACCCCAGAATTAATGCAATTAATTCTGCTTGTGTAGAGGTTGAGCAACTGACCATGTGGTATTGCCCAGGTGGCTTCTGCATCTGTGGCTTCAACTTCATTTCTCCCTTTCCAAAGGGTTTGTGTATCCCCCCACCTCACCACTCAGCTCCTTGAATTGTGAAGGGAGAAGTGGGTAATGTGGGGCTGGCTTGCTCTCCCCTGCTGTGCCTTTGAAGCTCTCCTTTGAGGACTGTCTTTATTGAGCCATTTTGGTGGAGGAAGGTGACTCGAGAGCTCTGATGTCAAGCACAAAATAAGACTGCAGCCATATCACTTGATACTGTTCCCCTTAAATGCCAAATTGTGAATTTCCTTAGAGGCAGAATGAGTTTTTGGGCATCTCTCCAGGAGTCAAAGAATCCCAATTCTAGAGGTCACTGGACTGAAAAAAGCCAAGAAAACAAGAAGTTAATGCAGAAGTAACTGAGGAGAAAGAAGTTAAAAGCCCTTCTGCCTCGTACCTGAGCAGTTGACCCCTTTGGAGCTGATGGCCTGCAAGATGGGCACATTTGCTCCTGTGGGGCCTCTTAGCTGAGGAAGGCAAGGTCTTCACAAATAAATACAGCAGGTGGTGTTCTGGGGTTGTGAGGGTGGGCTCTCTGGTAGCTGCAGGTGAGATGGCTGCCCAGGCTCACCTGGGTGTTGTGGGCTCCTGCTGATCTCCCACTGTTGTCATACACAGCTTTCCTCACCCTGACAGGCTGCTCCTGGATATGCAGATACCCAGGGACTCAGCTGTGGGAGCAGTAAGTGGGGAGATCCTGTGAGGAACATGTGAGTAGTGAGCAAGGTGATAATTAAGCAAATCTTCATGTTCTGGTACTTCCCATGTACTCTCATGAAGGCTTATTCACAGAGACAGTAAAACTGGCTTTTTGGTGACAGGTGCTGAGTTCTCCAAACTGCCTCTAAATTTTTATCCCCAGCCAGTTCTTGTAGTGCTGTGGAAACATGTGTCCCCTCACTCCCTCCAAAATTATGGGTACCCTCAGATGGACTTTAGGAAGTGTTTTTTTAGAGAACACAACTCCCAGGGCACTTGTATCCCCTGGGAGTATTCCTGGTGTTATTTCCAGTGGATTAATTACTCTGTGTTTTGTAAACTTGCTCTATGGCTTTGGTTATATTACCCACTTGTGGAGCAGTGCCTGTGTAAGGGGAAGGGTGCTTTCAGTGCTAGACTGCAGTGAAGTGTATATTCAGTTACAGCTTATTTCTGAGTTTAACCAGCTGGGTTTTTCAGATTACTCTCAGTTTAAGTACCTTCAATTTCCCTGTTTTTCTGTGCCAGATTTTGCAGTTCTGTAGATTAATTCTATTTGTTTTGGGTAACTGTTACTTTATCATCTATCTAGTGCCAATTTAAATCATCTATCTAATGATTTCTTAACAAGTAGAGACTAACACAATAAAAATCTGAAATGCCTCTGCATCCCATGGCACTCTGCTTTGCTTTCCTTCCCTTCCTTTTCCTGAACACTTAGGTGATGCCACCTTCCCATTCCACCTCAGATGTGCTGACTGTTCCTAAATGGTTTATTTCCTTTGACATTCGTTTTCTTTTGAAGAAGGGCAGCCACTTTGTATGTGTCAGGCTTGTGCTGGAATTTTAAATACTTTAATGCATTCTTATTATCTGCAAGGGTGGCTGCCTAATTAGTTAGCTTAGTAAATAATGGCTTGGTGATGCCTCTGTAAGAAATGAAGTTACACATGCTATGTTCTCAGTGCTTTTTAATCTCATACAGTGCCCTGGTGAGTCACTTGCTTTGAGTAAGTGGAGATGATGAGAATAAGGTTGTTGGCTTCCTTTAGTGCACTCAGAGCCATCCCCCCCCGGGCAGCCAGGCTTCCAAGCTGTTTTGTCTTCTCAGGACCTTCACTTGCCTCCACAGATGCTCCACCTGCAGAGCTGCCTCCAACCCTGGGGAACAGCACAGGGAGCACATGGAGCTGCTGGAGAGAGTCCAGAGGAGGCCCCAAGATATAAGAGGGCTGGAGCAGCTCTGCTGGGAGGAAAGGATGGGAAACTTGGGATTGTTCAGCCTGGAAAGGAGGAGACTCCAGTGTGACCTAATTGTGACCTTGCAGTGCCTGAACGAGCCGACAGGAAAGATGGAGAGAGACTATTGACAAGGGCCTGGAGTGCCAGGACAAGGGGGAATGGCTTCAGACTGCCAGAGGGCAGGGTTAGATGGGATATTGGGAAGAAATTGTTCCCTGTGAGGGTGGGGAGGCCCTGGCACAGGTTTCCCAGAGAAGCTGTGGCTGCCCCTGGATCCCTGGAAGTGTCCAAGGCCAGGTTGGAGGAGGCTTGGAGCAACCTGGGCTAGTGGAAGGTGTCCCCTGCCCATGGCAGGGGGTGGGATGGGATGAGCTTTAAGGTCCCTTCCAACCCAGGCCATTTTATGATGGAGAGGAGGTACTGCTGTTCTTGGTGCTGGTGAGGCTTGAGGTTCTTAGTCAGCTTTTGATGCTGTTTCTGGTTTTTAATGCCTATTGCTTCCCAGCAAGGGCAACTTGATACCTGGTTTCTTTGTTGCTATATTACAGGTCAAGGCTGCTGAATCCCTTCCTACAGGAAGTACTTAAAAATCTGTTGCAAATTAAAGCTATTTATATTTCTAATAATGAATAAAGGATACATTAATTCAAACTTTGAAAGTCTTGTGACTGTATTGGTAGGATTGGTTTATTATCTGTTTCTCCAAGCTGTCTTGCCAGGAGTTAGGTGGCTTTATTCCCAGATTTATAATGCATTCTCTTCCTCTTGGAAAGGGCATATGCTGTCTTGGCTCACTGGTTTTAATTTGAGTTTTACAGGGGTCTGTGTTGTTCCAATTTTAGTTGTTCTATTTCTAAAGTCTTTCACACACATGTAAAATATGATAAACTACAGTATCTCAAGGCTTTTACAATTACTACAGGTGTAAACTTCAACCTGCTTTTCATATTTCTAGATACATCTGTTAGTTCATGTAACTTGCAGAGGAAAAACATGAGATATTTGTTAGAAAAGGTTACTAATCAGCATCAAACCCAAAAACCAGGCCTGTAAAGGTGTCTCCAGTAGTGAATTATCCACCAGCCCCAGCAGCTCTCTGGTGGCTCCTGCAGAAGTGGTTTGTGCCTCTGATTTGGTATTCTGAGACATTCCCCCATCCATCCTGCTGCTCCCATCTACCCAGCCATGCTGAAAGTGAGATGAATTGACCTGTAGCCAAGCCTAACTAGTCGTCACTCAACAAAATCACTTGGGAGGAAACAGCTGTAAGTGTTGGCAAAATGTTGGGCTGCCCTTCTCCAGCTCCTGGTTGTCACTCACAGCCTGGATCAGGCCTCACCTGCACAGCAGTCACAGGAGCACAGAATGTGCTGGGGTGGAAGGGACCCACAAGGATCATCCAGTCCAACCCCTGGCCCTGCACAGGCCCATCCCCAAGAGTCACCCCCTGTGCCCCAGAGGATCAGCCAAACCCTCCTGGAGCTCTGGCAGCCTTGGGGCTGTGCCCACTGCCCTGGGGAGCCTGGGCAGTGCCCAACCAGCCTCTGGGGAAAGAACCTTTTCAAATTTGGACGAGTGCTGCATGGAGAAACAGTGTAGGTTTAAAACGTAGCTTTTATCAGTAGTCCTGATCCATCTCTAGGGCCTGTGGAGGCTGATGGTGCTGTCCTACCGTTTTTCCATCACAGAGGTTTTGCTCCTGTCTGGGGGGGGTGGGGGCTGTGGTGCAGGGTGGCCCTGGAGGGGACACGTGCCTGGCCAGCCCTTGGTGTGTGGAGGCACAGCAGGACAGCCTGGATGGGGTGCTGGACTCTGAGCCCCAGCTCCTGCACCTGCCTGCGCCTCAGGGGAGGGAGGCAGGAGGAGGACAGATTTGCACACTCCAGGAGGAGCAGGATGCCAGACTCGCTGCAAAATAACCCTTTTTACATCTGGAGCTGTGTGAAATAGAGCCCAGACACTCTTCTGCCTCCCATCTGTTGCTGAGGCACTTCCATCACAGGGGGAAGTGCTGCTTGAAGCAGGGGGGCCTGGGCACACTGAGCTGGGGCGAGTCAGAGCCCTTCAGCCTGAGCTCAACTAGGAAACATGGTCAGGGGAATACGAAACATAAACTGCTTCCATTTTGCACAAGGTTTCAGGTACATTAGCTTTGCTAACACTGGGTCCAGGTCTGACTTGTGGGGTCCCAACTTCACCCCAGCATCACAATTTAATGGAAACTGGGGAATGTCAGTTCCATGAAAACTTGGATTTAGCATATGATGTATTATTGCCAATTTGGGTTTTCTTTTGAGCTCTTAAGGAAAAGATCTATGTTGTTGCAGGATGACTTTCTTGGCACCCTGGCACTTTCCTCCCATTACTTATCTGTATGAATAGATATTTTTACTTCAGTGGTGGATGTGTGTTGTAGAGGTATAGAGTCTTTGTGCTGTATATCATAAAACCTATGCTATTACCTTCTTTTAGATATAAGAATAAACCTTAAGAGAACAGTGGTAGCTCTGTTACCTCGTAGTGATACACAAAAGTAGTACAAAATGTTTGAGAATCTGTTGTTTTTCAGACCCAACAACCATCTCTCTTCATCCCTTTCCTTCCTCCCCCACATCACAGGTGCAAATAATAGTAAAAAAATTACTGTCTGCTGTTGCAATAACACTTTTTCCCCTCAAGAAATAATATATTGATAGCACTAGACAGTAATTTTAAAGGTTTGATTTCACCATCGTTCAAAAGAGGACTTACAGAATCATAGAATAGCTGAGTTGGAAGGGACCCACAAGGATCATCCAGTCCAAGCCCTGGCCCTGCACAGGCCCATCCCCAAGAGTCACCCCCTGTGCCCCAGAGGATCAGCCAAACCCTCCTGGAGCTTAGTCCTTACCCAGGCAGTTGGAGCTGCAGTGAGCTCTCCCCTCAGTCTCCTCTGCTCCAGCTGAACACACCAAGTGCCCTCAGTGTCCTCCCACGCCTTCAAATCAAGGCCCTTCCCCATCTCCCTGTCCCTGCTTTGGACACTCTCTGATGACTCAATCTCTTCCTTCCATTGTGTCCCCCCAGACTGCCCCAATATTGAGGTGAGGCTGCCCCAGGGCAGAGTAGAGCGGGACAATCCCCTCCCTGATGCCCCAGGACAGGGATGTCCCTCCTGGCTGCCAGGGCACTGCTGACTCAGGGACAACTGGGCACTGACTGGGACCCCCAGGGCCCTTTCCCAGCACTGCTTTCCAGCCTCTCATTCCCAGTCTGTACAAACATCCAGGGTTGCCCCATCCCAGGGGCAGAATCCAGCACTTTCCCTTTTTGAACTTCCCATGGTTGGTGATTCCCAGCCCTCTGATCTGCCCAGGTCTCTCTGCATGACCTTTCTGCCCTTGAGGGAGTCACTGGCTCCTCCTGGTTCAGTGTGACTGGCACACTTACTCAGTGTCCCTGCATCCACGTGGTTAATGAAGCTGTTGGAGAGCTCTGGGCTGTGGGTGGAGCCCTGTGCAGCCCCACTAGTGCTGGTGCCAGCCTGATGTCAACCCAGTCACAGTCACCCTGTGGGCCCGACCCATGAACCGGTTGCTCACCCATCGTGTGACACTGTTATCCAGCTGTGGGCTGGGCAGTTTGTCCGGAAGGATCCTGGGACAGACAGCTTTTGCCAGCATTGGGAACCCCTCGAACAGCTCAATCCAACCCTCACCCCTGCACTTACCTGTATCCCTGGTGCTGCCACTGCCTCAGGGACTGACAGGGACTTGCCCAGTTACTGTTCCTTGGGAAGATCCTGGAATTAAATCTCTCCTCACCCCTCCAGCAGGAGCACAAGGTGGGGAGGGGGTTATATGTCCAGGTTAGTAACTGGGTTCCTGCATGGGCAGGGGGTGAATTCTGTCACTTCATAACTGAGATTCACAGAATCACAGACTGGTTTGAGTTGGAAGGGACTGTAAAGCTCATCTCGTTCCACCCCCTACCATGAGCAGGGACATCTTCTGCTAGACCAGATTGCTCCAAACCCTGTCCAACCTGACCTTGGACACTTCCAGGGATGGGACAGCCACGTTTTGTTGTTCTTAAGATGGGAATTCTTACAAACCAGTCCCAGTGTTTCCAGCTGCTCCCAGCATTGCCCTCAGCTGGGATTTCTAGAGCAAGGTACAGGGATTAGGAATTGGTTTTAGCCTGGAGCAGTCCTGAAACTTTTGGTCAGCTGCAACTAAGGCTAAAAGAATGAAATTTGGGGGAAGACTATCTTGTGGGTTCTCCTGAATTTTCTTTGACATTAGGGAACAGACTGCAAGACTGAAGTTGCAAATTATAGCTCTCATAGGATGAAATAAGATTTTTGGAGCGTTTTTTATATTAATGAATCAACTGGAAATATGTTACTAACTTGAAATATTTAGTTCAAAGGCTCTGGAATGTTTTTGATAACAGTGGTAAAGCAGGCCTTTCCTGATTATAACTGCATTGCACACAAAAAAGGAAATAACCAAACCACTTTTCAAAGTTGGAATCAGGCTGTGTACTGGCTTTGGTAGAAGCTGTTTTAATAATCACAGAAAAAGTCCTATTTTCTACTCAGAAAGGGTGTGGGTTTGGTTTTTTTCCTGGCTCAGCTCACTGAAACCTGTTCATGTTCTTTATCATATTTTTCACCTTGTGTCTGTGAACAATCTGCATCAAGTGTGTGGACTTGTCATTTAGTCCTAGTCCTGTCAGTAGTTAAAAACGTTTCTCTTGCATAAGCAAATGTAATTTAAAAAAGAACGAAACTTTAGACTCTTTTCTCCCTTCAACTTCACCATCAGTAGGTTTTTTTTTTTGAGATTTGTGTCTCATTTTTAAATATTGATTTCAGTTAGCTCCCCAGGTTCACTGATTGCATACATTTCATATTTTACACAGTAAATCCACCTGAAACATCTCTATTTTATATGTATATATTTTAATTAATCACATATGGGTGCACAATGAATGTTTTAGAGGGATGGGGTGATTGGGTTGCTTTGTTATTTGCATAACCTCATAATTTTGGAGTGGTTTCCTTGTATTTTCATGGCTCCCAGAGGGTGTCTGATGGCCAGGCAGGACTGAGTTTTGTTCCTGGCTGTTCCAGCCCAGGGTGGAGTTGGAGGAGTTGCAGTGAACAATGTGCTGCAGTGGAGCTGGGTCTGCATTAACAGTTGAAACTGGTTTTTAAAGCTATGATCACTTAATTTACCTGATGAAGACTACTGATTTTGAATAAATGGACAGTAAAAGTAGATGTCAGAAAGTTCCTCTCTTGATGGTGCAGCTTTCCTGTGACATATTCAAGTGATGGAGAGCCCAGTGAGAAGAAGCAAGCAGTCTGCAGAGTGGTAGCATCAGCTCACTTGAATGTGGTATAAACCTTTCTCATGTGTCTCTGGGCACTGTCCCTGGTGTGCTTTGTCAAGTGAATTGTTGTCCACAGACAGCTGTAGGCACGAGGGGGCAATATCCCTGGGATTTATCTGCGGGATGCACTGGAGGCTGTGTCTGCCTCCACAGTACTTCATTTGGCTGCCACGTTTTAGGGTGTGATGTTGGACAGCTCTCAGTCACAGGAGGGGTCTGGGGAGGCTTCAGCTGCCTCAGAGGAGGGTGCTGAGCACTCCACATCCCACATCTCCCACGTAAACATCTCCCTGTAATGACCCTGCTCTTTGCACAGGACCCTCGCTGCGTGTCAGGTGCTGGCTGCTGCCCTGGTCTCTGCTGGGGAGAGACACCTCTGCAGCATGAGGGCAAGAGCTTTGAGCTCATTCCATAAACACCTCTTGGATTTGGAGCAGTGGTGGGTTTTCTCCAAGTTTCAGGTTTGTCAATAAATATTTACATTGCTGACAAATCCTAACTTTGAAGAGGCACTGCAAGCGTGTCCAGCTGTTCCCAGCACTGAAGGTATTTTGGAGTGGTCTGTAAATACCTGGAATGCCATTGTGATGTTGTGCAGTGGGCTCTGTGGGTGTTGGATTAGTTTGACTGTGGGCAGCAGATGTCCCTCGTCCAAAGGATGGACATATTTTAGCTGGTCTGGAGAGTTGCTCTCCACTCTCTGGCAGGGAATAATACCTGGCAAGAGCTCATTACGTGTGGGACGTTGAGCAGTTCCAGTAAAGGATGAACAGAGGCCTCCTGAAAGTTCCCTGTCACTGTAGACTCTGGGAATTGTCAGAGGTACCTTATTTCTGTTCTGTTCAGCAGTGGCATCACATTGGAGATGCAGTACCTGCCAGAGCTTACTGTATTTTTATTTTTTTTTGTAGTTCGGCCTAATCAGATGTCTAACCTTAGCCTTTTTGGAAGTTTCTGGATGCTAATTGCAGGCAAAAGGCATCTGTCATGTAGTCACAGCTCTGTTATTTCCAGGCTCCTCAGCTGCCGTGGTGCTAATAGACATCCCAGAGCTGAGCCCGTCATCCATAGAGAAGAATATAAACTAGGGAAGCTTTCTCTGCCTGCCTGCCCCGTGGCTGTGAGACTGTTGAAGGCCTGGTCCCTGAAGATACACACTTGAGACCCAGAGAGCTTCTGGCTGTCCTTAGGAGTTCCCCAGCTTGGCTGCCTGTGCTCTGGTCAGTCTTGCAGCCTCCTGCGGCTCCCCGGGTGCTGAGCGAGGTGTCTGTCCTACCTGGAAGCAGCAACACAGCTATTTCCATCTTCAGGACTATCTGGAAAGCTTGAAGAGGAATTCTTTAACCTTTGAATTATTCATCCAGAATTTCAAGCAGATGTTGTGTTTATTTGGGGATGGCACGCTTGAGGGCGAGACGCGATCAATAAGTACTTACATGTCTTTACTGAAGCATGTTGTCTTCTCCTGAGGACATCAGAGATGATGCTTTAATATCTTGTGCTCTTCAAATGAGAGGTGTGTGGTTAGACCTGGGGGCTTGCAGAATGGGGGCCTGCTGTGTGATTTTCCCAACTTAGTGGTTTGTTCCTGGCTCACATCCTTTGATAGGCGTGTGCTGAGGATGTTCCCTGTCTGGATCAGGTGGGCTGCTCGGGTAGCTAAAATTTGCTTTACTCAAAGCAGAAGTTGTTAACAAGCTTCTGAGAGTGGCTGCAGTGCAGGGGAATGTGTGTTTCCCCCTGTTAGCTGTGGTGTGGTGTCTTTAGAGATGGAAGCTCCCTTGTAATCTGTGTCCCTGTCCCCTTTCCCATGTTCTCTCTCTTAACAGACTGTGTCATTATTAGCTTTACTAAGAGCTCTATTAATTTTACAGGTTTTTTTCTCTAAAAGATTTAAAACCTTAAGTGGTGTCAGGGTTGAAGCAATCTATTTGAGGGCAGAAATTGAGAGTCCCAGCTAACAGCACATGGCTTTTGAGGCAGAGGTTCTGGATACGTGATGGATTATTTAGGAGTTAGTAGGAAAGAGAGCAAATGCATCCTAATAGGAATAGTTGCTGTTGAATCCAGTTGAGCTGGATTCCACATTAACACTCTGCTCAATATTTTCAGCTCTTTGCAAACACATAAGTAAAACTACTTTTTGCAGTAAGCTTTTCTGACTATTTTGTACACTTCTTAAAAGATATTTCAAATATTTTAGTGGCTGTACAGTTGAGAGGTATCTTGGAAGGACCTTTCTACTTGAAATGCATTTCCTGTATCTAATGCTGTCTCATGTGGTCTTGCAAAACCCGTTCTACCTATTAAATATGCAGTAAAGCTGTTCTGTTTGGTAGAAGATTGTATGTTTAAACAGCAGAAGTCCTCGTTGCTCCTGTATTTTAAGATTAAAAATTCAGCTGCAACACTGCCTTTAGATTCAGAGCCGTTAGAATGGATTTTTCAGATTTATTTTCCTGATTACAATACAGAAAATTAATTGCTTTTGACTGTAAAGAATTATGACTCATTCATTATTTAAGAACCTTCTTGATGGATGAACCTTTTCCACTTACTTGAAGACTTCCTATGAAATATGGCTGGGTTTTTAATTGGTATAAAGCATGATGCACCTATATCAAACAGTGGCTGCACTGCCCACCCTTTGGGGTAGGGAATGGTGGAAAAGAAAACCAGCACCTCGTCTGTGTGTAGTTTGCTTGAGTATTCAACATAAAAGTAGTAGAGCCTGCTGGGAGAAAACAGGTAAGTTACTTCAGCAGCATTTAAAATAAATAATTTGGTTTATAAAAGCAAGATTTATTACTTCCTTTAAATGTCCTGGTAGTAGGGAATAGCCTTTAATTTTGCTTGTGTGTGTATTGGAAGTGTTTGTGTCACACTGGGGAGAAGAGCTTGGATTTAACTCAAGGTTGTATTCTCTACTGGTCACAACTCAGTTTCTGCTCCTGGTTCTTATGCTGCCAGTTCAGATGGTCTCAGAGATTTTTGTGTATATTTAACACTTTAGTCTTGTCCTTTTAGCGGACTTAGACAGGAGAAAAAGTTGAATTATAGACCTTGTTGATTAAAACCAGCCGAGGAACTAAAATCAGGATTTGGTTACCTGTCAGCCCAGAAAGGTTTGCTCAGTGCCCTTTGCAGCCAAAACCATCACAGAAATAAACACCAATTTTGTTAATGAGACAGTTGTCTTCCCTCCCCCGCCAATCATAGAATGTTTTGGGTGAAAGGGACCCTGAAAGGCCTTCTAATCCAACACCCCTGCAATGAGTAGGAACAGCTTCAACTAGATCAGGTTGCCCAAAGCCCCATCCAACCTCGCCTCGAATGTTTCCAGGGAAGGGGCAGCCAGCACCTCTCTGGGCAACCTGTGCCAGGGCCTCACCACCCTCACAGGGAAAAAATTTCTTCCAAATAAGACCCAGAGCATGTGGATCTGATGTCAGATATGGCAAATGGAGCTTTAACTCATTATAGTACAGGTTTTTTCCTAATACCTTCATGGTAATTAATTTTTTGATTAAGTAACAATGATTTTGTAAAACTTTACTTTGAGGACAGATTACAGTAAATATTGTCATTAGGGTTTTAGCCTGGACACTCAGTGGAGGAGGGAGTCAGAGTTGTCCAGTGCTGCAGTTTTCAGTTCATTTGTACAGTCCTCTCCAGTCAAATTCTCGAGTCTCAATTTTTTTGCAGTTGTCTTAACAGAACCTACATTTATAAAAGTAAGTTGCTAGTGATGTTGACATTTCCTTGTTACTACTGGATTTAAAGCTTTTGCATAATATATTCAGAATACTGGTTTTTCTCTTAGGTGTCTTACCTTTGCTTGTGGGAACAACTGGTTTTGCAGTTGAGATACTTTTTCTCGTAAAATTATTCTCTAAGAGTTTAGGAAAATAGATATATCATGTGCTGCTTTGAAGTATTAGAAGGATTTAAGAGGCAGTTTGCCAACTGACATTTAAAACCCTTGAGAACTCGTTCCAGCCAAACCTTTTGGAAAAAAAGTAAATGCAGCTAAGGCTTAGTTACTAAAATGATTTTAGCTGGCAGTTTGGTGCATGTAATCATCTTGGAACATCCTGGAACTTGTTCTTTCGTTCAGCTCTTGTATCAAGGCTTTTGGGTTGTGTCCGTGAACTTGTCACTTCTCAAAATCAGAAATCCTTCCCATATTACTGAGGCATTCTGGCTCTGAACGTTGTGTTTGCTGTGGTGGCCCATAGACAGAACACTTTCTGTACAGGGAAGGCACTGTGACACTTCCCAGATGGCTGTGACTCGGAGCTGAAGGGATGTCTTGCTAGTTTGACATCTCTGAACCATACGGACTGTGTGTCCTTGCTAAATTGTTGGCAGGGTGATCCTGTTGGAAAAACCACGCCCCTGGCTGGCAGCATGACCAGCAGGTGGTCATGGTGTTCCACCTGTGACCCAGGGGGACCCTCAGGGTCAGAGCCAGGGCCCAGCAGCTCTGCCAGCTGGTGCTGGGGCTCACGGTGCTGCCTGAGCTGTTCCTGCTGCAGGGACTCACAGGGGTTCAGCCTCGAGGGCCACGAGTTTGACTTGGCTTCGGTTTTCACTCTCATCTTGCTCGTTCAGGCAGTTTTTCTAGTCAAGAGACATGTTGTTTGGGAAGAACCTGTGCAGCCCAGCTCACTGAGGTGCTGGCTTTGGTGGGATTCTGGCAAACGAACTGGCCCAAACGTGCGTTGCCTGCTTGGGATAGTGGGTGTAGGATGGTGTTTACATATTTTGAAAGGGTGAGCTTTTGACACCTCTGCTTGAAAAGGGAGGAAGAAAGAGGCAAATTCGGTTTTACAGTATACACAGTTTTAATAACAAAATGCTTCTGTACACTGCACTTGTTTTACTCCATTACTCACACCCCCTCCCACCAGAAGTTGGCTCTTGAAACGTAATTTAAACACGACTCATCTAGGACTCTCTGTAATCTCAGGTTGCTAAGCTGGTAGAATAGTTCACTTACTAGTGTTTTCATTAGTAAAAGAAAAATGGGATGGGTTTTGTTTGACTTTTTACAAAGGAGTAGTTGGAGGATGGCAGGCGTAGCTTCTCAGTGCTTACACAGAGGTGTACAACCTGCATGGTGTTTTACCCCATCTAAGGCTTGATTATACCCCTCAGAGCTTCTGTTACCTTTCCCTAGAAACCTCTCTAAAGGTGTATGGGATGTGAAATGCTGAATTTCCAGCTGACTCTGAAATAATCTTTAAGCATCCTGCTAATGTGGCACCTTAAAAAGCAGAGCCCAGCACTAATTTTAGCATCTGGGACATTTTGCAATGAAAGAAGGTGTGGGGAGGGAGGAGCTGCTACTTTTGACTTTTGTTGTTTCCTTGTCTCTTCCTTTTTGGGGGGAAGAAGAAATACTGTATCTCCCTTTGAACTTGTTAAATTTTTATGGAAAACTTCATAAGAAAGATGAAATTCAGCTTCTGGGTAAATTTCATAGGTCTGAACAGATGGATTTTGATAGCTACACAGATCACAAAATTAAATCAACTTTATTTCCATTAAAGTAGTACAGAAATTACCTTAGACACATTAAAAATAAATGTGCAGTGCAGATTTCTGGTTTAAAGCCACTGGATGTTTCTGATTTTACATGTTAGCAATAGGCCACTGTCTCCTGAGGGATGTAATGGGACAGAAGCTCAGATGCTCAGATTTGCATGCGGCTGATCACTGAGAAATCGGATCATTTCTGCTTGGGGGAGAAGCAAACAAAACCAAACATTGATAGAGCAGCATTCATTACGTTTCCATCTGATAGGGAATTGGAGCTCAGTGCGGAGGAACACTTCAGCTGGAGACTAAACGCTAACCCATTTTACCCTTCATCGAGTAATTTTTAGCTGTGTGCATTTAAACACTGATCTAATGCAGAGCGACTAACTGAGAGCATTAATTCAGCCCCGTTCCAGGATGATGACTCAAAAACTGAACCTGTGCTGCGGGGTTTGCCTTTCACTGACACAAGGCTGGGAAGCAGGAGAAGCTGGCTGGAGATCAGCAAGCCTGGAGATCTTTGGGTGGGACGAGGACCTTAAGAGCAGTACAAGAAATTCCCTTTCTAAAAGGCCCTGAACACCTGAGGCTGTGCCCGGAGGTGTTGAATGAAGCACCTGTGATGCCATTTAGCATCTGTAGAAACTGAGGCTGTGCAACAGAGATGGTATTTGGAGAGAGCATGTTAACAAGCTCTTGTCATCAGCCAGCACTCGTATTGAAATACGATTAATTTAAACCAAATCATCGTGGTTCTTGTTCCACAAACAAAATAAATCAGAGACTGCCGAGTAGCACAATTATTACAATCCCCTCCTTGCCTGGAAGAGTCACAAGCAATTGCAAGTGGAAGACAGTAACTTTAAAATAAGAAATATTAACAGCCTGTGGCTGTGTCCTTGTGCAGAGCGATGGCTCTGCCTGCCATTCCCTGCCCCTCCGCGGGGAATCCAAGTCGACTTCACTGCTAGTGTTTGACATTCTACGAGTTTTATGATACCTGTTACCCTAAATGTAATGTTTGCAGAATTGCTTTGCTTATGCCTGGAACCTGGCAACAAATGATTTTGGAAATGGCAGCCATAAACCACGGCATTTGGGAGACTGGCTGCGTATTAGTGTGGAGTACAGGGAGTCACCCTGAGGGAACGGTGCCTGCTGGGCTCTGCTGCTGCCTCCTGCTCAGCTGTCTGGGAGCCAAGCACTGCAGGACCACTGGAAACTGGGAATGATGGTGGGGGAGAGAGGTTGGATGCCTGGGTGGGTTTGCTTGGAGAGCCACTGGAACAGCACTTTAATGCCTGGAAAATCAGTGTGAGTGGCTGGGATGGAGAAGAGGGTTCAATCCAGCATTGCTGGAACATCTGTCTTTGCTCTGCTTGGGCATAATTAAAAGCTAACGAAGATGGAGTGGTTTCTGCTCAGAGATGGGTTGTTGGGAAAGCACCTTCTTGGGAGAAACCTCGGCTCTCCATGAAGCAGCCACTTCTTGTTCCCGTGTGGAAGACTGACATGGCACCCTTTGAGCTGTCCTACAGCAAGGGTTTCTGCTGGGCTGGAGGGCAGAGCTGGAACTGCTTCTTGCAGGTGCAGCTGGGGCCATCAGAGTTCAGTGTTGACATCTGATGGGGAATGACAGTGTAGCCAGATGATTTGGCTGCCAGGATAATTAATGAGCTCAGTGATAACTTTGTCTCTGCTGGTACCCTGCAGCTGTACGTGGAAGTCATTCCCACTGTGGCTGCTTCCCAGTCCCCCAGTGCAGCCCCTCGTGATGGCTGGGTGAGGTGAGGGAGGTGCACAGGCAGGGCAGGTCCCTGCTGGCAGCAATACCCGAGCAGAGCAGCAGCCTGGACCTCAGGGAAGAGCTGTGAGCACCTACTTGTGGGAAGGAATGAAGCAGGTCTTTCTACAAGCAGCTAAAAACCCCTGGATACCAATATGGGTTTGCATTTCTCAGCTTAGGTCTGGCCTGCTGCCTCACGTGGGATTTAATCATACAGAACATTTGCTCTTTGTCCACCTACCCCGCGGGATTTTTTTGTAGTCAGTTAAAAGCAGAAATTAATTGCCTAGAATAGGTGTAAATGGACTCATTGTAGTATTAACAGTTACAAGGGTTCAAAGGTATCTCTCTGGAAAACCATTAGGCTTCACTGGATCTCTTCCATTAAAATACAGGGTCACAGGAAGTAAACAAAATATTGGTTTTATAAGGGAACTGTATGTAAAAGTAAAATTATGCAAATTAATATATTCAAACGCAGTAATTGAAAAATCTTTATGTAAAATCTTAACAGAAGTCACTTGTCTTGCTATAATTGCCTTGGACAAATTCATCTCACAAGAAAACATTGAACTGTTGTATAATTGCACCCTAAATACCTCACCAAGTGGTAATACAGATAGAGAAAAGCAGAGTGAAATAGCCAACAGATTTTTATGCAGTGCTTTTTCTGTTTAAAAAGTTTGCAGGATAGTTTAGTACATCACAATTAGCATACTGTAATTATGGATTTGCTCAAGGTATGGCAACACTGTGAGGAATTTTGTTTCTTCATCAGGATGTGCTGGGAATTCTTTAACACTGCAGCATTGGACACAACACATTTTTTAGTTATACATACATGTATATATATATAAAATAATTCTCCATCCCTCTGGACCTTTTAGCTTTGGTTAGAATGTTTACAATAATTGAGTAGTTGACTTAAAAATAATGTAATCCTTTGCAGACCCCCCACCCCCCACCCTTGTGGCATCTGAGTACCACCATCGCTGCATAGATCTGCAAATATTTACATATAATTTCATAATAGAGTATAAATAGCAATATGGTACTTCTGGCTAAAGAAACCAAATTACTCCTTAGAACGAGGTGTGTGTTTGTATATAGATTTATATACGATCTTTTAAAAAGTCATACTAGTTTAGATTCTGTCCCATATCAAGTAAGAAACGAAACATTTTTCAGTGAACTATTCTATAATCTAATTATATTATCCTAACTTGTCAGAAGGGGGTTTTTTTAATCTTGAATTTTGGAAGAGGAGGACAAGTGAGAGCTTATATTACAGGGGCTGATTCTGTCTCCACAGAAACCAGTGGAGTTAGTGCATGAAAATAGCTTCCAGTCGAGAGGAAGCCTTGGCTGGGGGGGGCAGCGGGGGGACAAAGAGAGGCTTCTTCCTTCCTTCCTTTCTTCCTTCCCTCTTCTTCTTAACCTCATCATTGATATTTACTTTTAATTAAGAAAACCTTGCATTAAGGGTATTTACACATGAAAAGGTGTAGAAATGCTGTTTGTTCACAGTCATTAAGTAATTAGCCTGAATTCATGAAAAGCATCATCAAGTCAAACCAGGGAGCTGAGAAGTATTGAATGTACTTAATATTTAGAATCGATCCTGTCCTACTGAGCCTCCCTAAAGAAGCTACGTGGCCATTTTGGGAACACCTGGAGGGTCATCCTGTTCATGTGTGTGTGCCCACCCTGCCCGTGTGTGTGCCCGTGTGAACTGCTCCTTTCTGTGCCTGCTGTCCCTTTCACCGAGCCAAACTATGAATATGCAGAGAGCAAAACTGTATTTAAAACAAATTCACCGATCCCCAGTGCACTGAAATTCCCACCTGGACCTTTGCTGCTTTTTTTTTTTCCCCGTTTCCCATCCCATCTCTTATTGGAGTGAAATTATCAGAGAAGGAAAATAAATCTTCCTCCTCAGCTGCCTTTAAAGTGCCCCGAGCCAGCTGCAGCGTTTGGGATCCTCCAGATGCAGTGGAACAAATGGAGTGTATGTCCCCCTCAGATCCCTGTACAGTGTCCTTCCCCTCGGACTCTTTTCATTAGAAAAAGTAGAATATGGAGACTTGGGTATAAATGTTTACACGCAGTCATATAATTACATAACATGAAACATTTTACATAGTTTGAGGTGAGCATCTCTTTAGACTTTTAAACGTTAGGAGTGCAAGTTTAATGTAATCATTGCTTCTTTAACACTGAAAATATTATGGATTTATTTTTTAAAAAACTTAAAAATACTGCACCACTCCATAAACAATGTTTCCATTAAGTAGCTTGGAAAATTAGGCTTTATGTCAACATTTGTAAAAATTAGAATCTGATGTAGGTCCCCTACAATTTTAAAATAGGTTACTTATCTGATTTACTTTGTGATGGGCTGTAGGTATTATACTTCACATTCTTTATAGGGCAGCTGCTGGCACTTGCACTGTCCATAGCCATTGATGATGATGAAGGGTCCTTCGTGGGTGGGTTCGTACTCGTTATAGGGTCCTTGGTCTGATATATTGGCCATATGCAGCCGCGTTTGGGATCGGAGCTGCCTGTGGTTTTGAATCATTGAGCACTGCCTAATTCTTCTTAGTGTAGGAGGGCAGCACTTCCTGGAGATGAACACTATAAAAATGATAAAAAAGAAAGAAAACAATAAAGCCATTGTTCCTGTAATTACCCTCTGAGTGAAGATGGCATTGTTTGGCTCGGGGAAATGTTCTTCGGTGGTAACGACCATGCCTGCCGTAGTTGGAATCTCTTTGTCTCCCATATGGAAATGAGAAGAGCTGATTCTTTTCGTGTACTCAGTAGTCGGGGCCGTGTACGTCGTAGCCACGGGTGTAACCACAGTTGATAAATTCCAGCAAAGCTGAAAACCATACACTGCATCCAGAATATCCTCTCCCTGGGTGTGGTCGGGGCTATGGCAGAGGATGGAGTGCTCCCACCGACCTTGGAAGCCACTCAACCATGTGGCCAAGGAGCAGATCTTTGGGCTGCATTCCCACAGATTGCCGGAGAGGCCCACGGTGGTGAGGGATGTCAGCGAACTTAGGATCTTGGAATCCAGAGTGGTGAGCTTGTTGTTATCCATGAGGAGGGTTTTAAGGTTAGGCATAGTTTCAAAGACGGTTAGGTCGATGGCTTTGATTTCGTTTCCAGTCAAATCGAGCTTTGCTAAGGTGCCCCAGGTCCACTCCATCCCACATGTCAAGTTGCTGATTTTGTTCCACTGCAAGAAGAGCGTGTGCAGGCTGCTCAGCCGGAGGAAGTGAGCAAAATTAATCTTTGTCAGCTGGTTGTGCTCTAGGTGAAGCTCCCTCAGCTTGATTAATCCCGCAAATCCATTGCGAGCCAAACTTCGCAAGCGGTTTGTGCTCAAATCCAGGAATTCCAGGCTACGGCAGTCCCAGAACAGGCGGACCGGGATGGTCCGCAGGGAGTTGGATCGCAAGTGCAAGGTCTGTAGCTTGCGAAGGCCGTAGAAGAGCTCGGGGTGCAGAGAGGATAACTGATTAAAAGAGAGGTCCAAATTCTGCAGGTTAAGCAGCTGGCTAAAAGTTGTGTTTGGCAAATGAAAGATTTTGTTGGAACTTAAGACTAATTCCTTAAGTTTATACAGTCCTTGAAAAGAATCTTCTCTGACTGTTGCAATTTGATTATGATCTAAGTGAAGCCAAGTAAGTTGACTGAAGCTTGCAAATTGATCCCTTTCAAGTTCAGAAATATAATTGTGCCTCAGTGACAAACCTAGCGAGCCCTTTTCAGTGGTGTTTGGCACTGAGTGAAACCCCTGAGAGTCACAGTAAAAGAGCAGCTTCTCACAGCGACATTTTGGTGGACAAGCCATGCCCAAGGCAGGCAGCATTTTTAAAACCATACTCATTGCATATAGTGCTGCCAGCATACGAGCCCCTAATGGCCACTTGAAATGTAAGCCTGCAGAATATAATTTAGGAAAACAACAAGATAGGATAGCCTTATCAGTACACTTGGAACATCACAGTGGAAGATTTCACTGCAGATAACATTGCCATGCATTTCCGACAAGCTAATTCTAAATGCAAGAAACAACTTACTACACAAACCGAATACTTGGACATTACACTTAGGAGGAGGCTTTATCTCGATTACGGAGGGTTTACAGTGGCACTATTGGAAAACATTTTTTTTTTCATAAGGTTCAGTGCAGAGCAATCAGCTTTAGCACCTAACTGCTCCTTTAAAGCAGAGCCGGTCATTCATTATACAAGGAAGAGAGAAACGCAGGAACTTACCCATTCTTTTGAGTACATTGGAGGGTGCATTCAGTCGTAGTTTGAGACTCAACGCCGTGAGTCTGTGAAAGGCTCTAATGTAAGACAGCCTTGAATAATTGACTGGGTTTAGTGTCCTTTGATATTAGTGCAAAATCGAATCCACGATGCTCTCTTGGAATATTCCTTTTGAAATCGCTGCCTTGATCTCCTCTGACAGGTCTGCAATTTTTAAATCTTAATACAAGTTTTCGTCCTCCGTGGCTGCTCAGCTGGTTAATTGAAGCTCACGTTTTCCTTTTCCGCAGCTGTGGCTTCCTTTAGTCCTAACTTGTTGATGGCAGATGGGTGGCTTATTGCTGAGAGAAGCTCCTGTAGTAGCATGAGTGCATTTACTGAAAAGCTTTTCAGGGAAGCGGTACAAGAATGGATTTGCTTATGCGCTGCGACCACACAGGGCTCTATATAGGCTGACGTCACCTGGTGACGTTCCTTTTGTTTGGGTTTTCCAGAAGCTTTGCTGTTTTAAAGCATTGTGCTGCATACTGTGATCGTGTTAAAGATCACTGATAGAGGGAGGAAAAAATCCATCGGCAAGAGTCCTTCGTCCCCGCGATAGAAGGAGCAGGGCAGACTTGCTCCCCCCTGCTCCCCCCACATCTGCACTGGCTCTGCTCAGCTGGGGTTAAAAGCAGTGCAGAGCTGCGGGTGGAAGTGCCTGAGTGCTTGCTGCTCCCAGTTTTCTGCTAAATATCCCTGCATGAAAGGAACTTTCAAATGCGAAATACGCACAGTTTGAATAGAGGCTGCTGGTCAGCACCGGCTTTGATGGAGGTGAGAGGGTCTGGGCAGCTGAAAGCTCTGTGTAACAGCTGTGTGTGGCTGTGGTCCCTGCAAGACTGGCAGAGAGCAGTCGAGTGGCTGAGGTGGTGTGTCAGAAGTACAGCCCAGGAGCAGGGGACAGGAGCGAGCGCTTCAGGCGAGGAGAAATTTCTGGAAAAACCAAAGCTTGCATTAGGGCACAGGAAAAATTTAATTGGAATCCAACTTGACAGTGTGTGGTTATGAAACTAGAAAAATCTATTTTCTCCTCCCAAACGGTGCCTTTTGTACTTGCTTTTTCCTGGGGACTGGAGTGCAGGAGAGGAAATGGTGAGGTTGGCATTCGCAGTCGGGGCTCGGAGCAGTGCGAGGGCTACCTTGTCACCCACTGCATCCTGCTGCTGTGTGCCTCCTGTGAAATGGGGGACACTGCTCCCATTAGCCCCTGCCTGCAGGGTAGGTCCATAGCAGTACCCTGTGGGGTTTAGCACTGCAGAGGTGTGCATTTGCAGGAGCAGTGACCCTGCAGAGCTATGTGTGCTGGTCCAGCCCAGCCAGGCTCTGGCCAGAGTGTGCACCCGCAGCGAGGAGGAGGAGATGGAGAATGGGCTGATACAGCTTTTTGCTTGGTTTAAAAGTTCATTGCCCCTTTATTCGGAGCAACCTCTCCTCAGGGACAGCTGGTACTGAAAGGTAAATTAACAGGCTCGATTGAAATTTTTATAGGTTTTTAGGATGCATGTGCAGGAAAGCCTTTGGAGCAACTGCTCTGGTCATGGCTCGATGTGGATGAGACAGGGGGATGCTGACTTCCCATTCCAGGCAACTTGGATGAGCTTTTTTTATTTTCACCTTGAGATGTAAAGCAATAATGTAGTAGGAGGCCCTTGAAAACGTTTGCTCTGTTTGCTATTGCCTTCAACCTCTAAGATATGGAATGAGCTGAGAATAACAAGCTTCCCATGCTGATGGAGGAAGATGAATTGTGTCTAAAGAAGGTTTTAAAATAAAATGGCTGTTTACCTTTGTTATTAAGTGTTGGTTCTTTGCTTTGGTTCCTTAGAGGCCCTTGCTTAAACTAAGACTTGCTGTTTTCTGCCTGCTTCTCCCTTGACTGTCCCATGGTGGAATGGTAACACTGCTTGTGGTGCTCCCTTTCTGGGATGGGCAGACTCAAAGGGAGCACTAAGTGGAAAGTAAAGGGATGGAGAAGGTGGACTCTTTATAAACACACAAAAAGAAAACCTCAGACCCACCCAAAAAACCTAAAGAAAACGAATAAACCCTTCCCTGAACCCATCAGGAGAGTAACTGTCTTTAATGATTAAGCAAATTAGGAAATGTTAAATATGTCTTAAATTGCTCTGCCATAGTAAATGTTTTCACATTTGCTCTAGGGTGAAAGAAATACATGCAAAGAAATTACATAAACCTATTTGAAGAGTTTGTTCACATTTGATGTTCCCTGTACAAAGAGCACAGGAGCTGAAAGCCGGGCTCAGCTGTCCGACGGAACCTCGGGGTACCCAAGGCTGGGCTTCCTCGAGCAGCTCATCTGCAACATCCTCATCTGGAGCGTTGGTTTGAATTTTAATAGCACTTCAGCATGTTAACATTTAACAACGTGTTCCAGAGGGTGTAATTTGAGGTGAACTGTTACCCCTCTCCTGCGCTGCCTCTTTTCACTATTGCCAGGAGGCTGAAATGAGGTATCGTTGGAAACATTTTGCTTTTTTGCAACAGTATCTGTTGGTAGGTTCCTCCCATGTTAAGATTGTGTAATTTGGCACAGAGTTAAGAGTTAATGTTCAAACATGGTGAGTTGTTTCCTTTCTGAAGCTCCCTGTTCTTTGGCCCTTAACCAAACAAGGGCTATTTAGCACCTTGCCAGCGAGTTTCCTGTTTAGGAAACTGTTAACACGAACTTTATGGGCGCTTTTCTTAGCGAGACGTCTTTTTATGTGCACTTGTTGTGAAATAACAGTTATTACCACAAGTGTGTATCTGAGTCTCTGAAGTCTGGAACTCTAATGTAACATTCACATTGTTCCCTGGGAGCTGCCTAGGGTGTCAAGGTGTAACAGGCTAGGAATAAACCTCAGCTGCCCAGAAAACTCATGCAAATGTGTTTCTTCTGAGACTGGAAACTCGCTTGCCGAGGAAAAGCACGTCTGAGTGGCATCTGGGGACTTCTGCCACCACAGGAGCTTCGATGTGGCAGCCTGAAGCTTCACATGCGATGTGGAGAGGCAAATTGGCATGTCTGCCTCAGGAATAAGCTTGCTAGGACCAGATAACCCTTTCAGGGGCTTCTCACTTACCCCACTCCTGGAGCAGCAGCAGAACTGGTTTTCCTGCTAAATCCATGCACTGGGAAAGTAGAATTGCACCCTGAGGCTGGCGTTGTCATTTAGTTAGGCTGACATCTTGTGGAAGCCTTCCTAGTGTATTAAGAGCAACAAATAAGCTAATTTTACTTGATGTAGATGTGGGCTGTGTGACTTTGCTGTGCTGGGGGCCTGGAGGATGCAAGCCCTGGAGTTGCAGGTGATGGGTGCCCGGGATGTGAAGCCATGTGTATGGCACCACACAAGCATCCAGCTCAGCCCTCTGCCTGCAGGAGTGGCTGTGGTAATTATTGCTGGACGTTGGCACCTTAGAGACTGCGGGAGTATTTGCTGTTTTTTTGGCAGAAGGCAGTGTTTGTGCTGTGTCACAGGGCTGTGAGGCAGGGGGGGAGCAGGGGTGTGTGGCTGCAGCGTTCCCATGCCCGTCCTGTCACTCGGATGTGCTGCCTTGGGGCTGGGTCACCAGGGAGCCCTGAGAAGTGGGCACAGGAGAAAAAGGCATGTCTGAGGTGATCCAGCAGCAGCAGGTGTGTCTGGAGAGGGCAGTGGGAGTGGTGGGACAGGGCACCATAGGTCGTGTGTCCTTGTCTTCCTGGGAGCAAAGGACATGTGTGCTGCTGTGGAGCATGGTGGCTGTCACCATGATGTGCCATGTCACCTCCCTGTCTGGCAGCTGTCTACACCTGGCACTGGTTGCACATTTTAATTCCTCCTTGTACTAGAATGAGTGCAGGAGCCAACCTTCCCCTCTCTGTGGGCACAGCAGGGAGTGTGGGACCACCGTGGGTGCAGCCTGGCTGTGGGGAGGGACAGTGGGGTGGGAGTGGTGTAGCACAACCAGCTGTGCAGGAGGGACAGTGCAGGCATCTTTATTCTTATTCAGGTTCTCACTGACATCTGGATGATGCCATGCAGCCCCTGTGCTTGGCTGAGCTGTGGGCTCACTGTGGGAGACACCTTCCTGCAGCAAACCAGCGTACAGTCCGGCTTCCTCAACCAGCAGAGCTGGGATGTGAAAACACTGCTGAAATTCCTGTGTGTCATACTTCACTGCTCACCCTTCCTGGCCTTGAATCAGCACTGTTCTATCTGGAATTTGTTGGCAGCCCCGCTGTCACGGTGATGGAGGGGTGTGGATGGTTGTGCTCTGTAGACATGGAATTAGGCGAGGTGGCAAGGCGAAACCAAACACGAGGCAAAATGCACCTGAGCACTGAATCTCCTGCCTCCCCACGAAGCTGAACTCGATGGGAGCACACTGACATAGCACTGCCTGCCCAGAGGAAGGTGTGCCAAGCACTCATTTTTCACTTATGAAATCCCCATCATTAACCACGGTGCTGCCTCTTGTACTGACAGCCCAGAAGACAATTCACAGATCACCTGAAGCAGAAACCCCTCTGCAAACCATCTTTTTGGGGTAATTGTGTGGTGGGTGGCAGGTGGGACAGTGATAGCTCTCATCACGTGGCAGTGGCACATCTGGCTCACATCTGGGTGCTGGCTGGGGGGGAGGGATGTTGGGCTCTGCAGGGATGCTGTGAGGGCTGGTGCTGGGCAGGAGGCACTGTCTCCCTCAATAGCTCTGTGGGTTTAGCTTAACCCAAACTGACAATGAGCCTTTGATATTAACACTGGAAGTTTTTGGTGTTTAGCTGCAAAACTCATTGAGTAACTCACTGCAATTCCTGTGGTGCTGGTCCTGGTGCCATGAACTGCTACCACTGTGCTCTGGTACCTTTATTAAAGTTGGAGTTGGATTCTATCAGTAGCTATAGGAAAAGATTCTGGGTTTCAGTTGTTTAAATTCCGATGGCACACCTACAGCGGGAGTGCTTTGTGACAGAGGTGGTGATTCCTCTCCCCTCCCTGTATGCAAATCCCCTTTCTTTGCTTTGAGCCACTAAAACAAGCCCTGCTGGGGACACTGGTGTGAGCTGGGATTGAAGGGATGTGACAGGGAATGCTTGTGTGCTGCTCTCCAGTCAGGTCAGCAATGGTGGGGGAACAGCAGAAATTACAGGGAGTGGGGGAAAGAAGCAATTTTTAACACCAATTCTATCCTCTTTGATAAAGATCTGATTTAATTTAAAGTAAATTTGCACTGTGGCTAAATTTATTATCCATGATACTGGCCAGAGCTGGGGTATCATTCTGCAAAATGATTGACGTGGTCATCATGACCCTATTAAATCTACTGAATCTATTAGCTGCTCACTGACTGCAGGGCTTGTGATTCCCTCAGCAGAGTTTTGTGCTGAATATCTAAAAATCCTATTAGGAATCTGAATATTCAGGCTTTGCTATTGTGAGTCCTAGTAATCCCATGGATAGGAAAGGATGAGAGCTGGGCTGTGTTGTGCTGTGGGTCATTAGCTGGCTCCTCACTGAAGGTTTAGAAATGAGGACCAATTTTTTAATGGTAAGGCTAATTGGGTACTGGAACAAATTACCCAGAAGTGGTGAACTGTCAATTGGAGCCTTTAAAACATGATTTATTACTTAAGAGAGGGAGACCAGCTCAAACAGGACATTTGAGCTGTAGGGTGGAAGCAATGGGTAAAATTCATGGTATTTGTGTGAGCCTGGACAAAGTGACTGTGCTGTGGTCAGGGATGTCTTCAGTGTGTTCCTGTGCCCAGGAGGGTTCGTGCTGCCACAGGCTGTGCAGGTCTTCGTGTGCTCCAGAGACCACGGTCCCACTGGCTGCCTCCACTCAGACCTAATGGGGTTTGATTGGTCCCACAGTTAGTGTTTATGTTTGATTGCAAAAAGAAATTTCAGTGGGGCAAAACTTGATATCCTTGTCTCCAGGCCTGGACCTTGGTTAGAATTGGCTGTGATGATTTAAGATGTTAATGGCAGCAGGGTCTTCCGTAACCACAAAGGTGGGGTCATCCACCTCGTCTGTCCTCTTCTACCCCATTCACCAGTCCTAACAAAGGAGCCCCATTAGTAACTGCACGAGCTAAGTCATTGAATTACCACAGTTAAATTAGCAGGGAGTTTTATCCTCAACCTTCTGAAGGAAATTCTGGTCATGCTTTTGACAAGCTTCTGTACTAAAACTTCTGAATGCCAACAAGGTGGAAATAAAATGGGGCTGCCTTCCTAAAATCTAGTGGGATTAGATTAAACAGCTCTTGCAGTGCTAATAGGTGGTGTAGTTTCATGGGAAGGGATCAGCAGTCTGAAATCGGTGCTGCTCAGGCTCTAATGTGCTCTTTGGGGTGTTTTACGTAGTGGTCTCATGAACTGAATGTCCATTAGTGGAAGCCATCTCTTGGTTTTCCTCTCATCCAAAAGGCATCTGGTGCTGAGCACCGGAGCTGTTGTGGGCTGTGAAGCTGGGGACAGCAAAGTGGAATTGATGGGTGGCCTTGCTTCAAATGCCTGCTCCTGCTTCATGTTAAAATGGTAATGTGAGGGCACCCAGGGAGAAGTAAAATGGTACTTCTTGGAACAGCTGAATGTTTGGCTTTCTACATAATGGATGAATGTATCTCTTAAATCCAAAGATATTCCTGGGGAAAAAAACCCCACATGTACAGGGAGGGGTGCCGTGTGTTCAGCAACATGGTCACGTTGCCGTAGGTAAACTGGTGGGAAACACCAGGAGGAACAAGGAGCTGCCTCTGCAGGTTGATGTCTCAGAGCAGCTCGTGGTTGGTGGCAGGTTTTGGGGTGCATGGCCCCCTTGCCCCCCTCAGGGTCCAGGCAGTGCCCACCACCACCAGTGCACCCGAACTGTGGCTTCAGGGCAGGCTCAACGGGGACTTTCCAGCCTTAACTGCAGCTTGTCTCTCACATCCTCTGAGCAGGGAGCAGCAAGCTTTTGGGCAAATGAGTAGCATTAGCCTTCACTTTATTTAGAGACTTCAGCTCCAATTTTTGAACATGGAGTGAAGAACGGGCCAGCTCGGGGCTGCCGAGGGCTGTGGCATCATCAGAACAAGCTCCTGGGTGTAGTTTCAGTCACTTTTCAGTTACCTTTTGTGATGACAAGCAAATCACTTGATCAGGGAGTGACAAATCTTCAATAATTCATTAAACTATAATGACATTACAACATCCTCATTACTCCCCCCATTCTTTATTCGTACTGTAGAGTGGACTTGATGTTTTAGATTCAAGGCTGCTCATCCAGATATTTCAAACCAGCCTGTCACCTGGAGAATTGATACCTGGCATACCCTCACTGCAGTGCTGCTAAATGGGTTTGCTTCTCGACTGGATAATTATATTGATTGTGGCTTAGAACTTCAGAAATTGGATTGTGGTTGCATGAAGTGTGTTTTGAAACCCTAATATAAGCTATGTCATACAGAAAAAACTCCCAGCAAAACCAGACCACCGCTGTTGTCTTATCTGACACTCTTATTTTGGTACAAATGAGGATATTTTTGACCCAGTGTCTGATGGAAAAGAGAAGCTGCCACTGCTGTTTAGCCCTTTGCCCTCTCTAAGAGGGCTCACTCGAAATGCGCTGTATCAAACCTCAGTGAAGTCCAACTCCCTGGGGATGGGCCTGGGGACTGACTGGGAATGGTGGATTTCATACCCAACAAATGTTTTATAAGGACTGTATACTTTTGATTTTGGGCTTTTGACTGCCTGCTCAAGAGCAGTGTTGTGTGACACTGTGGATGAGGGTGTGTAGGGAGCACTGCTGTCCTGCCCACACCAGCAGAGGGAGATGGAGGCTCTACCTCCAGTGTGCATAATTACTTAAAAAAAACCCCAAAGTAAAGGAAGAAGTTGACAGTATACTTGAAATTAATAGTAGTGGTTCTGCTTTTTGCCCCTGAATACCTGTTTAACTCTTTGTCTCTTGTTTTTCAGGCTGGACGCAAAGAAAGAAGTGATGCCCTGAACTCTGCCATTGATAAAATGACCAAAAAGACCAGAGACTTGCGCAGACAGGTACTGACTGTGTTAGAGTCCAGGCAAAAGAGTGCATTTCTGCGTGTTTGCCCTCTTGGGACTGTTACCTGGGGATTTGTTTCTAGTGGGTAGTGGGCTTGCCTGCTTGTTTTTAGTGAATTAAAAGCTGAAAGCTTCCAGTGTGTGGTTCAGAGCGAAGCATGGGGTGGGAATGTAATTCCATTACCTTTGTGGTAAAGATGTTGGATTCTTAATTGTCTTCGTGGCAAGAGAGATGAAGAAATCCCCCAAAAAAACCAAAACCAACTCCCACTTCATGGATTTTGAAGATAATCACATATATTTTATAATTCTAGGACTGTTCATCTCAGCCTATTTTATTTGAGTATTGCATTTATGCAGCATCAGCCTTTTGTCTGTTTGGTTGTAAAGCAATATATTCTCCCTTTTGAGTAAACAGGAGTATGGATCAAGTTTGTTGAGAAATGTTTTTATTCTAGTAGAAAAATAAAAAGTTAAATCAGCGTGTTGTTTAATCATCTCGGGGAAAGCAGCAAATTTACTCAGACAAAACCAATATGAGCTGCTAAATCAATATTTGTGGCCAAACTGGTGACTTGCACTTCTATAACTAATCCATTTTTTTAAGGAGATTTAATTTAAATTGAAGCAAAAAGTGTATAGACAAGACTTAGTGGAGGGAAAGCCTTGGTCACACAAAGGAAAAAGGATCAATGACAAAAGTAGTTTAAGCTTTACGTATTAATACAGTCAAAGGAAGCAGCAGTGGAACTGCTGAGGAATAACTCATTCTTTTATTTTATTTTAGCTCCGCAAAGCTGTTATGGACCACGTATCAGACTCTTTTCTGGAAACAAATGTTCCACTTTTAGTATTGATTGAAGCTGCCAAGAATGGCAATGAAAAAGAAGTTAAAGAATATGCCCAGGTTTTCCGTGAACATGCCAACAAATTAATTGAGGTAAGATGGTACAAATTAAAATAAAATTATCGCCAGTTAAATTAAGGCAAGATGAGGCAAAACACGTTTTTTGGTTCAGCTGAAACATGCAGCAATTTCTGTAATAAATTTGTTTTTAAAATTTTATTTAAATGAATTTAAAGGCAGTTTAATTTAATATTTAAGTAATTTAAAATGTAAGCTTTTTAAAAAGCAGCTATCAAATAACCCCTGTAGTTGTAGATATTATACAATTTGAGTATATGATAAAGGTAAATTGATTTGTTACTTGGAGGTGGTGAATTGGAGTAAGGGAGACCATGGCAAGACTGTCCTGCTGGATTGAAGCCTGGAGGTTTTTTATTTTCAGTAAAATCCAACTAAAGATAAAAAGGCCTTTTCTTGGAAGACCTTTAGTGCAGGGAAAGCCTTGGTCACACAAAGGAAAATGAAATGGAAATGAAACCAACTTGTGTGTTTGTAAAGAGCAGAAAACAGACAAACAGAAAACTTGGAATGACAACAAAACTGATCCCTGCCACCTTTTTCTGATGAAAACCCAAAGGCTATCCAGCTGGTGGTACTGCAGACCAAAGCTCTAATTGGTGGGAAGACCGGGTTAAATGGGGCCAAACTGTCTTAACCAGAATTACAGAATTATTTGTCTTGGAAAAGCCCTCCAAGATCATGGATCCACCCTGTGCCCCCATCCCCACCTTGTCCCCCAGCCCAGAGCACTCAGTCCCATGGCCAGGCCTTCCTGGGACACCTCCCAGGGTGGGGACTCCAACACCTCCCTGGGCAGCCCCTGCCAGTGCCTGACCACCCTTTCCAGGCAGAAATTCCTCCTGAGGTCCAACCTGACCCTCCCCTGGCACAGCCTGATGCCGTTCCCTCTCCTCCTGTCCCTTGTTCCCTGGGAGCAGAGCGCCCCCCCCCCCCCAGCTCCCCCCTCCTGTCAGGGAGTTGCTTTAAAGGTCATTAGACTGCTGCTAAAGGAAGCAGATTTCCAAGGGTGCTGTGTCCACAAAGAGCAGCAGCAGTTCATGCCCTGTGTTCATGGATATGTTTTGGGACCCTCGGCCTCTTGCCACTGTGTTTGCGTGAGAGTTCTGTGCCGGTTGATGCAAGGAACAAACAGCTATAGGTATTGTTGAGGAAACATGCCACTAGGAATAAGCTTCAAAAACCCCTCCTGTGCTCTTCAGGGCTTTGAGGCATTGGCTGGTTGTGTTTAACCTTAGCCAGCTCCCTGAGAACAGTCCCAGGCTGGTTCATGTGTTTTTGCTCTCTTTGTATCTCTGTGTTTGATAATGTAGTCCATGTGTCTCCTGGGCTCATAGGGAATACTCTCACAGCTTGACAGATTTAAATTGCTCAGGAAAAAGACTTATCAGACGTCAGTAAAAATAGTTTCTGACTCTTGCACAATATATCTTTCTCGGGGCTCCGAGTGCAGTGAGTAACTGCCCCATAGTCAGGGGTGCATCAAGCTTGTCCAGCTCTTCAGAGCTGCTGTCTAAGCAATGAAGATCTTTAGTTCTTTGGGGGCATCCATTCTTCATTTTTGGCCTGTCACATTTCAGTGTCAGTGCCATCCTCCTGGAGTTTCAAAGTTACTCTAATCTCAGTTTTAAGGAACTCACGTTGTTCTGCAAAGCAGCATATGGAAGGCAGTGCTGTTGTGCCCTGCCTTGGCAGCAGGATACAGCCCTGGGAACACTTTGAAGTGGGTTTCATTTAAGCCTCCCTTCTTCGTGTTGCAAGCCTAATTTATCTAGAAAATTATTTTTAGGGCTTGTTTACAGAAAAAGTTGCCTGGTGTAACAATAGCAGTGCCTGTTCTGCCAGAGCTGTGCCACCTCCTCAGTGGATGCCTGGTGTCCATGCACCAAGTTTCTGGGCATGATTACAGAGGAGGGATTGTGCTGCTCTGTCCATGAGCTTCTCTTCCCCTGCTTTGCCAGGTGAGCCCACACTCCTGCCCCCTGAGCAGCTGTGTCCCAGCCACAGCACTGTTCTTGCTGGGACCTCAGAGCACTTTGCACTGGCTTTACCTGGTGTGCAAATGCTAAGCTGCAGAGGAGTTTTGCTGAGCCTCTGCACAGCCAGACACTCTTGTCTTCCAGAAAGGACACATTCAACAATATTTCTCACTGACATCAAAAGGTTCTGTTAGAATGATGTGCTGCTTTTGAAGGCTTGCTTACTGCTTTTGCTGTCTGAAATGTAACTATAGCTATAGAGAAGCATCATCCAGATGGCTGCTTATAAACCTCTTCCCTGAATGGAGATGGATTAATATATATGCTTAGCTTTGACAGAAGAGGAGTAGTGCTCCTGCAGAGCCCTTGTCCCGAGGGGCTGGAGAGCCCCTGAGAGTCATACACAGTGTCAGATTTACTGTGGAGGAAGATGGGTCAGAGTGGCTTGCACTTACAATGTTTTGGTGTGTCTCTGTCAGAATGGAGAAGGATGTTTGCAAGTTCCCTTGTCATTCTGCTCCTGGGCAGGAAACTCAGCTGCAGGTATCCAGAGAAACAATAAAAGATTGTGTAAGAGCAGAACACAAGATGTTTCACTGGGTGAGATGAGAAGTGATTGCTTCCACCTGCTTTCAGTGGAAGATAAGTGTGCTGGGGAGCTTATCATAACTACCCTCAGAAGTGCTGCTGAGTGACTCAAGACATCAAATGTGACAAAACAGCTGCGGCACGGAATGGAGCTGTGTTGTGTATCATGCTGTGATTGACAGTGTTGCAGATGCAGAGGAGAACATGTCCTTCCCTGTAGTGCTGAGGGAGGGGAAGAAGGGCGTGTGAGAGACCTGCTGTGCACGAGGGAACCCAGCACATCCCCATCTGGACTGGTTTTACACCATGGGTTCGGTACCCGTCTGTGCTGTGCCCTGGAGGAGTCAGTGATGCTTTCCTGGTGAACCAGCCACTGAGAGATATATACTGAGAGAGTAGATATTTGTTTAATTATTATTTTTTAAATACTAAACTGTTGCAGGGGTTGGCCAGGCAGGAGGAGTGGCAGTGCTAGTTTTGCCCTGGGTTAGCACAGAGAGTTCTTGCTCCTGCAGTGCAGAGGTGTTTGTGGGCCCTGCAACTACCTGTAAGGAAATGCAAGCACATGATTTGGGTAATTTCATTTTGAAACATTCCCTTCTTGGCAGCAGAACACTCTGCTTTGTGGTTCCTAACGTCCAGGCAGCCAAATTTGACCAAAAGGTGCAATAACCACAAAAATGTGATTTGCCTGCTGGGTCTGTGTCTTCTGGAAAGCCCATACCAAAGCCATGTCCCAAAGGGCTCCCATCTAGTTTGTTTCCCACGTAGTAAAATACTAACCCTTTTCTCCTGCCTTTTGAAAGCTGAGTAATGGTAAAATAGTAGAATGAGACTTGTCTCAGTTAAATAATAAGTTTCAAAGATATCTTTCAAAGTTGCTCTGTGCTAACAGACCTTTAACTAGCGAGTACTCTGCCTGGGTTTGGCTGAAGGAGTTTAATTCAGGAACTGAGAAACCAATTTAAATGCAACACACAAGAATAACAGAAAAGACAGCATTTTGGGAACCAGCTTAAGAAAAAGTTAAATTCACTTGTGAACTATGGAAGTCTTCCTAATTTGCAGGTTGTGAAGTAGTTACTACATTCCAATGGTTTTTCCGATGCTGGGTGAGGTAGCCTTGGCTCTCCAACCTCTAACTTTGCTCTTGAGGAAAGACAGCTTGGCACTGGCATCCTCAGATCCTCCCCAGAAGAAACTAGGCTGTCCTGCGACTTGGTGCTGGTGTTTAATGATGTCACTTAGCACCACGCTGGCTTTTTGTCCCTCCCAGCCTTTGAAGAGTGTTTGTGCCCGAGCTGCCTTTGTGCGGTCACTGCAGGGGCACTCCTGGCTGCTCTCTGAGAAGGGAAAGAGCCAGAGATGTTAAGAAGAAACCTTTGCTACACTATTGAATGCTTGAGAAAAATAAAAATTAGCTTGTCAATTTGTCACTTTTTAGTTTTAATGGAAAAGCTTTACGGGCCTTACAAAATCAGGGAGTTAAAAGGTAAATAAGAACAGGGTCCAAGTTAAAATCCTCCAGTAGCTGTTTGCTTGCTGAAGAGTATTTTGGAGAATACTTTTGGAGTTAGTAATTCTTTAAAAAGAATAAATAATCTCCTCTTACTCATTTGTCAAATGTTTTTTCTTAACTTAAATTTTATTTATAAGTCTCTTTCTCAGAGAAATGTTGGTAAGACCAGGGAGGCAAAAGCTCTCAGTGGTGTTTCGTAAGCATTGATTTTTTTTTTTCTAATTGCTTTAATTTATCTGAAAAGACTGCTCTGTGCCTTTTTTTTAATGCACTGGGTTGCGTCTTGCATATGGAGAGATGATTTTCTCATTTTCGGTGAAAACCCATGAACAGATGCAGGCAGCAAATTTATTTGCTTGGAAAGAATCACATTTGGGCACTTGCAGCTCCATAAGCTTTCTGTAGCCTCTTGCAGTGACATTTCCCCCTCCTGTTACCCTCACTGAATAGCTTGATGTCCTGGAGTCATTCTTCAGCCTTCAGTCTAAAAATACCCCTCTCCAAGAGCCCGAGGCCTTGCACACTTGCTACATTTTTCTTGCAATTATCCTGATTTGCTCAGACTTGCAGCCCGTATATTCTTCAGAGAGTCTTAACAACTGCAGGTTTTTTACATGTGAAAGGCTTTTAAAAAATGTGAATTAGGTGAAACGTAGCTTGGATTTAAAATAAAAACTGGCTTTTGGACTGGAGACAAGGTGAGGGTTTTGAAAAGCTGAGGCTTGGCTGTGCTGTGTTCATGAGGGATAACTTACCTGGGCATGGCAAGTTACCATTTTTTACAAACAAAGCATGGGTCCAGCAGATCCAGAAGTTAATCTGGTCTGACAAGATTATCCTTTGTGTCTATCAGCCACCTGATCTCCAAAGTTCCTGCAGAGTTTTTCAAAGCAGCATCTTTGGAGTGGGGAGTGGACTGGCTTTGCTTATTCTCTCAATCTCTTCCTCCCTGCCAGCACCCGTGTGGGTCGGTGCTGCCAGGCAGAGATGGGGTATCTTGAGTCATCACCCAAATCACTTATTGGCTTGAAATGTTTTTCTGAATTCTGTTAATCTCTCAAAACCCAACATTTTCCAGCACCTGTTTTTCCTGCTCAGTACTTTAATTTACAGAGGAAAAAAAAATCTGCCAACTCAGGTTTGTCTTTTATTGCTTTTATTTTTAAGGTAATTGTCTATTACAAGGAAAATGTTGTTACGCTGTGCTCTGGAAGAAGAGAGACAGAGTTAGTCCAGACTCATTCCCCATTTAAAATGGAGACAAAAATGAGCAAAATGTCTCTTGCAAAGCACAAGCACGTTTTCTTTAATTTGTCTATAGATAACCTTGGCAGCAATTTAAAACTAATGTCTTCAGTAAATGACCAGTGTAACTCTAATGTGCCCTCTAAAGTCCAACACTCTTCAACAACCGATGCACTTTCCTTTTAAGTTCATTTTATTAGTCAACTAATTCATAAATAAATTAAATTTTACTCGTAGAACATGCTTTCCTTACATTCATAATCAGGAAAGCAGGAAAGCCTCAGCAGAAAAATGTTCCTACATTTTTCAACAAAACTGGATATACAAATTTAATACATCATACATAAGTAAAGGCAAGTGACCTTTTAATAGGAGAACTTCTGTTCTCGTAAGGTTATTTTTGAGGCCAATCTTCTAATGCTACACCAAATAATGTATGAAAGGGTCTGTAGAATGCTGGTAGAGTTTAAAAATCATGTTGGAAGAGGAATAAGAGACTTCAGGGTAATCTTTCTGTCCACATTTCATTGTAAGTGCACACAGGGAAGCAAGGCAGTCGGTAATGTAACAGGGACACTGATGGCACAGATGAAGGGATTGAATCCTCACGTGTCTGGGCAGCGATTGGGCTGTTTGGAGACATTTCTCTGTTTGAAAATCATCTCAGTTCGCTGCTGATTTGTGGAGGAGAGGTATTTCTGCCATCCTTCCCCACAGGGACAGTCATCATGGGCAGGATTGTTGAGAGGGAAGGGCTTGGTGTGTACACACTGGGGCTGGGGGAGACGTGAAGGGTGTAGAACTTGGAGGTGAACGAGTTTAGGGTTTGGGAGATTGTGTTAATGTGATTTTATCCCACTAGAAACAGCCCTATATTTACTCAGTTCCTTTTTCCTTCGGAGGCAGAAGCTTTTGAGGAAGGGGAATCTGTAAAAGAGGTCAGTAAGTGTAAGCACAGTTAAGTGTCGTGGTGTTGGCGTGTTGTCCTCAGAGGTGGGTAAGAAATGATAGAGCCCTGGCCATTTCATTTTCCAGATGTTTGCATGTTAATTCCAACAGCATTTTTAAGTAGCTTTTTGAGTACAGCTTTTATAGATCTGGCATAAATGTCTTAATTCTTGATATTTAGCTAAAAGCCTTGATGCATGTCTGGATTTTCATCATCTTAGTCATTAGCAAGATTGGATTATTAGTCATGTAGTGTCATCAAGGAGTTGCCTGAAATCTGCTCATTACTAATACTGTTTTGTCGTCTTCTTCAAGAGCATAGTGTACTTACAATTACAGTTACACTTGCCATGAACAGCTGTCTGAATCACCAAAAACTGGTTTAAACAGCTAATAATAGGCACCAAGTTGGAAACCTTTGTCAGATCAGAAGGCAGCATGTTCTGAGTGATGAGCAAAATGAGATAGGAAAGAATTACAATTTCACAGAATCACAAACTGGTTTGGGTTGGAAGGGACCTCAAAGACCATCTCATCCCACCCCCTGCCATGGGCAGGGATACCTTCCACTAGCCCAGGTTGCTCCAAGCCCCGTCCAGCCTGGCCTTGGACACTTCCAGGGATCCAGGGGCAGCCACAGCTTCTCTGGGCAACCTGTGCCAGGGCCCCACCACCCTCACAGGGAAGAATTTCTTCCCAATATCCCATCTAGCCCTGCCCTCTGGCAGAGTGAAGCCATTGCCCCTTGTCTGTCCTTCCAGGCCCTTGTCCAAATTCCCTCTCCACCTCTCTTGGAGCCCCTTTAGGTCCTGGAAGGGGCTCTAAGGTCTCCAGGCTGAACACCCCCATCTCTCCCGACCTGTCTTCATTTCCACTAGGTAAACATAAAGACATTTCTGGAAAAGGGTAATTATTTGGTTACTGTCCAAATATCACTACTAGAAACACTTTTATTTTAAAGAAAGACATTTGTGTTGCTAAGAAGCATCTCAGCTGAGGGCTTGAAAGTTTGAAAGTTTCAGCTGAAGCTCAGCTCTCCATCACACACCGTGGTGTCATTGCTGTCGCGGTGGCTCAGATCGACTTGTGTAACTAATGTGTTTTGTGCTTATAACAACATTTTAACATTTTAGCTTGTTTGTCTGAGGAAGGAATAGTTCCTGTGCCAATAGTTACATCTGCTGCCACAGCTGCATCAATGAGGGGCACAGTGCCCACATAGCACACTGGTGTTCTTTACCAGCTCTGCTTTCTCTCAGGTCTTTGGAGAGGATAATCCACCAGTCTGGGAATAGAGGTATTGCTGTACCACCGGCACTTTCCTACTGGGGGTATATTTTATGCTATAGATGTATTAATTCCCTTCAAACACCTCTTCCCCCTCTTTGCTTGAAAAATTTCCCTGTTGGCAGGAGAGAAGTGCTCTCCCTGCTGCACTTGCTGTGCTGGAAATGGAACCCAGTTTGGTTTGTCATGATGCACAAAGTCTGGATCTGCCCAGCTGTGTGAAAAATGGCCCATCCCTCGGAAACCTTGGCAACACGTGGTCACACTGTTGGGAAAGACATTTCCTCTGGGCATGGAAGGAGCTCACCAGTGTGGAACAGAGCTGCAGCAAGGACAACTGTATCTGGAATGGCACCAGGTAGCTGGAGTGGTGTTTGGAGACAACTCTGGACAGAGTGAAAGCCAAGTGCAAAGCTGTGTTCCTTAACTAGATTTTTAGACACACAGATCAGTTTGAAATGGGGAAGTTTTAGGATTTGATCTCAAATGAAAGGTGGTTACCCATGAAAATATTAAGCAATTGCTTCACTATAATAGGGAGCAGAAGGTACACAATATATTTATTTTTATACTATTATACTATTTACTAGAGCATGTAGTGACAGGGCAAGGGGGAATGGCTTCAAACTGCTAGAAGGCAGGGATAGGTGGGATATGGGGAAGAAATTCCTCTCTGTGAGGGTGGGGAGGCCCTGGTACAGGTTGCCCAGAGAAGCTGTGGCTGCCCCTGGATCCCTGGAAGTGTCCAAGGCCAGGTTGGACGGGGCTTGGAGCAACCTGGGCTAGTGGAAGGTGTCCCTGCCCATGGCAGGGAGCAGGAACTAGATGGTTTTGAGGTCCCTTCCAACCCAAACCATTCTGTGATTCCATGATTTTGTCTCTGATCCGTTTTCTTTTGCCATCACTTGGCAACCTGTTGAAATAAAACCTCCTGTAACCTCCATTTCTCATTGCCCAAAACATTTGAATCAAAAATACCAACCCTTTACTTGCCAGTTTTGTTCCATCCAGATGAAACCTCCCCTCCTTGTGTTTATAACCAGACTGGAAATTCAAACTATTCTCATGTTCTGTGTGAGGTTGCAGAGCTCTGGAAATAGTTCTCTCGTTGTAGTCCTTCATTCCCCCCGGTTCTTTACGTCTGGAGTTTTTCTGTGCATGCTTTGTTTTGTTTAAAGACTTGGACTATTTTCAGTTAATACATTGGGATTCTGTTGTTCACAACAAGCTCTTGCAAGGTACCTTCTGTGCAGCTGCAGCCACATGCAACTACTTAAGTCACATAAAATCACCAGGCAGTTGACAGCGTGGCTCTGGTAACTCACTGCACAGTCCCTGAGGATCTGATCCAAAGTCCTCCTGCATTAAAGAAGTGGCTCTGTTTTGTGTAATTCCTACCTAGTTATGCCTCTGCAAAACGAGGGGTTTGTAGGGTTAGAGCTATAACACATCTAGAGCTGCAGCACTTCTCCCTGTGCAGTGCCTGCTAGGGCTGGATGTTAAAATGCTCGCATTTGTCTTGAATATTGAGCGTAGTGTTCAGGTGAATAAATAAATGTATGGACTTAGTGAATAATGAAAGACTTTTTGGAGAGGGATGGAGATTACATAATCGACACATCTCTTCTGAGAGTCCTCAGTTGCCATTAGTTTTGTCAGAACAGTTGTTTCTGCAGATAAATTAATTTCCTGGGCTTTGACCAGCAGGAAGGGAATTGGGACTTTTTTTTTAATATCAAGGAGGAAGAAATCAGATGTACTGTATTTGAATTCTGTGAGAATATCATATACTTTTCTTTAGCAGGTCCTCAAGAGGAAAATGTGGAATGGCTGCCTGTCCACTCTTTTTTTGCTTTTAAAATGGGTGCTTTTTAAGCTGCTTATAAGTTGGAATTTGCATTCCCATAGAAATCGTAAAAGGTAAAGCAAATAAAATATAATAAGCAGCTGAAATTTTGGAGTTCAGTCAGAAATGAAAATGCCAGGAACACCTTTGAAAAGCTTGGTTTCTGGGGTGTTGAAATTTCCAAAGTGTCTGTGTACACGTGGATGGGATTTGTTATTTCTGTGTAAGGGCTTGTGAGCATCAGTTACCAGAGGATGCTGCTTCATGTTGAACTGAGAAGTTTTTCAATCTAAGACAGTTGTAAAACTTCCTTCTGCAATGCTCTTTTTCCAACTGCAGGTTCAAATGAGAGTGCTCAGACTCTTAGAATTCAATTAGTGCATGTTTGGCTGCTGTGTAGAGATGTATAATCCTGAGTTATAACAATGCTGGGTGGCAGGGGCAGCTCTGACAACCTTAAATTATGCAACAATAAACACATTACAGAGCCCTCTCTGGGTTGCACCAGCACCCATTTAAGAGGCTTTGCCTTCTGGACTTCCTGAACAAGCTGTCCTAAAAACTTGACCTGTAAACAAGGAGGAAAACCTGGGTGGTGTTTCCATGAATTCAGTCCAGGTGCACGAGTCAAAGGCTTTAATGCATTTTTTATTGTCGGCCTTTGAAATCCTCAAAAAGGAAGATTTAAAGTGTTAGGGATTACAGTTCCTTTTTTCTCTTCCATTTTTTGTCTCTGTTAAAAATGCAATTTGCCAGTCCTTCAATAAAGAGTACCAGGTAAAGTAACCTCTCTGCCTAAGCCAGGGAGTCGGTGCAAAGAGAAGGCAGAACAAGTACAAAGCTGGAGTGATATTGCTGGGATATGTTACAGAGTGTAATTTAAGGAGCTTAGCAGTGACCCCAAACTCGTGTAGTTGAGGCTGCTGCAGCTTCATAATTGCTTGAAGACTTGACTCCTTAGCCATGATCTGAACAAATTTGAAGTTAAAATTAAAAAAACAACCAAAAAATGTATTTCAGGTGAAAAAGGTACAGGAAAGGTGGTTCTCTGCCCCAGCTGCCACCACAGACAAGCTGACAAATTGTTACTAGTGGTAGAAAGAACTGCTTGCTTGTAGGAGTGACAAGATTATTCCTGATTTAAAAATTAGTAAATTCTGAAGAGTCAAAGCTAACTAGAATTTGAGGTGGAATCACTCTCTGGATGGTAACAATATTTCTTTGAATGTTGGAGTTACACCTTCTTACTAATAACATACTCCCAATTGACCCTTTGCCCCGAGGCAGCGTCTGCCTCTCTCAGAAGGAACCAGTTGAGCAATGCCTCCTCTAAAAGCACAGAGCTGTGGAATCATTTAGGTTGGAAAAGCCCTCTGAGATCCTCGAGTCCAACCATTCCCCAGCACTGCCAAGGCCACCATTACACTGTTACACAGTGCCAAGTGCCATTACATACACATTACCAAGTGCCACATCCACACCTATGTTGAATCCCTCCAGGGATGATGACTCCAGCATTTCCCTGGGCAGTCTGTGCCAGGGCTGGACAGCTCTTTCAGTGAAGAAATTTTCCCTAATAACCAACCTGACCCTCCCCTGGCACAGCTGGAGGCCGTTCCCTCTCCTCCTGTCCCTTGTTCCCTGGCAGCAGAGCCTGACCCCCCCCGGCTCCCCCCTCCTGTCAGGGGGTTGCAGAGCCAGAAGGTCTCCCCTGAGCCTCCTTTTCTCCAGGCTGAGCCCCCCCAGCTCCCTCAGCTACTCCTGCTGCTCCAGCCCCTTCCCCAGCTCCATTCCCTTCCCTGCACACGCTCCAGCCCCTCCATGTCTCTCTTCTATGAGGTCCCAGAACTGGACACAGCCCTGGAGGGGCCTCAGCAGGGCCAGCACAGGGACAGTCCCTGCCCTGGTCCTGCTGCCACACCATGGCTGGCACAGCCCAGGGGCCATTGGCCTCTTGCCCCCTGGGCTCATGTCCAGCCCCTGGCACCGGCACCCCCAGGGCCTTTCCCAGCAGGCACTTTCCAGTCCCTCTGTCCCAGCCTGGAGCTGCAGGGGTTGTTGTGACCTAAGTGTAGAGCCTGGCACTTGGCCTTGTTGAACCTCACACTGTTGGCCTTGGCCCATGGATCCAGCTTGTCCAGATCCTTCTGCACAGCCTTCCTGCCCTCCAGCTGATCAACACTCCCATTCAAGTTAGTGTCATCTGCAAACTGACTGAGGGTGCACATGATCCCCTCATCCAGGTCATGGGCAAAGATATTAAGCAGGACTGGTGTCAGTACTGAGCACAGGGAAACCCCAGGAGTTACCCCCTTCCCCAGCACTGTTTCCCACCCTGTTGATGGTGCTCCTGGCCACTAGTGCTCCCTAAGGGTAGATGTGGCACTCAGTGCCATGGTCTGGTAACCATGGTGGTGGTGGATCAAGGGTTGGACTTGATAATCTCAGAGGTCCTTTCCAACCCAGCTGATTCTATGATTCTGTGTGTGGAGATACTTGGCTGCTGATGCTCCTGGCCCTGCCCGGGTGCTGTCACATGAGCTGTGAGCTCCTGGTGACTCTCCTGGATGCCCTGAGGTGCCCCCAGTTTGGGCAGCCCCCTGTGCACTGCTCTGGAGTGCTCTGCTGCAGACTGTGCCGACGCTGGAGCCACTCACATCGAGTCATCTTGCCATGTGCTGATGTCACCATTAATACCAGTGAGACTGGAGTTACCAAACCTGATCAGTAGGTGGAAGCCCCTTCCAGATGAGTCTGTCCAGCTGTTTCACTTGGCACCATTAGCTCCATGCTGGGAACGGCTGGGGCTGCATGCTGCTCGCTGATGCATTTGTCACTGGGGGGAAATTTAAGCTCATTCATCTAAATACCAGCAGCTGCTTGGGGTCTGTCCTGCCTTTTGGGGTCCCTGAAGCCATCTCTGGGCCATGATGTAGACTCTGAACTGAGAGAGCCTTGATGCTGCAGCAGAAAGCTGCCTCTCAATTGGTCTGTCATCGCTGTGAGAGGTGTCTCTGAGCCGTGCTGGTCTGTGTTCTCGGCGCTCTCTTCATTCCCAGAGTATTTTTAACTTTTTTCAAGAGATTGCTCGTTATGCTGATTACGTTATTTGCGATGGTTTTGTCTCCTTTGATGCCTGTGCCAGTAGTGCTTATGTAAAGGGACTTGATGATATTGAATGGTAAGAATGAACAAATGCAGCGGGAATTCAATTGCTATTTTGCTCTCAAGCACAAGTGTTCTTCTTTCTAAATCAAGTCTGACCACTTACTATGTCACTCAGCTGCTTTGTTGGAGACATGGAGAAACTATTTAATTTACATTTCATTTAAAGGAAATTTTTGTTCACTTGAGGTGCAGTATTTTATTTAGAAGTTTTGGAAACGTATGATTTCCAAGTGCTCTGCGGACTTTAAAAGAGCTGATCTTTGTCTCAGCTGCAAAATGCAGTGTGTTATGGGTACGTATCAAATAACTGGCCAGCAGTACCTTATTCTCTGTACAGACAGGGAGTTTGAAGGTGTTTGTCAGATATCACCCAGAAGTTATTGAAGATGAGTTCTTTCAGGTACTTTCAAAATTAAATTTCTTAGTCATGCAACCATTCATCTCAACTGGTACATGCAATTTTAGAACTCATGCTATAGAACACCTGATAATTACTAACAGTTTAGAATACCTCATTGTAACGTCATTTACAACTTGATCAATAAATTGACATAGCTCTCCTTAAATTTCAAATTTTAAGAGGCTTGTGAGTGTTTTCCAATAGTTCGACAGAGCCTTCCCCTGGGCGCAGTAAACGTTGCGTTGCTGTGAATTTACAGCCCTGTCTGCAGCACTCTGAAGTCATCTCAGATTCTGCCACGTCTCTGCTTCGCTCTGATGTTCAGCAAATAGTTTGCTGGGAAGTTTGTGTGCTAATCTGGCAGAGAAACCAACCTGCCAGAGCGAATAGCTCTCTTTTGGACGGGCGTGCTGAAATGAAGTGTTGAGCTTTAGAAATGCAGCAGTAGGATGGGATGTGGCAGCCAACAGTTGGATTGTCTTAAACTGCCAAAGACCCTCAGTCAGGGAAGCACACACGCTTCTTTCATGAGGGTTGGCAGTCCCAGTCGGGCGATTTCTAAAGAAGAATTGCCATCAGTTGGGTATTCAGAAGAAAAATGACTGTTCAAAAATGACTGTGCAAAAAAGCAAAATTTCATTATACCATGGTGGGGACACTCCATTATAAACTTCTTTGCCTCTCTGTGTTCAGACAGAGCAGGGTTTCTGTGTGCTTGATTCATCACACTTGGCTTGAGAGACAGCACAACATCTCCAGATATCGGAGAGGCTGATTTTGTGATGCTTCAATGTCGCTTTTATTCAGCCCCTACTCAATAGAGCTTTGTGTTCTTCTTGCTCCTAGAGGTTGTAACTGCTGCTGTGGAGGCAGGAGTGATGGGGAAATATGGACCATAAAAAATATTGGCAAACTGGTGTTTCTCAAAAATATGACCTGTGCTTAAACCAGCAGCAAAATCTTTATTTGGCTCTTAAATCATGGTATGTGATTGTCTTTTGATTCCTTTGAGCCTCTAAACAAAAGCACGATGTGCTCCTGCTCACTGTGAACTCGGGATTTGAGACATGGAAAGTCTGCAGGACAAAAACGTGATGTTCCAAATGCAGTCCCTGTGTGAGAGGGCATTCTGGGGCCAGCTGTTTGGTGGGGGTGCCGTGCACAGGGGCTGGGCTGGAGGCTGGACATGGCAGAGAGGAGGGACAAGAGAGCCCTGGCCCCCACTGGGTGCTGCCCTGAAAACCTCCTGCAGCTCACCTCTTCACATGGAGGAATACAAAGGAATACTTGAATACAAAGACCAGGGGAAGAGAAACTTCAGGAGTAGGACACTAATATTGCTAAAAACTGACAGTTTTCTCTGTGGTGTTGAGTCTGCACAGCCTTCCTCTCAACTTCAGTTTGTTTTCCTCCAAATATAAGCTGTTGCATCTGCTTGCCTGGTTGTTCTGTGCTGGAAACACACCTCTCCTCTTGACCCCTTTGCTTTTTGTCCACTGAAACTTGATTTGGAGCTGGAGGGAGGAAAAGGCTGTGTGCTTTGCAATGGAAGGTTGCTTTTTGCTCCCCAAATTGATAATGGGATCGATGAAAACAAGTTTAATGGTATGTGGTTGATGGCTTGTGGGAAAGTAATTTATTCTGTGTGGGAACATCTGTCGTAAGGGAAAGGCTTGGGGAGGGGGGAAAGCGTGTGGTAGAGCTACAGACACTACTTCGAAATCACTTGTATGTGAATGAAAAGGATAGTTTAATTAAAGGCAGAATGGAAATTCCCCAGCTTATAGAGAAAAGTATCTGGAGAAATGTGGTTCAGTGGTGTTACTGAGCATCTGCTGGCTCCTGTTGGTGCTTTTATGGCACATTTGCTGAGGGCTTTGCAGGTTGCTCTGCCTCTGGAAGGGCAGCACTCGGTGTTCATCTCAGTTCACTTGGTGCTATTTTTACAGCTTTCTGTGTTCAAATGGCTCAGAATAACATGCTTGTCATTCACCTGTCAACTGAGAAATGTAACTTATTTCAAACTTCCTTCCCCAGAGAGTAGCTCCGATATGAGGAATATCTTCAATTACCAAGAAGTTCTGTGCTGTCCCCTTTCTGCTCTTAAAAGGCAGGTGTTTGTTTACAGAGGTCTCTGTTTTGGGCTGACCTAGTTAGAGGTGCTGCTGTGCAGCAGGTCAAGGAATAAAGTTTTATCATCACAAGATGCTGCTCAGATTTTGGAGGATCGTGGATGCATCTTCAAGGTCCCCTGTATGGGTTTTATTTGATGAATCACAGCGTAAACGGAGGGCTGGAGGAACCTCCCTGGCACCTCAGGCTTTACCTGGATCACATCCCTGTATCCTGTCATGGAGGTGCTCTGTGCAACTCCAACAAATCAGGTTGAGCTTTGCACCACCCCTGCACAGGTGAATCGCTCTGTGAGCCTCTGAGTTCTTTTGTGTCGACATCCAGTAGGATATAGAAGTGTTTGAAGAAAAGGGAGCATCCCTATGCTTATGGACATGAGGGTATTTAACCATCAGATCATGGGAGCTGGAATTTTTCATTGTGTGGTTGCTGTTGTCTCACCCAAGTGAGAATGGGCTTTTAAACCCTGACTTCAGGTGCTACCAATGCTGCTCTTGTACATTTTGCTGGAGAGACCTTACCTGGATCATTGGTGGCAGTGATGTCTGTCCTGTCTGACGGGCTGGGGGGGAGAGGCTGGACATGACCCAGCCCAGAACCCCCCGTGCTCTGGGCTGATCCCCCAGCGTGGGCAGCAGGGCAGGGGGGATTCTGCCCCCCTGCCCCCTCAGCTGAGACCCCCCTGCAGAGCTGCCTCCAGCCCTGGGGAACAGCACAGGGAGCACATGGAGCTGCTGGAGAGAGTCCAGAGGAGGCCCCAAGATGATCAGAGGGATGGAGCAGCTCTGCTGTGGGGAAAGGCTGGAGAGTTGGGATTGTTCAGCCTGAAGAGAAGGGTTTGAGGTGATGTAATTGTGACCTTCCAGTGCCTGAGGGAACTGACAGAAAAGATGGAGAGAGATTATTTCCAAGGGCCTGGAGTAATAGGACAAGGGAGAATGGCTTCAAACTGCCAGAGGGCAGGGATAGATGGGATTTTGGGAAGAAATTCCTCCCTGTGAGGGTGGGGAGGCCCTGGCACAGGTTTCCCAGAGAAGCTGTGGCTGCCCCTGGATCCCTGGAAGTGTCCAAGGCCAGGTTGGACAGGGCTTGGAGCAACCTGGGCTAGTGGAAGGTGTCCCTGCCCATGGCAGGGGGGTGGAACTGGATGATTTTTAAGGTTCCTTCCAACCCAAACCACTCTGTCATTCCATGATTCTATGATCTGATGTGTTAGGATTTGATGGCTCAAGAAGGAACAGGTGTCATTAATGGTTTCAAAATTGGTTAGAACTGAACTAGTGTGGATGCTTCATGTTTCCTGATGGGTTACTGGTCACTATTGGGAGTAGGCAAAAGGTTTCCTACAGAAGGAAATAAACCCCATTTCCAACAGATGTGTTTTGTTTCCTCCCACCTCTTTCACAGGTTGCCAACTTGGCCTGTTCCATCTCGAACAACGAAGAAGGTGTGAAGTTGGTTCGCATGTCAGCCAGCCAGCTGGAGGCCCTGTGTCCCCAGGTAAGGGAGAGCATAAGAACATAAGACAAACCCTAATAAGTTGGGCAACTGGTCCTGCTTAGGACTTGCTCTGGTCCCCTAGTGGCTGTCTGTGGACTTGCTGCAGAAATGGACTTTTTCCTTAATATACACAGAGAGTGAAATGCAGTGAAGGCATCAATATTTAGAAACTTTAAAATCCATGACTAAGGAATCAATGATGTGAATGGGTCATTTTTATGTCATAGCTCTAATTCCATTTGGCCAGGGGATTCCAGTAACGTGCAGCACAGTAAAGCAGGGAACCTTCAGTGGTTTGCTGTGCACATTCATACTGCAGAATGGTGCCTCTTGAAGGTATTACTGCTCCTGTGCTTGCTGTAAGATGAATTATAGAATATTATTTTTTTGCTTGAGTAGAATATAAATATGCCAAAAAACTCTCGATGGGTAGGATGAGAGGAAGCTGGATTTGTGTGAAGAGTTTGAACCTGGCTGAGACTACCTTCTAATTAATAACTTTTTAGTGGAAACAAGGAAATTAAGTTTATATAAGTACTAGACTATCCTTTTCCCTTTTGACAGCCTGATGTTTTAAATGTCAACAACTAGATACTTGGATGAACCCCTGAAGACTACAGTGAGCTGTTGATTCTTGTAATTTACATTTTTTAAAGAACAGGAAATTCAGATCTAAAACATCCAAATAAGCTGTTGTTGGTAAAGAGGAACTAATGGAAAATATGTGGTGAAATGGCATTTTATGAAAATAAGGTGTATTGTCTCAGGATTACTTGGAATATGTATGGTTTTCCCATATATACAGGTATTTTTTAAAGCCACTTGAAGGGAAGAAAATTATTTTAACCTGTACCCACCTCAGCAGGAGGGGAATTTTGAGGGAACAGGTGAAGCTGGTGTGAAGAGCAGGATTGTTTTACCCTTTGCATTACTTCCAAGTAACAGTGCTGTTAAACAGGTGAAGATGAAGCACTAAATGCTATCCAGGAGGCCTTTTGGCATCCCACGGTGCCTTGTGTGGTTCCCACTCCTGCATCCAGCCCTGGGGCCAGTGCATCAGCTGTGCTGGCTGTGCCCTTCTCTGCCTCCCACATCGGGGGCTGCTCAAAACCAAAGGTCAAGTTTTACAATTGGAACAAAGCATGTGGAAGAAAAAGCTTTTGAAAATCCATTTTATGTAATATAAGGGCTTGCTCTTTCCTGAAGTAGCCAACTAGGCTGATGTAATTTTTTCCCAGTTGTCTCCAAGAATATGGGTGTCTAACGCATGGTGTTCTAAACAAATGCTGGTGTTTTTGAAAATAATCATCTGAAGAAAGTTAGATTTTTCTTTGAATATGTTTCTGGTGAGTGTCCAAGTCTGTGGGGGTGTTTTCTCCTCCCCATTGCTGAAATTGTGTATTTCAGACTCTTCTATCTTTGTTTTTTCCAACAACTGCCTATTTTAATAACTCCTGTATAAAATAAGCACCATAATAGTCAGCATGAAATAATGACCCAACTGTAGTCACTAGTCACCAGTGGAGCCACATCTCCTGAAGTGCAGCTGTTAACCTTTGACTTCAGGGATTATGGACAATATATTTAACACATATTGGAAGCTCTGAGTATCTATAAATGCACAAGGGCTTTAACTGATGGATTTTGGCTTTACAAAGGTCACATCTCTGCACTTCCAAGCCTACAGTTTAGATGCTCCACTGCACAGTCTTGCCTTAATTTCAGGGTCGTCACCAAGAGATTAGTAAATGACACTATAGATGTTCATAGCAGTTGAAAGAGTGCTTTTATATTACATTACATGCTCTCGAGTTGATTCTTTAATGCTCTAAGAGTATTTAAACATGTTGTGAATCCTGAGAGATAATTAGGGGCACTTGTCTAAGCTGTTTTACAAATGGCATCTGTGTTTTCTCCTAACAATAGTTTGTCTTGTGCCAGTGTAAGTGATGCAGCACTTCATCGTCCTCCTCCTCAGCTGCCTCACTCAACAGTCCCCAAACCTTGGCTATTCTGTAGAATCTCTAAAAGCTTCTAGATATCCAGAACAGCAAACTGGGATTTTATTTCCTTTTTTACATAATTACCTATTTATTTTGCAGTTTACTCCTGATGAGATTTGCAGCTGCTGCTTGATTCCTTTTGGGTGGCCATGCTGAACAAATAAGTGAATTAGGCATAAGATACAGATGAAACCCAACAGTATATGCCCCCCCCTTTTTTTTTTTGCCTTAGGAGGTATTTTTCCAGGAAAACGCTGGATTCAGAATGAGTCGAGTCAGTCAGTAATTATGATAGTCTCAGAAACTCAAGTGACTGTATCAATATCACACAGAAATATGATGTATGAAGTGTAATTCAAGATATTGCTGTGGTTGAAAGGATGGAACAGAAATTTAAGGCACTTGAGTCCCAGGTAACCTCTTAAATAGTTTAGCTGAGTAGAGACCATTCTGCGAGTAGGGAATTCCTGGTTAAAGAATGATTTCTGCAGAAATCAATCTGTAGAGTTAATTATAAAAGCTGTATCTCAAATAGAGCCTTTATTCACTCCCTTGCCATCAAGAGCCATTGATCTGGCAGCAGGAGTAAGAAACAGGCAACCCTTCAAACTGGCCAGGGAAAACCTGGAAGTTTTGTTGCTGTGGACAAGCAGTGAGTCCTTTGCAGTGTCACCCTTGGGTTCAGACATTCCCATGTTTGAAATCTAGTTCTTTGAGGATGAAGAAGATGCTGAAAATGTTTCATCCAAAAGTCTCTACAGAAGCAGATAGTTAATTTGTGTAGTGTGGCTTTGTTGCTGGAAATCAGCTCTTCCTCAGGAGTAACATCTTCCTTCCTGTTTGTGGGTCCCCAGCCAATTAGCACAGAAATTAATGTGAAGTTGAAGACTTAATGGGATATTTAGAGCTCCCTTTTGACGGTGCAGGAGGAGCTGTTGGGAAGAGCTGTGCCTGCTCTGGAGCAGCCAGCTGGGTGATTTGTGTTAGCCTGGGTTTACAGGGGAGAAATCAGGCAGCTTCAGGGCATCACTGATGTTTTCCTCATGAAGCCCTGAATTCATTCTTTTGAGAACATGCCTTGCTCAAAGTCTGTGCATGGAAGGGAAGCACCTTTGTCCACAGCTCCATGCCTTGCTGGGTGGTGGGGAAACCACTAAGCCAGTCTGGAGGGGGTTAAGATGAAGGAACTAAAGTCCTCATCACTGCAGTTCAATTAAAAAAAAAAAAAAAAAAAAAAAAAAAAAAAGCTTAACATGACTTTATAATGGAAATGGAAAATTACTGCTGTGGAATGCTTGGAAGAGCTGCCTGTGCATGCATTTGCCTGGCAGAGCGGGGGGGGGAAGTTTTCTTTGCCTTCTTGCTAAACACAGAGTCTGCCAATGGTGAATTAGGGAAAGATTTTGTTTGTCTCCACTCAGAAACCTGGATCCTCGCTCCTAACTCTGGCTTCTGAGCTCTGTTTCCAAGAAATACTTGCTTTGGAGCCTGCAAAGGCTGTTTTGTAACAGCGTTTTGCATTAAAGATGCCTGAGAAGAGAGCTTAAACCATGGGAGTGTTTCTGATCATGCAAGCTGTAGGTGTTAAAAGCAACAGTGAGAATGCCCCAGCACAGCTCTTGAAAGGGAGGAGAATTCTCCAGCCTTTTGATGTGACAGTCTGTTGTCACTTGAGCTCCTTTTACCAGCTATACGTTGACTTTCTCAGTTTTTACAGCCTCCATGAAGTTCATCTATAGACTCCTAACCGAAGTGCAGTCAGGCTGGGAGTTCTAAAAAGGAATTATGGAGTAGAATTCCCATCAGGTTGGGTGTTTGCTTCTGCCAGCTAAAGCTGGAGCCCATTGCCCTGGAGTCTAACCATCTCCTGGGAAGTGTGCTGCAGGAGGAGGCCTGTACCTCCCTTTCTCCTCCACAGCCCAAATAGCTCATCCTCCTTAGAAATACTGGGAGGACACTGGGCAGAACCTCTGCCCACCCTTCCCGTGCTCCCTCCATCCCGGAGCGTGACCAGCACGTAACACTCGAGTGTCACCCATTAAACTGACTCCAGATAATTCCTGGATTAAATTACATTTTAAACAAAAATAAATTGGCTTCTCTCATATTAACATCTTGTTTTAATAATTGATATTCCACATCCTTCTATTGCAGTTTTGAAATGCTTGAAAAGCCATTTGCTGCTTATAGATTTCTGATGAGGCAGATGGCTCATATGTGATCACACCTACGGACACACAGCAAAACACCAAAGCCTAAGAATCCCATGGAGAGTTCCAAAAACTTTTGTTTAAAAGTTGGAATACCTTAGAGAAACAAAAAAAAAACCTCCAATCCACCCTCTCAAATCAACCAAACCCAAATGTGACCAGCAGATTTTGTCCTCCCCGAGCCCTCAGTCACTGCCAGTTCCCTCATGGCTGTTGGAGAAGAAATCTTAATTTTTCTTGCAGTAAAGACTTAACATCAAACAATTGTCCCCTTTTTTCATCTCTTTGAAAGACTGTCAGATTTTTTGAATGTTCTAACTAGCAGATCTGTCTCCAGACTGTTTAATTACAGGTGCTTGAAACATTTTATTGGCATTGAGTAGAAATGCTTCTATTAAAAACTTAACACTTGAGTTGCAGATTTGTATCACACATTTGTATCCTTGCTGGGAAGAAATGCCAGCACAGGCCAAGACTGACCAGAAAAGATACAATATTAGAAACTTCAGCAGTTACTGATGCATAAAAAGAAGCAATGAACAGGAGAAAGGAATTCAGTTGTGTAGAAGAAGGTGTGTTCGTGGGTAAGGGCCCCATGTTTCATCACAGGCACAGGATCTGGGGAGTGCAGTGGCAGAACAGCTTCCAGAAAAGACACTGAATCCCTGAAACCCCCAAAGCTTTAGCACTTGAAATCAGTAAAATGCGAAATATAGCAAGATTCCAGAACACATGGCACTAAAATTCTTTCAGCGTCTACATTGACTGGCACTACAATATCAGTCCTCAGCTACAAATGAAAATGCTTTTTTCCATATCTGGGGAAGTTGATAGGATAATTATCTACACATTATATGCAAATAGTCTTTATAGCAGGGGACTGGAGCACCTCCCCTACAGGGGCAGGCTGAGAAAATTGGGGCTGTTCAGCCTGGAGAAGAGAAGGTTGTGTGGAGACCTGAGAGCACCTTCCAGTGTCTGAGGGGGCCTACAAGGAAGCTGGAGAAGGACTTTGCATCAGGAACTGGAGTGACAGGACAAGGGGGAACAGGTTCAAACTGACAGAGGGGAAGTTTAGGTCAGATAGTAAATAAATTCCTCCCTGTGAGGGTGGGGAGGCCCTGGCACAGGTTGCCCAGAGAAGCTGTGGCTGCCTCTGGATCCCTGGAAGTGTCCAAGGCCAGGTTAGATGTTTCTTGGAGCAACCTGGGCTAGTTGAAGATGTCCCTGCCATTGGAACAAGATGATCTTTAAGGCCCCTTCCAACCCAAACCATTCTGGGATTCTGTGTTATTCCAGGCTGTATCTGTGGGTCGTTCCAGCACTGCCACAACACAAGTATCTCTGCAGAGATCCCTGCAGTCACTCCGTGCATAACTTGCAGGAAAGGAAAGGGCTCAAAGTGCCTTTATACATGGAACAAAGTATTGGAAATCAAAGGAAACTTTTCCTTCTTCTTTTGGTGCATTTGCCTCTGTGCACTGGCTGGTCACTGCCATTAGAGCTCTGAAAGTGTAAAACAATCTGCTGTGTGTTTTGCTCCCAGGCATTTCAGCTCATCAGAGCCTGCAGAGTGCTTTTTGCTGTATTCAAGTACATGGAGGGGTAGCACACACAGACAGGGGGATGCAAACCTGGCCTTGCATGTAACTGGAAGCGACTTAAATGTCCTGCTTATAAACCATTTTTTCCGTTCGGAGCAAAATGCAATTAGGAGCAGGGAAGGAGACATGAGTAGGGTGACATGGAGGTAACTGGCATCTTGTGTATGTAAAACTAAATTATGAGCAGCTTCTTATGAACTGCCAGTAAGCAAGCCATGCTTTCTTCATTACAGAAAAATACAGGCATTAAAACCCACCTGGGCATGGGCAGAATCCTGGCTGGGCTCAGCTTGTGTGGCAGCTTTGGTGGTAAGGTTTGGTGACCATTTGGAAAGATCTGATCCCAGAATTGTGCTATAGCTCTATCTCCTTATCACAGGAGTGCTCTGTGAGGCAGCAGTGAAATCAAGCACCCAAGGGAGCACCCAAGTCTCCCTTCCACATACTCCTGAGTAAAACTGGTTTCACACCCCCATGGGGGCATGGTTTGTGTGTGTCACTTCTTCCTCATCCCCTGAGATGACAGCTGATGGGTAGGGGCCTGTTTTATAGCTTTTTCTTTTTTACAAATGCAAATTATCCCAAATTTGAAGGCCACGGAGCTACTTCCCAACTCATTACCCAAATGCCACAAGAAATCTGGTAAATCAAGGCTTTATATGAAACAACCCAAGGGAGTTATTTAGGAACTGGAGATGTTTTGGTTGTAAAGAAAAGGTGTGTAGTGAGGGGAAAGGGCTGGGTGTTTGCTTTAGAGCTTGTGAAACTGAAAAACTCCTCCTTGTTGAGGCACAGTAACATCCGAAAACCCACCCTGCAGGAAACAGGCAAAGCTAAATCAGCTGCAGAAAGAACAGTCTCCTGGAAAGAGCAGCGGATCCTTATCAAAAAGACTGAGGCAAAAATTAAAGACTGAGATGGAGAGGAGTGCAGCTCACAGCCCTGGTGTGCCCTGAGCCTGGAGATACAACGGTGGGGAATGCACTGCAAATAGATGGGTGATAGTTTTCTTTTCCCAAAGGATGTTCCTTCCTTTGGCTGTGCCAGCCAGGTGTTCTTTGGAGGAACACCACCACGTGTAAGAGCTCTCCTCGAGCCTCTCTCAGTCTTTCGAATGAGGTGCTATAAAGGTGAGGCAGGAAACCATCCTAAATTAAGCCTAAAAAAATGAATTCTGGCTGACCCAGTGGCTCTAATTTACCCACAGGTTTTTCTGAGGTTCAGTTGTTTTCTGTCCTGGAATAGTTTTGCTTTTTAAGAGTTTCTGGGCAAAGTAGCTGCAGTAGCTCCTCCACAGACAGGAGTCACTGTACAGGGAGCCTTGGAGAGCCCTGCCCTGCAAAGGGATAAGGATACAACCAGTGTCTGACATCCTTAGTTTCAATAGGGAAAATAAAACCAGAAAAAAAGCAGCAGTTTCCTCCCATGCAAGGGATTAGGAGAGGACTTGAGGTACAGATTGAGACATCAGTTGGAAGTCTTTGGAATCCTGAGCCTCCCCAGTCTCGGGGTGTTGCCAAGGCCTGGCTGCTGCCTCGGGAAGCTGTGAGGTGCAGGAGAGCAACTCCAAGGAACCCTCTGGAAGCGCGTTATGGAGCGTGGAGCTGTCTGACTTGAGCAGTGCAATCGCTACATGAAACAAAGCACCGATAAAAATAGTGTGTTTTCTTGCCATGCTTCATTTCCTTCTGGATGGTCTCAAAATGTCCCTGTTTGATTCTTTTCTTTGTACAACTTCAGTGAGTCATTGTGATCGCAGTGCTCTGGCAGCATTTTGAAAAGCTCTGAAATACAGAGTATTTCCCTGAAATTGCCAAATGTTTTACATGGAAGTGGCTACATTTCAGGCAGCCTGGACACAGTCTTCCTATTTTTTTTAACTCTATATGCCTCCTTCCTGTGAGAGTTATTCGTATTTTAAAATAATTACCCCAATGCTTCATGTTTTTTGGAGAAGCAGTAGTGTACTGTGATCACTCCCTTGCCCCTAGAAAGTGTGTCCCTCCTCCCCCTGACTGTTCATTTTTAGATAATAAAGGAATCATAGTCCTGCTCTGTATACAGACTATTTAAGATCCAGCATCCCTCTCCTTTTCCCACGTCTCTCTAAGCATCTTTGGAAGATAAATCCATCACTCTTTGCTGGATACCAAGTGCCCTGTAAGAGTGTATTCACTGGAATAGATCATGTACAGGGCCTTATCACTAATCCCTGGGACATTTCCTCAAGCAGAAGTGTGAGACACGTCCAGGATGACTTGCCCACATGAATGCAAAGCTCTCTATAGAGTGAAGGCTTTTATCACCCTGCTAAAGCTGCATGTTATAGCCACTTTGCACACTGAGATGGGGTATGTGCTATAAAAAGGGACTGTTGAACTGTGTTTGCTGCCCTGAATTTCTCCCTGAGCACACACATACCTGGATGGGTTTCCTAAGCTGTAGGCTTGTCTTTAGCTCCATGGTATCCCTTGATAACCTTCAATATCCCCACCAGCTTTCCTCGCCTGTAGCATTGCTTTCCTAATGCAGGACATGTCTGCCTGTGAGGGAGATCTTACACACTAGTTTTACTTGGTCATTTTTGTAAAACATATTTGCCTTGGCCATACATTTTTGCTGTAATATATAAAAAAATAAACTTTTTCCTTTTTGGACAAGCTGCCTGCTGGGAGGAGGATGATGCAGCTTGTGCCTCCTGCATTTGGATGTGGTGAGGATGCACAGGTTGAGTTTCAGGGCCAGTTGCTGGGCCCTGTATCTATGACAGCTCTGCCATTACCTGTGATGAGGTGCTTAACATGGGCATCTGGGCTTGACATGCACTGCTGGCAAAGATTAATTGTCCAGACAGATGCTGCCATCCAGACAAACATCTCACAGGTACACAGGCCATATGTTCCTCCAGCATTAGTGCTGCCCTGTCTCAGTGCTTGAAGGATACTTTATATCTGATATTGGCCAAGGCAGTTAGAGAAGAGCAGAGAAAATGTCCTGACCCTTGGTATCACCATCGTCTCTGTCTCAGTAGTCACAGCTTCTAGCAGGACAAAAGCTGAGGTCAGGTTTCTGCAGCAATGTCTGGTTTATCTTTTCTGTTTCCAGGACACTTGGTTTTTTGGATTTATCTTCATAAAACCGTGGCTGTCTAGATTTTGATTGATAGGTGGTTAATTCATTACATCCATCAGACTGGGGCAAGAGATGGCAGTGGCTAGACGTGGCCAGGATGACTTGCCCACATGAATGCAAAGCTCTCCACAGAGCGAAGGGTTTTGTCAGCCCTGCTAAAGCTGCCTGTTGTGGCCTCTAGAGCAAAGGACAGATTTACCTTTCTAAAACTTCTATTTCTGTCTGATTTTAAATTTTAAGCATCATTTTCCTAGGTGTCACAAGGCTTTTAGGGGGCTTTCAGGACACTCATGATTTTAACAGGCAGCGTGATTGAGGGTGGCAGCAGGTCCCCCTCTGAGGGACCTCCTGGCTCCTGCAGGTGCCATGCAGAAGGGATGACCTCGGGCTGGCAGGAGGAAGGGGAGCAGCAGAGGGGACCCCACGTTGTTGGTGAAGGACAGGACAGGGTTCAGAGGTGTGTGCATCCCCACAGCCCCTGAACAGATGCTGCTCAGGTCACATTGCTTCTCCCATTTGTCTGTGTTATCAAGCCCATCGAGCTGGGTTTGATTTGTGACCCAGGCTCTCAGCCTCCATCTCCAGAGGCAGGATGGCAGCGTGGAGAGCAGCCCAGCTTTTCCGTGGATTTTCCTGCGTCGCTGCTAATTCCTGGCATCCCTTGGGTGAATCAGCCTCCTTCTCCTGATTCATTCAGTGCCATCCCGACACGTTTGACACCACCATCATTTTCATGTTTAGTGAGTTATATTTTTTTTTAAATGCTTTGTGACACTTTTAAATGAAGCAGGTAGAGAAAGTAGATTTTGGAAAAGCAGGAACATCTGGTGCTTGCATGTTTTGGTCGGCAACTTTGTGAAATTAATACAGTCCTAGAGAAGAAAAATTACACATTGAAGTTGGAAGTTAATTAGCTCTGACTCTCAGGTGCTTGGGAGCAAGGCTGGGATTGTCACGTCGCTCTGACTGCGGATGGTTTCTCACACCTGGCACCTCTCCAGGTCCTTCTGCTGGGACCAGTGCAGCAGGAGCAGGCTGTTGAGGTTGCTTCCTTCCTACACCCAAAGAGGCTTTTGTTGTCGTTTAACTGACCAATTAGTTGGCACAACATAATGCATAGGAAAACGAGGTCTTAGGGTTTGAAGGTTAGTAGGGGATATTCAGAGAGAGCATCTCCTCCTGTTCCCTGGCTAATCTGGTTCATTCACAGCCACAGCAGAAATCTGAAGATAATATAACAAGTAGTTGCAAAATCCAGAGTAAAGCTTTAAGAAAAAGGGCTAAATCAAAATTTATCTTTAATTTTGTATTTGCATATTGTTTCTACTTCAGACTGTGTAAGATTAATCCTTTTTTGACCTTTTTACTCAGTTTTTGGCAAGTAGCTTAGGAAATGCAGCCTCCAGTGTACTAAATGTCATCCTGTCTAAAATACTTAACAACACAGCCTGCACTCAGAAAGCAACACCTTGTTACCATGAGCTGTTAAAGACAGGTGAAACCAGCTCTTGTGAACACTTGCCAAGTGATTTTGCTTCTAGTAACTAACCATAATAAATGTCGAAGCAGGTATGAGTTGGATGTGAGAGCAACAAAATTAAACACTTTTATGTTTAAACATCATGTTCCTCAAAACTTATTAAACTTGCTTTGTTTGCTGTGGAGTTCATTGAATAAACATACAGAAGGTAATTGTTTCGTTGGGATATGTTTTAAAACTCCAGAGGTGTTTTACAGGTCATTAATGCTGCACTGGCTCTGGCTGCTAAGCCCCAAAGCAAGCTGGCTCAGGAAAACATGGATCTCTTCAAAGAGCAGTGGGAGAGGCAAGTCCGTGTGCTGACGGATGCTGTGGATGACATCACTTCCATTGATGACTTCCTGGCTGTATCAGGTAACCAGGCCTGCAATCTCAGAAATATTAAGTCTCCTAAGTGAGCTTATTCTTGCAAACCAGTGGGTTTGACATGTTCTGGAGTCTTCCTGGGTTTTGGAAGGGGTGGTGTTGGTACATCTCACCTGGTAAGTGTCATCTTCTGCTGAGCGAGGTGTGAGACTGCAGCAGGAGATCTGTGCTCAAGGAGAAGACACTTTACGTCTCAAGATTTGGAATTGCTGACTGAACTAATGATGAATTATCACCTAGCTACTGCAGACAAACCTCAGCAGGAACTTTGGGGGAAATAAAACATAATTATGACCAAGGTAGGAACTAACAAAAAAGATGATCCCTCAGTTCACTTCAGACTCTTTTTACGTAAACAAAACTGAATATCAAACCATGGTCATACAAGTTAAGTAAAACTGTTCATATAGAAAACATGACTGTTTTTATCCAGGTCAGCTTTAGTAAAGTTTTAACAGTTTTTAAAAAAGATTGGATCATTTTAATAGATTAATAATTGCATATGACAAAGCGCTTGCCAAAATAATCCATTTTATCAGCATCCTTGATAAAGACCCACTATTAGCTACTGTGACCTAAAAATAATGGAGGCATTTTTATTTCCATGTCCTTTAATTCCACTCTAATCAGAGGACATGGAGATGTAATCGTGTGAATTGTGACTGCAATAGTGTTCACAAATCACCACTACAAACTGGGGGTCTGATTTCCTTGGTGCAAGCAGGTTTGGGCATCTCAAGTGACCTAAAACCTCCAGCTGTAGAGAGAGACTTCACAGGAAGATGTGTGGACTCAGAAGTACCAGCTGAACATAGAAAATGTAGTTGAAAAATTAAGGTCCTGAATTAAAAGAAATAATTTTTTAATTATTTAAAAAAAAAAGAGAGAGAGAAAACCGAAGCGAAACAAGAAAACTCAACCCAAGTGGTGTTTCTGTGATGAGTCACCTGCATTATCACACGTGTTGTACTGTGGTTCCCTGGGTTCTGAATAAAAATTTCTCTTTGCAATGAGTTTGCATAAACTTATTAGGCAATTGAATAGCTGAGCTCTTTGTCTCTGTCTGTGCTCGCTGGGGCAGCAGGAGCTGCAGTGGCACAGCTGTGAGGAGCCTATTTCTGGGGAAATATATTTAGAGGGAATTGTGTGCTGAAGTTTGAGGCTCCGCTTGGAGCTTGCCCACAATTGTACAAACATTTTAAAGAGGAGAAGCTGTTAGTCCCTGCAAGCACAGCCTGTGTAGAGCTGCTGAACTGCATCCCACTGGCAGGTGAGCCTCCAAAGGGATCAGGGCATTGGCACTGAGGGATCAGCATCCTTGTGCAAGCCATTCGAGGAGATGGGAGTTGTGGTGTTGGCCCTGCTGGGGTGCTCTGAAGAGTTCTGAGGGCTTGGCAATAAGCAGGGAACATTTCTTTTCTGGGGTGGTGACAGTCTGACTCAGGGGAGAGTTCACCACCCAAAATGAAGCCCTGGAAATGTGCTTTGAAGCTACTCTAGGTGCTCAAATGCATTCAGTAATTATTTATATGTGCTATGTTATCAAAGAGATGGTAGAAAAATATTAAAGCAATAAATATTGTTTTAAATATTATTTGTTTGAACTTTGATAAATGTTTTCCATATAAATGCCACAAGTCCAATTCATCTGCTAAAAGTCTGAACTCCTCTTTGGATAAAATTGTGGCAGATATGATTTATACCAAGTGCTGTTTGGGGTTATTAGAATGTTTGTATCAGTTACTAACTGGGATGTAAGCAGAATTTAAAAGAGTTCTTGTGAGTCTATGTGTGTGTATATATATAAATATATATAAGAACCACCCCACATTCCTACAATGTGGTGTACTTTCCATCATGAAAGGAATGCTTCACTGTTCAGCTTATGCTACAGAATGGTAGTAAAGTAAAGGCTTGATGAGAGAGATGTTGGGTATAGATAGCAGCAGAACACCATAGAAGAAGGATCCTTCAATGCACAATGTTTCAGGCTACAGCATTTTAAGAAGGGTAAAGCAGAGGGGCCCCGTTGAGTTAGGACAGGGTCTGGGGATGGCTCACTGTCAGGGCACAGGAGATGAGTGGCAGAGGAGTCCTGTAGCATAAAGATCTTTCCTATGTGCTCCCAACCATGAGGGATGTGCAGCTCAGGGAACTTCAGCATCAGAGGTGCCACTTACTGAACAGCCCTTGACAGATTTTTCTCATTTAAGCTGGTGTTAGTTGTTCTTTCGACCATTATAAACCGCTGGCACCTCCATCCTCCTGTGTGGATTTCCCAGCTGGAAGTGTGCTCTCTGTGAAGAACCTCCTTGTTTTGGCAGTGTCGCCTCTTCGCTTCATTTGATGCCCCTACTTGTAGTAGAAGATGGTGAAGAGGCTTTTTCCCTCCTCTCTCTCTTCATGCAGTTTGTAAATGCACGGAGTTAGTTCTGCTTTGTCAGTCATCTGTCTCTTGACTGCACAGTCTTTGCCCGTTTCATTATTTCTCATTTCAGAGCTGTTCTGTACCTTCTGTAATTCTTACCCCTCTTATCTGTGCCTTCCCAAAGCACTCTGGGTGTGTATGCCTGCTATCTCTGTTCTTTGGAGCAGTTGCTGATAGCACCATGTAATTGTCAAATTCAGTGTTCTGAAATTACCTGGATCTCCTTTGAAATCCTTTTAAAAAAACATTCCATTTGCTGCCTTCTGTTCCTCTGCTGCTGACAGAGGTTTATGCCAGAGATTGCCCATCTCAGTGGAACTATTTTCCTGAAGAGCCTCCCGATGAATATTGCCTGGACCCGGTGATTGTCCTTCTCCTTACAAGATGAACACTGTCTTTACAAGTGTATGAGCACTCCAGGGTTGGCTCCATGACCACGTCTGCCGACACTGCTGCTTGACCTGGTTCCTCCAGTGCCCCGTGGAACAGAGGCTCCAGCATGGAAATTGTGCTAAGACACAGCAAAGGAGCACAATTGTATTTGTGCATCTATGGCTTCATCTCCCAACTGCTGCACTTACATTTTGATGTCCTGAGGCCCCAGACTCCTTTGCAGACAGTTTGGAAAGGGATTGCTTAGTCCCTTTAATGCGGAGGTGGGTGGAGGTGGAAGGTGTTTGGTGGGGGTGGATTGAGGATTGACAGTCGCGGGGGACTTTTTATTCTGTAGCTTTTCACAGTTTAATGTATTTCCTTGTTTGCTCTAAAAATCATTTCTGTTGAAAAAATATCTTTTCTCTCACCTTGTTTCTGAACCACACCATTTTCTCTACAGTTATTTCGATGGGTCAAGTTCCCTTCACCATTGCTATATGCTGTTGCTGTGAGATGTTTCTCCAGCTCAGCAGGAGGAGTTGGTTTTGATGCAGGATGATGTTCTCCCGTCCCCAGAGGTGCTGGTGGTGAACCTGCACATCAGCATTTCCTGGGCTCTGCCACCCCAGCCTCAGCAGATGGCATTTGGCACCAGCCACTGGTGTCCGTGTGCCTGTAGGACAGGTAGCATTGTGTGCACACGGCAGGGTGTCAGATCTTATCTGTTACCATCCAGCTGGAGAGTGTAACCAGAGTGGATGCACCTGACAGCCCTGCACTTCCCCGGGCCCTTTGCAGGCTGCCCCATGGGTTATCTTCCTCTAGAAGTGACTTTCTGGCCACTTCGCCTCTGCAAAAGACTTTAAATGATCAGCAGACATTTACATATTCACCTTCATTTTGTCCGTGCCTTTTATTAAAGTTCAGATAATCCAAAGAGGCTTTTAAATGGTCTGTGACTTAATTTATTCGTTAAGGAATTGAAGCAATAAACAGTCTGTTTTGGCCTGACGCCGAAGCCTTTTCTGTGGGCTGTTGCAGCTCGCAGGACTGTCTCCTGCTTTAAATACCCTCCCTGCTCCTCACTGAGGCTCCTGTGCCTTGGCTGCCTGTTCACTGACTTGTCACATCACTAATGAACCTGGGCTTCTCTCTCCCAGGGCCACATTCTGCCCTCAGCTGAACCTGTTCAGGCTGAGTTGCTTCAGAGGGGTTTCACAAGTGTCGTTTTTGTCCAGGTTACTTACAGAAGTCTCGCAATATTGCACCTGGCTCTGTTAATTTTATGTAAATCAGGCATAACTTCCCACAGCAATCCTTTCAGGCAGTTCCTCCAAATCCTCTGTCAGCCAACTCTATGAGCTTCTTGTCTCTACAAACTTGCTAAATGGCTCTTTTGCTACCTGCAGAGGGAATAAAAGCCACTTGCAGGGGTTGGCAGTGTAGAATGATTAAGTCAATGGTAAGTAACGCTGGAAACTGCTTTAAGTGACTGAGCAGAAATGTTTCCAAGTTGGTTTCTTACCAAGCAGCCCAAATGCTGTCTTGGAAGGTGATATCAAAGCACTGGTACTGATACATCAAAGAGGTCTCTAACAGAGTTTGCAAGTCTCTCATGACAGTTTGAGAGATCTTTTGGATGTGTTTCCCCAAATGAGGATCCCAATCTCTTTAGGCATCTTCAGAAATCTCTTAAGAGGTTTTACTCATTTTGTGCTTCTTGGACTTGGTAAATGGGGGAAAATATCTCTGTTTAAAAAAGAAAACGAATATTGAAAAGTAAATTGGAAACAGAGGTCTTGGCTTTTTTTTTTGTTTTCTGAGGAGGCAATGAGTACTCAGTGGCTGGAATGCTTTCCCCATAATTCACCACATACATGACGTGTCTCAAATTGGAATGGGGGACTAACAGTGTAATATTCTCTGATGGTATGTGTGTGGTTGTTGGAAAACACTGTGGAGGAAGCTAGAAACATGCAACAAATGCCCTGGTCTATTAGAGTGTTGAGTGGATTAGGTGTGGTGCTGGGGAGGTGCCTCATCAACCCACACCCGTGGAATGATGGGGGAGTGGTTTGCAGGTATTTGGACTTGGGCAGTCCAGGGGAGGTATATACAAAGAAGCACACTAGGGGAGAATTCAGCTTTCCTGTTGGTAAAATTGAGTACAAACAGGGCCAGTTGGGGGATGGACTGATGACTTTTTGACACCTACTTTGGAAGAGCAACTGTTTGCTGGTCATAGTGAGCTTAAAAATCAATTCTTGACAGCATCTCCATGGAGGTTTTATAGAGAGCAGGTCCCAAACTGAGCAGTTGCAATGCTGATAACAGAAAAGAAGATATTGGTGTCTAAATCCTGCTTCTTTTACCACCAGAGAATCACATTTTAGAAGATGTAAACAAATGTGTGATTGCTCTCCAAGAAAAGGATGTTGATGGCTTAGACCGCACAGCGGGCGCCATCCGGGGCCGCGCCGCCCGAGTCATTCATGTTGTCACGTCAGAAATGGACAACTACGAACCTGGAGTCTACACAGAGAAGGTGTTGGAAGCAACCAAGTTACTCTCCAACACAGGTAAGGGTCACTTACTCTCAGGAGTCCTCAGTTTGTGTTGTTTGAAAACATGTGGGCAGCTGGGTACTGATGTACCTGTGAAATCTGTTAAAGGCTCAATTTACTGTAATGAAAATTAGTGGGAGTTACTTGCAGAGCTGTTTCACAGTGAGAAATGTAATTTTGTTGTGTGGATTGGCTTAAAGCTCAGCAGTGCACGAGGTGTCCCTGTGTGTGCTCGATGTAATGGACAGGGCTGGGGAAAGCAAAAACACTGGGAATGAGTCCCAAACGATGAGTGATGGCTTGAAAGTTGTGCTGGGATTGTCTTGGAGCATTGGACCAGGGTCTGCGGGTGTTCAGGGTACAGAAGGAACATCACTCTGGCCCACCAGAGTAAATTTGGGCTAATGATTAGGGTAAATTTTGTGAAGTATCTTTACAACTTTTAGAAAAGCATTGTAGGTTGTAGTGCCCCACACCTAAACACCAAATCAGGGTGTTTCCTCTGAACTAGCTGGTGACATCCATACAGGGTAAGGAAGGGTTCTGGTTGCTTCAGTGAGTGCTCTGCCAACCACTAGATGTTGTTTTTGCTTTAATTACTTTGATGAAGAATCAAGAGTGACACTGAAGAAACAGCAAACTGTAACTGCCTCTGGGATGTTCTTCCTGGGGCACAATGAGTCACTGAAATGCAGCAGTACAACTTGCCCCCTTCCAATGCCTTCTTAAACTTGAGCTTCCTGGTGGTAGTATTATTTTTTTCCCCAAAAAATGATGTACAAATACAGGGAACATCAAATAAACGCTTAACAATTTTATCCCACAGTTTCTAAGGGCTTCTCCGGGTGTTTCTTCCTTGTCCACTAGACGGGTGTGATAAACTTGTCATTGTCTAAGGAGAAAACAACAAATAGCAGCAATGTAAGGAGAAGTGAAAGTGGATTAAGACTTGAGCTCCTGTAACAAATGTTTTGAATTTAAACGGAACAGCTTCCAGGGATAGTTAAAAGTGAGGCACACACGCTGCTACGGGAGTGTGAAGCAGAAGGTGGCATTGGGGTGGGGACTGACTTGTGTCGTGTTCCGAGCTCAGTTATGCCGCGGTTTACGGAGCAAGTGGAGGCTGCTGTGGAAGCCCTGAGCTCAGACCCCGCTCAGCCAATGGATGAGAACGAGTTTATCGACGCTTCCCGGCTGGTGTACGACGGGATCCGGGATATCAGGAAAGCCGTGCTGATGATCCGGGTGAGCACAACTTACCTCGACAGCTTCCCTCGTTTCCTCTGCTCCCCCTGCCTGCACCGAACTGACAGCCATCGGTATAATTGAGAGCAGACAGCAGAAGATTTTCATTTAGCTCCTATTAACATTCAGAGTCTTAAAACTGCTAATCACTGTGGAGCACTTGAGCGGTACGGTTTGATTCAAATTCATTACCCAGATCTGAGCATCGATGATGGCCCGGAGTTGTGATGCTAAATACCCTTCACGCATCTTTTGTAATCTCATGGTAATGCCTTGCTCGTTAATGTGCTAGAATCAGTGACCTTTAAGTTAACAACAGCAAATGAATTTGGAACTGTAGATGCTGGTTGATAGTTTGAGAGCTTAGAAATAAAACCTAATGGCTCTTTATTAAGTAAATTTTAAGAATTAATGCTGGTTGGTCAAAAGCAAGTTGAGATGAGGTCGGTGTGTAGTTCCTGGAGCGTGTAGTTTGTTAATTGGCTAACCTGGGTAAACAGGGGCAGCCTTGTCTCTTGTGTTTTTACATGGTTCAGGTGCAATGAGTGTGACTTGGAAGCCCTAATTTCTGGCAGGTCAGGCAGCGTTCAGCTGTTGGGAGCAGAAAGAGTCCTGCAGTTGGTTGAAGGGATGCAGAAAAGAAAGTTCTCATTGAAGCTGATCTATGGGCCTATTTCTTGAATCTTAGTGGGGCAAAAATGAGCAGAAGCCAGACACAGAAAAAAACAAATACTGGGAACTTATTCCTTTTTTTCCCTTCTTTTCCTTGTACTTCTCTGACTCTGAGAAGCTGCCTTCATCTTTCAGAGTGGTAACCATGGCAGATGCAGTTTGGTGATAGGTAAATTAAGGTTGTACAGCCTCAGAATATGTGTGATTATGATAACCATTGCAATAGTGTCTTCCACATCTGCTGCTTAAAGCAAAGGATCGGATGACAAAGAACAAAAGCAGTAACCACATATGTGCTCTGCGTGGAATTTTTTTCAAACTCACTCAGGATTTATAGACAAGCAATGTTAGATGAAGATATCAGTGCCTTCCTGCTATGCAGACAAACCAATTTGATTCGCCCCCTGCTGAAGTCCTCGTTATTCAGCACATGGAGGCCTGGCTGCCAATTCCACATCGCAGTAATTAGCCGAGCTGGCAGTGCCAGGATTCCTGACATTCCCCCTGTGCCACGGCCCCGAGGTGATGTCAGGGTGCCACGGCTCCACTGCAGCTGCCAGCAGCCCAGGCAGCTCCCTGGTGACACAGCAGCGACCTGTCAAGGAGTTCAAATGTTGGCATTTGTCGTCCAAAGGGTTTATTTTAGGATGAAGGAGCCATCCAGGTGGAGATCCCAGGCCACCACTTCTCTAGGTCTGGGTGTAGCTGCTCTCACAGGGCCAGGGAGCTGCTTCAGTGGCACTTGTTCTTTACAGGGACCAGCAGGAAAAGTCACTCAGACACCTCTTTTTTGTGTCTGTGCAGTGTATTTTCAAAGCTGGAATCTCACTGTGTTTGTTGAAGAAAAGCTCTTCCCTCTCTCCCTGTGCCCCAGGCAGCTGCTCCTCACCACAGAGGAGTCTCTGCCCTTGGTGGCAGGTTGAAAGGCAGAATTACACTTTGTGTATCCCCAGAGGGATGGATGGGCAGAGGGAGGAGGCTTGAGGCTCACAAACAGTTTGTAAACATACAACAGAACTGTTTCCTTTATGTTTTTTAATGTTTTTTTAAATATTGATATACCGAGCTACTTCTTAGCATGTGTTCTGGTGATTTTGTGGATATACCCTGTTCTCCAAGGCCTGGAGAGGAGATGGTGGCTGGAATACTCAAGGTCTTGATTATCCATGTATTCACCTTTGCTTTTTGGCATCTATTTTGAGTATCCATACCTATTTTAACTGTATCACAAGGTGTCCATATTGAAAAACAAGTCTGTGAAATTCAAATCATAGGAAAGAAATCTAAAGAACAGGGACTTTATTTGCATCTTATCTGTTCATCACAATTTACTGCATTTATCAGTGAAGTTCTTTGTTGGTCCAGCTCTGCAGAATTGTCACGAAATGCCACTCTAACAAAGATGTACTATTTTGACAAACATGCTGTTTAAACTTGATAAGCTTTATAAAAAGTTTGCCAGCTACAGAGTGGCAACAGCAAAAATAAATCCTAGGCAAGCAAGAACTGGGTCAGATGTGCTTAGCCTACAGCATAAAAGCTGGCCCTTACTAGCTAAAATTTGTCAGCTTTTCCTGGGGGATAAGAATGAATTTTGAGCTGTTTTATCTACTGTTGATTTAGTCGATGCTTTGATTCATAATTGTGCTAAAGACACCGTCTGTGGTTCTGAATCAGCCCTTAGAGCTGTGGGTAATTCCAGCTTCAGAATCTCAAGTGAAGCTTTTACATTTAATCGAGTCGCAAAAACAGTGTTCGTTTTGCAAACTTTTTTCTGTCTTTCAGCTGCTGAGTGCATTAGTGTCCTGACAAATCTCAGCTGTTTAGTTACTGCTGTGTAATTCTGGGGATCCCTATGGTGCTTAACATGAGCAGTCAAGCATGTATAATCACATGTGTTCACGAGCTGGATACAGTCTCTGTATTTACCTTTTTGTTGAAAACATTGAGTAATTTTTACCTTCACTGGTTTCTACTCTCTCTACTTGAAAAACAATATTCTTGTTGATTTTCGGAGCCATGAAATCCGTTGTTTGACTCTGACTGAATGCTTTTCCCTCAGACTCCTGAGGAGCTGGATGATTCTGACTTTGAGACCGAGGATTTCGATGTCCGAAGCAGAACCAGCATCCAGACCGAAGATGATCAGCTCATTGCCGGACAGAGCGCAAGGGTAAGGCAGAAATCTGAGCACTGTAAAACTCTGACCTGCCTTCAAGGAACAGTTTGAGTTGCTTTGAAAATCCAGGTTGAATTTTTTGGGGGTAGTGATGAAAATATTGGATCAGAAAAGTGGTGTCCTTTGTTTCTGGTATTGTTGTGAAAAGGAGGTGAAGTGAAATGCAGCTCGTGTTGGTCTGATGGATGTGGGAAATGTCTGTGGTTTATTTTGAATGTTCTGAAAGTTCTAAATCCTTTTAATAGCAACTAATTGCTTCGTATTTTGATTCCACAGACATTGTAGTCACTGCCTACAGTGCAGCGAGGTACAGGGCAGATGGTTCCATTGGATTAACATTATTTTCAACAGACAAATACTAACTTTATGGGCAACAAATTGTTACAAAATGTCTTCTCACACACCTGCTGGTGTGTGTTTGGCCACTGAACATTTATCAAGACAATGTTGAGAGGAGCTCAGAAATTAAATCATTTCAACTAACTGCATTTGCTATGACTGTTAAAAATGAAAGCATTGACAGGCAATATACAGTCATTAATAGGTGAAAACCTAAAATCAGTACATTGAGGGAAAACCAGGCCTTACCTATTGCTTTTACTTGACATGTCCCTTCTGGATCAATAACAATTTACACTCTTGGGAAGGTGCCACAGCAGATTTTTTGTGGAGGCTCTTTTAGCCAGGCAAGATGTAGCCAGGCCTTATTTATCAAACTTCTGCCACGATGGCTTTGGAATTACACCAACTGGGAGTATTTTTTGTGCTCTCCTTCCTTGTACAAGCCTGTACCCTCTCCCCCTTTTATTTAAATGCAGACATTGCTCATTTACCTTTTAGCACAGCTGCTGCCAGGGGATTTTTCATAACAAAGGCTCCTAGAGTGCTCCTGGTATTTATGAAGGCAAGAGCATTGAGTCTCATACAGGCTGTAAACCCAGTCTAAGAGATTTTGTTCAGGAGTAAGCACATACTCTTTATTTTTACTTACTCTATCCTCAGTATACATCTTTCAAAACAGTACAACTGGCTTTTTGCAGGGAAGAGACTGATAATATTTGTTATTATCCTCAATACCCAAGTGGAACTTAATTTTAAAAAGTTAAAATTTTCTATAAAAGGCAGGTTTCCCCTCTTCATGCAGTTTTTCTTCAAGGGATGGTAATACGTGGCAGATTTGTTTGGAGTCTCAACAGTTGTATCATGCAAATGCCCATATTTTAGGTGTCAACTTGTCTTACTGGGCACTCTTTCTTAAGAAAGAGCATGAACTTCAATTCAAAATGGAAGGAAATGGTTCTGTAAAGCCTCTAGGTAGAGGATTGCTATAAAAGTTTTATCCCCCGTCTACATGACTGAAATTGGTTATTAGTGAAATGTTCCAAAAAGCCTTCTACAAATGGCAGCAGGAGGCAATGTGAGACAACTCTCTCTTTCAGGCTATCATGGCTCAGCTCCCTCAAGAGCAGAAAGCCAAGATTGCTGAGCAAGTCGCAAGCTTCCAGGAAGAAAAGAGTAAATTGGATGCTGAAGTGTCCAAATGGGATGACAGTGGCAACGATATCATTGTCCTGGCCAAACAGATGTGTATGATTATGATGGAAATGACAGACTTCACCAGGTGAGGCTTTTTAATTTGTGCATACTCAGAACTGGCTGTGCTGCTGGGCTTTCAATGAAACATGGTGCAAGTACTCTGAGGAGCCTGCTTATAATTTCCTTTAAATGTTGCCCTATTCAAGCCTGCATATTAACTGGGGAGACGCATTACTGTGCACTGACTGGGTGGTAATAACTGTTTAAATTGATCTACAGATACACAGCAGATATTGCCTGTCTTTCTTTCTTTCTTTAGGGTGATTCTTGTCCCAAGGAATATATATATATTTGCTCAGTTCTTTACAACATTAAATTCTAAGGGCTTCTCAATATTGCTATACTGCAGAAATAGTTCCTAGCACAGTTATTTGCAGAAGAAAGAGAGGTTTTTCGATGCCTTTTGAAATTAATTTACCAGATTATACAACGCTATTTTTTAAATTTGATGTTCCATTCCATAAAAATTGCAAATCTGGCTTCTAAAATGTTATCTCTCATCATCATTGGGTTGCTTAAAGCAGTAAAATTTAAGATGTTTTTATTCCTAGATTTAAGCTGAATATGGGGAAGAGCTGAAAGGGGGTGGTAACTGTCTTGAAAACAAAGGTGCTGTAATGGTTGCACCTGCCTGTTTCTGTCCAACCTTTTACCTGCAGTTTGGTGAGGAGTCACTTCCAGCACTGCATGGAACAGAGTGAGAATAAGTGATATATAGTTCACTGGTGTGGTTCTCTGGTGCTAGAAGGTAAACTCTGTTGTGTTTTGCAGAGGTAAAGGTCCACTGAAAAACACGTCCGATGTGATTAGTGCAGCCAAGAAGATCGCAGAGGCTGGGTCAAGGATGGACAAGCTGGGACGGACCATTGCTGACCACGTAAGTCACAACCCAGCCCCCTGAGCCTCCAGCACAAATGAGCAGTAGCAGATCTTTTAGTGCTGCAGACGTGATGAACAGAGATAATGAGTTTAGTTTTGGGGGGTTTTAACTGATTTTCCAGATTTGCTGCTGGAAAATTCCAGCCTTTCCTTTCTAGCTGCTCTGCTGCCACCCTGAGCAGTGTAGGCAGCTGAGGTTGCCCAGCAGTGACAGAGCAGCTCCTTGGCTTAAATCAGGCCCCTGCCATTCCAGGGGAGCAATGGGCCAGCACTGCTTCAGGTCACACAGAGTCCAGGCCAGTCTCTGGCACTGAGTGGGACTGAGACTGGACTCCTGCCACACTCGGAACATGCCCAGTGCTTCCCAAAGCAATGTCAGCGTGGACAACACCCTCAGAACTGCACCTGGCCTCTTACACAACCTTTAATTTTATTTTTGAGGCAGCTTTTTAATATTAACAATTTTCAGATGCCCCACAGACTGAGTGGTGGTGTTGTCAGAGCTCTCTGGTATTGTTTTCACAGTCAGAGGTGATGCAGACTTGGAGCAAGACCTGCAGTGACCCAAGTATGGCTGTGCTGTCCCAGTATTTAAAAGGGATTTTTGCAGGATTGCATGAGCGTGGCCAGCTCAGGGGGTTTATGCAATGCCCATCTCGAGCCACTTAGAAACTGGGTTGGGCCACGCAAAAGCACCTCTGGTCTTAGCCCACACCCAAATTGCAGAGAAACATCAGCATTAGTAATAATATTCCACCTTCAGGAGTGACTCTGAAGTACAAGGAGATTAAGTCTGAGATCATGGACTAAACTTTGTTTTGTCCAGCTGTCACTTGCTTTGCAGTCCTTCCCTGGATGGACATTTGTAATGCAAGGTTTTAACTGAACCCGTGTCACATGGCAAGTAAATAATTGCAACACAGATCCCTCTTTTAATGTTGCATCCAGAGGTGCTTGTCTACACCCTGATGTATTAATGATGCAGGAAGAAATGTTCAATGGGGAGATAAATTTGAAAAGTGTTTCTTTAAATGGGTCTCCTTGCTATAGCATTTTGAAAGCCATGTTTCTGGGAAAAGCAGGTGTGCAGCTGATGTAGGCAAATGAAGCAAGGAGCAGTTTGTGTTAGAGATCTCAGGGGATCTTGGGCTGAAGGTTTACAATGCTTTTTTTTTTTTTTTTCCTTCACATGTTTTATGCAAACTTGGTATATGGTTTTCTGCACGAAGCCATTTCAAAATATGAAAGAAAACTAAATGGCTCCTTTTAGTAGCAGTAAGGTCCTTAAAAATGTAAAAGATTAAGCACATGTTTGAAGATAAATACGAGCAGTGCTGTACAGTTAGTCATTTTGACAAGAATATAGCTTTTTCCCCAACTCCATGCTCTACTAATACTTTCAGCTTGCATATTTCATTAGATCTGCTTACATTCTCTTTGGAAACATGTTAATGTGGAATGGTGTGACAGTTACAGAGCACAGAGCTCTGATGCCTTCCTGTGCCTAATCCTGGGAGCAAAGGATGAGGTTTATGTCCTGTGTGCTGGGTGACACCAGTGAATCATGACCTCATGTGTCACTGTGTCAGGAGCTCCCCAGCTCCTGCTGTTGGGCACTTTTACAGCACGTTTCCTTTGAAACCCTAAAAGTTGTTACCCAAGGTATTTCCCATCTGCTGGGAAAGGTCTCGCCATCAGCCTCAGGTTTTCCCCACAGTGTTCCATCTCTCACTCCAGGAGCAGAGGCTACTTGCTGGGAATGAGGGAATACAGAGCAGTTATGAGCACAGAAATTGCAATGATTTGCTGCAAGACAAGGATTCTTTGTGTGATTTATTTTTCCAGTGTTGAAATACTTACAAAGCCAAAGAAAAATTCTGTCATTTTTTTTCTTTGATAGTGTGGGGAGGCTGAGGTTGCATCAGTTCAGATCATCCAGTGGAAAAGAGCTGGGAGTGAGGGTAGGGATTGCCCCACTACCCAGTAAAAGGCTCCAGCAGCCTCTTGCTGGGGTGACTGGTTCCTGGCTGCAGGGGCTGGTGTGGGGAGGTGCCCAGGGCACAGGCTGGTGGCAGCTGCTGGCATGTGACAGCCATCCTGCCAGGAATCTGCCTCCCCAAAACATCTACTGACAGTTCCTCCGGACCCAGCTGGCACTCAGGGCTGGGGGGGGCGTTTGTGGGAATTCCTGATGCAGCAGGTTCATTCCCCAAACTGGAGATGCAGTGGGAGGAGGACACACCTCTGGTTGCTGTCACACCAACAGACACCTGGGGAGAGGGTTGTGTGCTTGTGTCCAGCAGCACACACCAAGAGCTAGTCTGTCTTCCCCTGCAACTTTTCTGTGCAAAAAGGAGAAAAAAAAGGTGATTTTCCTTCTCTGCAGACTCAGCAGGGGCGGTAGGAAGTGAATGTGGGTGTTTGTTCTGTCCAGGGGGACCCTGGATTTGACTTGGAGCAGACAGTTTTGCCTGCAGCTACCACTGAGTGTGTTGGTAGCATCTCAGTTTGGGCAGTTTGGGAAGGTGAGGGTCACTCCCAACACACATTTGTTTCCATCTCCACTGCAGGGCTGTGCTGTGGGAATCCTCCCAGGCCAGCTCTGCAGACAGGGGTTTGTGTCTGTGCATGCTGTAGGTTAATCCAATAATGTAATCTTTCCTGATCAGTGGTGAAATTGTTGCCTTTTGAGTTTTTTGGTTTTTATCTGAGTGCTCCTGCCTGGGAAAGGACAGGGCTCATACAGGCACCCACAGTGCCTTTTGTTGATGCTCCTTTTTATCCTGTGTTACATCTCTATTTAAACATCATCTATCTTTGAACTGAGTCCTCTATTCTGTCTACAGAAATAGCATGCACAAGAGAAGATGTGGTTTTCCATCTCACACACAACCCAATGATAATTCCCATTCCACTGCTTCCCCCACCAATGTTTTGCTGCCTTCAGAACATGCAGCAGCCTCTTGCCTTGACAGTGTCTGTCCTTAAACGGTTTCTGTAACCCCATAAAGTAGCTGGAATTGTTGAGCCACCCCTCTGATGTGCTGTATTGTGCATTTGTCAGCCCTCAGCCCCCTCCACCGCTGTGCTGCTCCCTCGCTGTGTTAGATGAGCTCTTTGGGAGATGGAGAGTGGTTTCCAAAATGGTAATTGGAGCTTTTCATTAGCTCTTTGGCCAATGCTATTTGTGGACTTTCTCTAAAACATCTTGTACTGCTGGCTAATATTGATTAGCTTAAAAAATTAACCTGCAAGCTTTGCTGCTTCGTTAGGCAGGGTTTCACTCCACTGATGGAAGCAGTGTGCCCACGGTGAGAGTTGCAACGACTTTGGGTGTTTCATCACCTTCCTTGGGACTGAGAAAGTGGTTTCTCTTATTTGCTGGGGTCGGATGCCCATAAAACCATGCAGATCTCCACAGCCTGATGTGCTTGTCCCAGCTTGCCACCAGTCCATGTGGTGCCCTGTGAGTTCTGTCCCCCCCATACAGTGCTGGGTTACCTCTGCTGTGCCCAGAGACCACTTTGGCTTAGAAAATCTGCTTTTTCTGGCCCTGGAAAAGCACATGTATGTATGTATGTATGTATGTATGTATGTATGTATGTATGTATGTATGTATTAGCTACACTCCCCTTCATTTCAGAGTTAAATGTCTGTTCTGGCAGATCAGTGACTGTTGTGGGAAGCAAATGCTTCATGTGACCATGACCCCTGTTTGCACATCCCTGCCTGGGCAACACAACGATCAGTCCTGGTCCAGTCTCCTCGGGTGCCTTTTTATACAGGGAAACATCAGTTCCTGCTTCGATCTCATAGCTAAGGAAAGAAGGCTTGCAGGGAGAATCAGGGCTCAGGCCCTACTGCTGACACCCAGGAGGGGATTTTTACCTTGGCCTGAAAGGGGAGGAGAGGCTGTGTGGCCATCAGCAGTAAAGCTCAGCTTGAGTGAAGCATTAAGTAATGAACTGGTGCCACGTTGGAGATTAATCTTCCAATCATGCCATGTGCATTATGAGTCCTTGCTGGATGGTCTGCTGCACAGGATCAGGGTCCTGGTGAAATGGGATTTTGATGTGAACAGGGGTGTGTGGAGAAAAGCAAATCAGTCTGGATGGGGTGCAGCTGTTTGGAAAGATGGAGATCACTGCAGGGTCTGCCTGTAGTCCTGTCCCTGGGTAATGCCAGGTGAATTCCTGCTCTGCTGATACAGTGCTAGAGCTGAAATAATGCTGGGTACAGCCTGCCTTAGTGCACAGAATAAGGATCACTGTGGGTCTGATAGTGGTTGTCCAGGAGACCTGTGGATGCAGGATGGGAAGATGAGATTATAATGGGCAGAGTGGCCAGTTCAGTGGAAGAACAAGCACATGTGCTCATGGTGGGGTACAGCTAGTGATACTTCTCTGGGGTTCAGAGCAGGGTTTAAGAAGGTGTGTGTGGCACAATGTGATGTAAATGGGGTGGATGTGAAGCTGCAGGTGTTCTGTGTGTGTGGAACACCCTGCTCTGGTCAGAAATGCTTATGGCAGCAGTGAGGTGTCCTCACCTGCAGGACAGGCCGTGATATCCCCCCTCCCTGCTACAATAGCTCCTCCCATCAGGAATATATCCAGTCTGAGGTAAAAGTCTGTCTCTTGGACACTGGTTGCAGCACCATCAGGGATGTCTGGAGGTCAGAGCCTCCCAGAGAATGTTGCCCAGCTGGGAGCTGTTTGCTGCTGCTGTAGGTGCCTCATCAGCAGTGGGTGCAGGGGCAGGAGTGTGGCACGTGCCCTTGGCCTTATTCAGCAGCAGCACCAGGCTCTGGTGGGCAAAGGGTCTGTGGAGGTGAGTGTATGCCAGCTGCTCTGTTCCCTAGTCCTCAGCAGCCCATGGGGCTGAGGTGGCCCCTGTGGAGGTGCTGGCACCGCATCACTGCTGCTCCCAAAGAGGCTGCAGAGCTGACATGGGCAGCAAAAGCCTTCCCACAGCCCTTTTGTCTGAGGCTTCCAGAGCCTGTTTTGGACTGTGGCTACCCCTCAGCAGGTCCCCCCTCTGGTTTGGAAATCCAGCATGAGACTGGCTCATCCATCATCTCCCCACTCAGCTGGGGTGGCCCTTTGGCTCTGTCCCAGACAGTGGCAGGTTCCCAACCTGCACGGCAGCCTCCAGATCCTGCAGAGTCTTTCGTGCAAAGCTGAGAAAGTTGCCTTTACCTTATGGGTGAGTGCTCCAGCAAGCACCTTAAAAATGGGACTTTGTGCCTGGTGAAGAACCTGTTTTTCCCACTGCTAAGAGATGGGAGCAGAAGTCAGGAAAATATCTGTTTGCTGTGTGTAATTGAGTAGCTGTCGGGTTTATAATTTCTGAGCTTGAAATACTTCAGATTGAGAATCAAGACAGGAATTGGTAACATCTGCTAATTGCAGCTTGAGGTCTCGGATATCAAAGCATTGCTGCTGTGTCCTGCACAGTGTACAGGAAGGACCTTTTATAGTTAACAAACCTGCTCTGAAGAGGGCAGGTAGCCCCTGTCCTCCTCCTCAGGAGCTGAAGGGCAGCCTGCAGCTGAAAGGAGCCCAGAGGTGTGTCCAGTCCTGCCCCTGTGTTCTCTGCCCCGTGTTTTGGGTTCCAGGTGCATTTAGTGCTGCTCAGGTATTGCTCAGTTGTCTCTTGAAAACCAGAGCTCTGCAGGGAGAGGGGAGTGATCTCTGGGGATATTCCCAGTTGCAGGAGGAGGTGTCTGGCTTCTCCCTCCATGGTTTGTGTTCCCAATATCCTGCCCTCACAGTCACACTTGTCCTTTGTCCCACAGTGCCCTGACTCTGCGTGCAAGCAGGACCTGCTGGCGTACCTGCAGCGCATCGCCCTGTACTGCCACCAGCTCAACATCTGCAGCAAGGTGAAGGCTGAAGTGCAGAACCTCGGCGGGGAGCTCGTCGTCTCCGGGGTACGTGTGAGCTCTGACGTGTCTGGCTTTTCCTTCCAGAGGGAACAATTATTCCAAGCTGAGCTTTTGTGTTAAACACTGTAGAATATAGACAAGAGATTTTGGAGCGTTCAGAGTTTTAATGTATGCAGAGTTTATGTTGCTGGCTCGTTGTTCTGGGAAGAAACGCTTGCTGTGAAAATACAGACTTCACATTTCCTTACTGACCGGTGTTTGTAGACAGATTCACTTCACCTCTGCGTAATCTACTGTTTTTCCAGGCTGCTTTTCACTCTTAGTGAGGTTAAATCACTTTAATCAGCACAGCTAAACCTACTCCACATCTCTGCACAGCCTTGGAACACGCTGGGGTCCTGCAATGCTCCAGAGACGTTAATATTTCAGGATAGCTGTGCCCTGAAGAGTGCAGGGATTTTTAGTGGCTGCTCTGGTTTCTGACAGCTGGAAGCTGCCCCAGGCCAGCCTGCTTCCTTATTCCAGCCATTACTTTGCAAATAATTTTTTCACTGTAGTTCATGAAATGCTTCCTCCTAAGAGGAATCTGTATGATGGATATCTGGGAGGAGGGAAGTGGAGCTAAATTCCTAATTTCTCTTGGCATACTCTTCCTTCCCCAGGATAGGCATGTTTGATCACTAGGGCTTTTGCCCAGATATGTCAGGACTGAGGTAGGAGATTTGGAGAAGGGGCAGAAGTGGCTGATAGTCCAGTATTGCTCCTTGAATCCTTGACAGCAAATGGAAAAAAACTTACCACCTTCTGCCATTTTGATATCATAGAACCATGGAATGGTTTGGGTTAGAAGGGACCTTAAGGCTCATCTCGTCCCCCCAACAATGGACAGGGACAACTTCCACTATCCCAGGTTGCTCCAAGCCCTGTCCAACCTGGACACTTCCAGGGATGGGGCAGTCACAGCTTCTCTGGGCAGCCTGTGCCAGTGGTATTTTCCAGTTTCATATTTAAGATGGTTAAACTTCCCAGCACAGGTTTCCCCCACAAAGCAGGTGGAGCTGTGGGACAAGAGCTCTGGATCAGCAGCAGCTGTGGGGGGTCAGCAGGAGCTGCTGCTGGAGCAGAGGAAGCTGAGGTGGGGAAGAACACCCTTGCACAATCTTAGGATGATGGGCTGTGCTGCCCCTCCTGCTGTGCCAGTCCCCTGCTCGTGTTCCCAGCCCCTGGGATCCCGGAGCTGTGATGGAATGTGCTCCTGTGGCTGCTGTTCCGTGCCTGATGTCCTGGGAGCTGGAAGGCTGAAGGCATCGTGCTGTCAGAGAAGTAGAAGTGTCATTATGCAGTAATAAGTATTCCAGGGTTTCACTGCAGTTACTCAGTGTCTCAGGGATTTACATCCCCTCTGCCATAAATTAGTTATATGGACAGCCTGGCATCTGTACTCTGATCTTCTGGTTTTATCCCTTCTCCTTCAGTCTGTCCACTGGGGCTGGATGTTGCCAGCAGGAGTGTTAAGCTTCTGTCAGATAATCAGATGAAGACCTCTTCCAGTCCAGAGACATCACCTGTCTAAGGGTAAAATTGTGTTTAGTGTTCACACCCTGCCCATAGAGCAGAGAGTGCTGTGAGAGCAGAGCCACAGCCCAGGCAGGCAGAGCTCACACTCTGAGCAGTCTGACAATTCATTTAGTAAAGTACCTCCCTGCTCTTGTTGTATTTAATGTGATTCTTCCTGCTGTGGTGATTCATGGAAACAGTCAAGTGCAGTGGAAGTGGTTTCCAGGCTGGGGTGAGGACAGCAGAGCACTCGGGTTTGCTGGAGGGCACAGACCTGACCTGCTGCTGTGGCACTCAGAGCACAGCAGGTGGGAAGGAGGGTGCCCACACCCTGAGAAAAGCCACCACCCCCTGCCCAGATGGGTTTGCTGCTGGACAAGCCATTGCTTCAAGAAGAAACTTTCCCCCAGAAACTTCCTGTCTGGAACAGCAGGATTTAAGTGTGTAGAGGCTGCTGAGCTCTTGTGTAAGCTGAGCTGAGGTGCTGAAACCCTGCCCTGGACCAACCCCTGCTCCAGACTGAACCCTGCTCCACACCAAACCCCTGCCCAGATTGAAACACTGACCCAGACCAAACCCTGCCCCACACCTGACCCTGCCCCAGACCACTTGGCCTTGGCAAGCCAGGGATCCCCCCAGAGCAGGGCACTGGTCACTGGAGAAGGGAGTCCCAGCTGAGGTCACCTCAGTGCTCCTCCCCTCTCTCTTTCACCTGGCCCTGGTTTTGGCATTTGGACCCTGCTGTGCCCTGAAGCTTCAACAAATGCATTTTTTTCCAAATTTTGATGCTCTTGTAAATCAGGAACCAGCTGGGAAAGGGCTCCAGGCCTGGCTGATGATGCACTTGTGTTCCTTCCTTCCCAATACAACTTAATATTCTAGGGCAATTTAAATACTTATTATCAGTGATTAAGATATTACTACAGCTTTATTAATTGCATTAGAGAATAAGCTACTGTTAAAGCTTAGTCACAAAAGCAAACAGCAGAATACAAATCATTCCCATTGCTGTTGATGTGGAAAATGCAGACAGTGGGGCAAACTGTGCTTCAGCCTTGGTGGCACAAGTGAGGTTTGTACCACTGAGTGAAGAAAAATCCTGCCTCAAACTGGGAACCTCAGGTTCCAGATGAAAACCCAGATAAATCAGTTCTCGAGCTCTTTTGCTTTCTCAGCAGTGCCCTGTTCTCTGGAATGCTGTGCTCTGGGAGTCTGAGGTGTGTGACACGTGTGCTCCCGTTGGCAGGTGGACAGTGCCATGTCCCTGATCCAGGCGGCCAAGAACCTGATGAACGCGGTGGTGCAGACGGTGAAGGCGTCCTACGTGGCCTCCACCAAGTACCAGAAGTCCCAGGGCATGGCTTCCCTCAACCTCCCCGCTGTCTCCTGGAAGATGAAGGCTCCTGAGAAGAAACCCCTGGTCAAGAGGGAGAAACAAGATGAAACCCAAACTAAAATCAAGAGGGCGTCCCAGAAGAAGCACGTGAACCCCGTGCAGGCTCTCAGCGAGTTCAAGGCCATGGAGAGTATCTAGAGGAGGCCTCTGGCTTGGGTGTGCTTTTCTCTAGCCCACTACTGCTACTTCCAGAACTCTACTTTTAATACCCTAAGGATTTTTCAGAAACTTACTATTCCTCAAAATGTATTTACTTAATATAATTTTGATAACTTTGTTTAGATTACATGGGGAAATACTCAGATTTCTAAGTCCTATCAGTATATCTTCAGCCTGCAGAAGTGTGTTAATTTAGATGGCTTTTAGATTCCAGGGGTGAATTTCTAGCTGGAAATCGTTTTTTATAATCTTGCTTTAAATGAAATATTCTATAACCAAAGAGGATTTTACAGTAACACTAACGGTTAACACTAATATTGAATCCTGCTACTCAGAGACTCGGTTTATCATGGTGATCAAGAGGGGAATCAAGTCTTTTCACTCAAAAAAATAATTAGTGGAAGTATTGTATGTGTTAGTGTGTATCCCTGTGGTTGGAGTGGAGAGGGAACAAGCTCAGAGGAGTATGAAAGTGCAGCAGGCACTGGCTGTGGGACCACAACTAGAAAACATCTGGAAAAACCATATACCTGTGCCTGGGTTGGGCTTTGCTGGGGACCATGTTTGCAGATGTGCTTGGTGGTGTGTTGGGGATGTGATGCTGCTTCTCCTGGGCTGCCCTGGAGCCCTTTTCCTGACAGGTGGTTCCCATCGGCTGGGGGGTCACTTCTCCCCCCCCCGAGATCCTGGAGCCAATCCTCACAAACACATCCAGTCGTGTGGGCGATCCTTCTGTGTGACACCGGACGGAATTTGAATGCCTGGTTACAAATTACTAATGTATTTTGCTGCGGGACACTAATAAAGTTGCTTTTCCCAGCTGGTGTATTGTGGTGCAGTGAATGGAGCCGGCCCAGCCCACCCCTTGCCCCCCCCCTCGCCATTCAGATGCAAATCAGCTTTGTGCTCATTCCTCATAATTGCTCTGCATCCCGCCTTGGGCTTCCAGAGGCACCCAGGAAATCGTGTTTGCTCAGGCTGCAATTTAGACTGTACATTATTTGTGATAACTATAGCTACAAGGTATAATTTCACTGTCTTATTTAAATTTTATGAATTTCAGCGTGTTTTACATGTCCCAGTCCAGGCCAGTGCTGGAGAAGCGGTGCCTGCTCGGGTCAGCACCATGGTGGCTGTTTCTGTAAAGCCTCCACCAAACTGGAGCAGCCTGGGCTTTAGTTCATGTTTAAACTGCAGCCACATTTTAGAGCTGGGCCTTGGCACTGATACATTATAATTTTATTTATCTCGATCAGTTTATAATTTACTATATCAAGGTTATTGCTGTCATGTTACTGTAATGCTGATCAGAATTAAGCTAAATAGTTCTTGGGATATTTTTGCCAAATTTATTGTGTTTTCAAGCATTTTAGCCCCTTGAGTACAGATATTAAACAGTGGAATTATAGACTAGTTTCCGTACGCCCTTAACAGCTAAACAGGCTCAGAGGGGGAGCTGATGTGCTCCTCCACTGGCATTCGGGGGTTAATGACACAGAGAGGCTCTAGGTCTTGTTTTACAGATAATTATTTGCAGATTTCATACAATTTTTTTTCTCCTGGTATTTACATAATTGTCTTGAAGGCAATGATTAACTGCATTTATACAATATAGGGGGTTTTTTCTCCTGGTATTAATTGTTGTCTTAAAGGCAACATTCCCTGAGCTGTTCAGGGAGTACATCCAGTACCCCCCTTCCTCCCAAAATAGTCTATTAATAAGCTTTAAAAAACAACTCTTACATTAAGGTGCACAGACAAATTTACATGTATTTAGCTTTTAAATAAGTTAGTTTAGTTTATGCTACAAACTTTGAGCATCAAGTTGGCAAGAAATTAAAATACGGTTCCCCCTTTGGGAGAAGTGGTTTGAACACCCGGGGGGGGCAGGACCAGGGGACGGGACGGGGACTGGAGGACAAAAGCCCCGAGTCACACACACGTCTCTTGTACCCAAGAATTGCTCCTCTGGGAATCCCAGAGTTGCCCCTCTAGGAATAGTGTTTGGAGGAGGGCAGGGAAGGGCAGGTGGGTTATCCTGGAGCCCCTCTGGCAGCACCAGCTCCGAGCCCTGCCCGCGGTGCCCGAAGCAGCAGCGGGGCCTCCGGCTCCTTAAGCACCAACCCAAGCCTCAGGCGGGTCAGGAGCTCAAAAATCCACGTAAATCCCCCAATGCCGCCATGTCAGGGAATTCCAGCCCAAACCAACCCCCGTGTCAGGGAATTCCAGCCCAAACCAACCCCCGCGTGGAAGCGGCAGCGGCACCTCGAGGGGGTCCGGCCGCCAGCGGAGCTGTGACTTTATTAGGGAGCCAATTGAAGAGAATTACAGTAATTGCTGCTCGCTGTAATTAAGCGCTGGGGAAGGGCTGTGCAGTCACTCTCGCTGCGGCTGCTGGAGGGAGGACACTCCGCTACCAGGAGGGAGCGAACGCGGCCGTGTGGGGTGGTAAAAGCTGCGAGGTGGGAATGTCCTTTGGCCCCTTCCCCGATGGTGTGCGAGGAGCTGAGCCCCTTTTCCCCTTCCCCAGCCCCTCACGGGGCTCCAGGGGCTGGGGATGGAGGGGACTCGCTGTGGCTTTGGGGAGGGAAGGGCTGTGGGCTCTTCTGACCACCAGCTCGCTGCAGCTGCTCCCCAGGCACCGCCTCAAACACCCCAAAGTACCTGAAGAGGAAGGATTTGGGGATTTTTTTACAGACCTGGCTGTGCAGGGATGCTCGGGAAGATGAACCCACATTAAGTGTATTAGTGAAACCACATTAAATCCCCAGGAGATAGTCTTACTCCAAAATTCAAGTGCTCTTAATTCAATTCCGCGGTGAATCAAGCCGCGCTGAATTTATGCCGCTTTAATTGCGTGTGAAGGTTTCCCCGCCGCGGTTTAATGGTGGTTAATGAATGCCTTTCCCACTCTGTGCTCTCCCTGTGCCCCAAGCGGCTTTGAGAGGGCTCAGGGCGCAGGAGGGGCCCGGGGGATCCCGGGGCAGGACGGGATGGGTGCGGAGCGGGGCACCCTGAGCTGTGTTTTCTAACGCTGGTACTTTCAAAGCAAGCCGAGGCAGCCAAATCTCAAATGTGCAATTAGAGGGGAGGGCAGAGGGGGGGAGGAAGGTTGGGGGGGGGGGGTCAAAACCCCAACAAATGGGTGGGGAAAGGCGAAATCCATTAAGGCACAGCGGATGCTCCAGCGCTGAAGGCTCAGGAAGTTCCTGTGTTTGCGTGTTGGAAGCTGGTGAGTATCCCGGGAGGCACCGCCCGTGGGCTCTGCTCGAGCCTCCTCCCTGCCAGGATCCGGGGAGCTCCGGATCAACCAGCACAACCCTCCTGATGCTCTTGTGGGTGCAAGGGGAAAGAACTGGCTGTTGCTGTCCTGGCCAGGTGTGTGATTCCAGCCCTGACAGGCTGTGTAATGCCTCACTCCCTGCTTGGGGATGGCGGGTGGGGGTGACCCGGTTGGCTCCAAAATCAACAAGTGCCACCTCCTCTGCCCTAGACCTGCAGAGGGAGGGGGTTCAGTGAGCCCTACCCAAGGTCTCCATCTGCCCCAGGACCCCTCCAGCTCTGACTTGCTCCGTGTCTGGGGGAGGCTGCAGGGATTTGGGTCAGTGGGCCGTGAGTCACCGCAGTGGGATGTGCCCCTGACACCCCGTGCCGGGGCAGCACGGCTGGGCTGGCTCTGCACAGGAGCTGGGGCAGGACAGGCTCAGCCCTGTCCCTGTCCCGTCCCGCCCACAAAGCCGAGGGAGGGAGGGCGGCAGCCCTGTCATTGCCCCGGGCTGGGGACCAGCAGCGCCATTTGGGGAGCAAACCCCTCATTAGTGGGGAAACCGGCCTGGGCTGGGATTTATGGACAGGGAAAGCAACCCCGTGCTCGCCTGCACTTCTCCATCACCCCCTGGGGACACACAGCCATGCACACTGGGGAAGGCTGCCCCTTTTTTGGGCTCCAGCTCCAGGCTGCACCTTGGCCACATGGCCCAGGGCACAGCTCTTGGTGCCCTCTAGGACTCTGTGGCTGCCACTGCCTCCCCCAACACTGCCCTGGCTCCACTCCCAGGGCTCCCACTTGGAAGCCCCTGAGACCTGCAGTGGTCTGGGTTGGGGGGAACTTGGGGGCTACAGCCCAGGAGTCCCTCATGGCCACTCCTACACAGAGCAGGGCCACCCATAGTGCCCATCACCTCCAGCTCTGCTGGTCCTGCCTGCATCCTGCCCACCCCTGTGCCGGGAGGGGATGGGCTTTCTCTGCCCTGACTTTAGTGAAGGGGGGCTGCTTTGGTCGGGGAGGCTCAGCAGGCTGGTCCCAGGAGGGAGTGTGTCTGGCTGCTGCGGGGGGACTGCCCTGGGTCTGCATTTGATTTAAGGCTCCTGGTGCTCAGTATTTCCAGGTGATTTGTGTTTATTTGTTGTGTTCAAGCCCCAAAGGGAGCTGCCCTGGGAGCAGGGAGTGCTGGCAGCTGGAGGGGCAGTGACACAGCACAGCCCCAGGCAGCACCCATGGCCACAGGGACCACCCATGGGATGAGGAGAGGGCTGGGGCAGGGAGGTGGGCAGGGGGTCTCACTAATACACAGGCAGCTGGGCCATGGGCGTGCCCTGTGTCCAGCAGCAGGACCCCCACCACGAGCAACTGTGCCAGAAAAGAGCCAAAATGGCTTTTGGCAGCCAAACCCCAATGCCAAGGTCCTGCCAGTGCTGGCTCTTGGGGGTTGGGCAGAGACCCCCACCCATCAGCACAGGGAAGGGACCCCCATGGGGGCAAGGGCTGCAATCCCCCCAGTGCCATTGTGTCCCAAAACACCTCAGCCCCAGGGCCATGGCTGCCACCCCTGTGCCAGGCACAGACTGGCACAGACCAGGAGCACTTGCAGTCCCTGAGCTGCCCAAACTGCCAGACCCCCCTCAGTGAGGGACAGGGGCACTCCCAGCCCCTCACCCCGTCCCCGGGGCACCAGAGGCTCTGGCCAGCAAAGGTGTCACAGCATCCACACCAACGAGATCCTGCTCAAAAACATGGCAGTTTAGAGGCTTTTAGGAATAGAGAGTGGGAGTTTTGGCTTTGGGGGTTGGACAGCCAGGGCTGGTGGTGTTTTTCTCCCTGGCTCAGCCCTTAACCAGGTTTTAGACCATCCCCACCTTGTTAAATCCAGCTGAAACAGCGACGAGGCCAGGCAGGGCCAGAGAAATCCTTGTGCTGATCCCCCGGCTCTTCTGGAGCCCTGCTTCCCCCTGGCATCGCTCCAAGGGCTTAGGTTTCCAGCAGAAAAGCCCCTTCCCATGTTTGTCCTGCCTGTTACCCTCAGATATATGGGGGGGTTTTTAACCTACAAAGTAAAGCCCTGGCATCACAGGCTGGGAAACGCATTTCAGAGAAAAACGAAAAAAATCATTTTTAATACCAGCAAAACAGGCTGAACCAAAAGCCAAGAAGAGAAGGACCAAAAAAAAATCAATAGTTATAATTAGCCCTGATACTTAACAGTGACAAGCGACACGCTGTGCATGGCAGCCAGGAATATTTCAGCATGAAGAAGGGCTGGTGGCCCTGAACCAGCTGCAAGGAGGTGCCTGGCTGGGGTCACAGTGGGGACTCTGGTGGCATTTGGGCACCAAATGCAAAGCCCTGCAAGGCTGTGCCAGCCCCGGCTCAGGGCTGGGGGACAGAGGGACTGGCCGGGCTCGTCTATTAATTTATTTTCCACACATATTTTAGCGCCGGTGCTGCTGCCCCGGGGCCCGGGAGCCGCGGTGGGAGCGGCGGTGAGAGAGATGCCTTTTGTGCCAGAGCTGGAGGGGAACACGGGGATTACAGCTAATCACCTCCTGGCAGCGCTGGAAGCAGACCTGGAAGGGAATACGGGGATTACAGCTCCTCTAATCACCTCCTGGCCGCGCTGGCAGCAGGGTGTGCTCGGATGTCCCCAGGGTGTCCCCCAGCCGCCGGTGCCAGGCGGTCACGGGCAGCTCCGCAGCCGGGACACCCCCGTGCTTGTGCTGCCTCCACCTCGTGTGCTGTTGGGAGGAAACGCTGCTGCCCCAAAAACTGCCCGCAAAGAGGGGCTGGCAGGAGAGCTGCTGGTAACCACCCATGGCAGTAGCCAGCACCTGGCTGCCGTCACATTTCAAGGCTGTGAAATTTGTTTAGAGGGGTTTTTTTACATT
>NW_020884973.1:1642798-1690733 GCF_003945725.1 Corapipo altera
AACAGGCTCCCCCAAACGCCCTCAAATCCCTCCTGCTCCCAGCTCCCTCAGGACATGGGATGTGAGGGGCTTCCCTCCACAGGGGAACAGCAGCTGCACCTCAGCTGGGGACAGTCCCCATGTAGGGCACCTGTCACCTGTGTGGGGCAAGGGAAGGCAAAGGCCTGGTGTGAATGGTCCCAGTGTGCACATGGGGCACACGGCACCAGGAGGGGACAACAAGGTGGAGCTTGAGCTTCTCCCCCCCGTCCCTCTCCCATCCATCAGTGGCCACCACCCAGCCTTCAGAGCCCGTTCCTCCTCCATGCCAGCACCCCAGTGCTGGCCCAGGTCAGGCTGTCCTGGCACAGCCATGGCCAGGGGACACGTGCCCGTCCCCAGGCACAGGGCAGGAGTGTGAGGCTCACTGGGCTCACTGCAGTGTCCAGCCCTGCACAGTTCTCACAGGGGAATTGTGAGAAGTAGAATTCATCACTCTTTATTAAAATAAAACCCAAAGCTTCCCCAGAAAGGGTTTAGAACAAGGAGGGGTTTGGACTGAAAGACCAGGTTGGACAGGGCTCGGAGCAAACTGGGGTAGTGGAAGGTGTTCCTGCCCATGGCAGGAGGTGGAACAAGGTCCCTTCCAACCCAAACCAGTCTGTGATTCTTTAATAATCCTATGCAATTAAACAGACAAAATAATGAATAAATTTAGTTTTCATAACTCTCTGCTGGTTGCAGTGAGGTGGCAGCCAGAGGCTTGGGCAAGACTTTGGATTCTCTTCACCTGAAGATGGATGATGTGGGGAGACAGAATGAACTCAATGAGGACAGGGTGGAACATCCCCAGTGGACCATCCAGCGTGAGAAGCAGCTTAAGGAGGTTCATGGGGGAAGGGACGAGAGTTGAGGAAAGAGAAGCTGCAGCTGGAGGAGGTGTGTGGAGGGAGATGCCCAGCCCAGCACATCATGGAGAGAGTGCTGAACAGCATGGGTGGAAAACCCTTGGCTGGCCAGTCTCGATCCCTTGGGAGCCATCTCCAAAGACAAGAACAACACAAGTGGGGAAGCTCAGTGGTCTGTTGTCGGGCAGGGTGTGCTGCTGAGCAGGAGAGCCCCAGCCATGGCTAGAGCGGCTCTGGGGCTGTGTCACACCAGGGCTGACGGGTGTTCCCCAAACCCTTGGGCTGTGGCTGACCCTGAGCACAGAGGGGCTGGGTGACTGCACTGAGGGGTGGTGGGGCTGGGCCTCAGGGGTGGACATGGCCATGGGACAGTCCTGCTCCAAGCACAGCCTGGATCAGAGCCCTCCAGAGAGCCCCTCCAAGCAGGGCTTTATGGAAACAGTGTCCAGCCCTCCTGAACAAGCACTGAGCAATCCCCATCCCAGTGGTGCTGTCCAAGGGCCACGGTGACTCACACAGGAGCAAACACAGGTCACAGACATGGCAGGTCATCACTGGGCACGGATAAAGGCAGCTCAGAGCTGTGGGAACACACACTTTGTGCAGCAAAGATGCCTCACACAGACAGCCCCACCACATCCCTCAGCCCTTCCCCCCCAAATCCTGCAGGAGGACTGAGAACATGCAGAAGGTGCCATGGTAGGGGCTATGTCAGTTGAGCCTCCACCTTGTTCCCTCCACAGTATGCACCTCCATTTTGGTTACAGTGTTTCTGCTGCTGTGGGAACAACGGCTGCAGGGTGGGAGTGAGACAAACAGGCTCCCCCAAACGCCCTCAAATCCCTCCTGCTCCCAGCTCCCCCAGGACATGGGATGTGAGGGGCTTCCCTCCACAGGGGAACAGCAGCTGCACCTCAGCTGGGGACAGTCCCCATGTAGGGCACCTGTCACCTGTGTGGGGCAAGGGAAGGCAAAGGCCTGGTGTGAATGGTCCCAGTGTGCACATGGGGCACACGGCACCAGGAGGGGACAACAAGGTGGAGCTTGAGCTTCTCCCCCCCGTCCCTCTCCCATCCATCAGTGGCCACCACCCAGCCTTCAGAGCCCGTTCCTCCTCCATGCCACATGGAAAATTACCACACGGAAAATGAGACGTGCCACCCCCAGATGTTTCAGTAACAAAGCTGTTGGCCCAGTGCTGGGATCTCATTTTGTCCAACAGTTTATTCCAAAGTCTGTTTACACCAGTGCCATCCAAACTCACACTGTCACCCTGAATTATCTGGAGTTGAACTGAACCTACAGTTACTTTCACCTTAACTCCTGGATGATGGTGTTTATGGAGCCGAGGAGCTCCCTGAAGTAGCCGTCCTTGTCCCCTTCCCGCTGCTCCTCGGCCGCCAGCTCCTCGTACTCGCTGCGCAGGAGGCCCAGGGTGGTGCCCAGGGCAGGGTCCCCCCGGTAGTGCTCCCTGCAGAAGGCCATCAGCACACCCACCAGCTTAAGGACCTTCTCCCGGGTGTCGTGCTCAGGCATGGCCAGCAGGTTGGGAGCCACTGCACACCAGTCCTGCTCCACCACCGCCGGCACCAGCCTCACCTCCCGGTACTGCTGGATTTTCTCTTCCATCTGCTCTCCGTGCTGTGAGTCCTCAAGCAGCATCTGCGGGAAGTGGTGGAGCACAGATTAATATCCCTGTCAGAGAGAAACTCTCCCAGGAGGTGGAACGTGGTGGCAGAGGAGGATGCACACCTGGTAACACCTGCCTTGGACGGTGACTTGTCACAGAAGACCAAGACGAGGTTGTGTCCTGGTTCCCTGCCACAGGGGCTGGTTGCTCACCCTGGAAAACTCCCAGTGACTGGGGGTTTCTGTGTCCCACGGCCCTGAGAGGACATGCAAAGTGCAGGAAGCTCAGCAGACCTGGAAAGTCTCTGGTCTGCTTTGGGCACCTGCAGCACCTCACAAACATCACCCACCGCTGGGGTCTGTGCTGCTCCCACCACAGACATGGAGATCTCCGTGTCCTCCAGCCACAGCCAGACCTTCCACTCCCAGCCTGGTCCAGAAACACCCCAATACTGTTGGAGCCTGGTCATAAGGATTGACAGGAATGACACACTGGGGACAGTGAGGGACAATGCCAAGGAGACCTCCCCTCTCCTCGTCCCCCAGAGAGCTGCCTGATGAACTGCAGGCAGGATTTGGGGTGACAAGGAAAGAATGTGGCAGAAAAAGGCACTCAGAGCCCCAGTGACTCATGTTTCAGCACCAAGAGCTGCCAAGGTGGTTTATGATTTCCAGCTCAACCCACCCCAAATCTGCCACCCCCACTGGCACCCAGGGCTGTGCCACCTCCCCCATGAAGTGCTGGGATTGATGCACGGAATTCCCAATCCAAAGAACAGTGGAAAATCATTGTTTTAACGTAAACTTGAGAATCTGCTGGGCTGTGCCCTGCCCCAGCCCCACAGAGCCAGGAACAGATGGGGCTGCTGTGGGGGGCTGCCAGAAGATGGGCAGCAGGATCAAATGGGAATGGTTTGAGTCAAAATGCCCACGTCCTCTCCTTTCCCATGGAGCCAACAGGATCATGTTAGAGTCAGCACCTGATAAGATTTCAGACCTGTGAAAATAATTTGCACCTTTACAAAGTCTCCTGGAAAATAACTGATTTAACACAGAGGTGCTGCTCTGTGGTGCCTGCAACCCAGGTATTAGAGCAGCCATAATCCGCAGGGCAAATTGGCCATAAACTGAGCCAGAGTGGATTTAATTCCCATGCTCTGGAGTCAGGGAAACGCACGGACTGAACAACAAGCCATGCCAAGGAAAGATGGGCTTTAAACTGCCATTTACAGCAGTAATCTAGGGTATTTGAAAATAAAACACTGCACGTGGCAGGCTGGGCTCCAGCGAGGGCGGTGCAGCAGGGCAGGGCCTCTCCAGCACACAGGGGCACAGCGGTGCCAGTCGGGCCCTCGGCTCGGGGCTGGACACCAGCAGCTGGACACCACAGCCCAGTGCCCACACTCCCTGATCGTGTCCTTGGTGTTGTGTTATTTAAACACCCTCAGGAGGAAAGGGTGGCAGTGGCTTAAAGAAATGTAAAGGTTTCGGCTCACTCTGGGCTCTCCCAGGCTCTCGAGCCCCGCAGTGGTGGCCAGAGGGGACTCGGCCCCACGGCACCGAGGCAGGGTTGGCCCTCGGTGAGGGGGGCAGGTGGGGACCCCCGTGGCTCCTGTCCCAGCTCCTCACCTTCTCCATGATGAGGTCGTAGAGCAGTGTCACCACACGGATGTGCAGGGTCTCCATCCCCTTCTGCCGGAAGAGGCTCCTGAGCACCTGGAGGCCTCCCAGCTTGAGGAACTGCTGCTGGGCGTAGGGGAAGTGTCTCAGCATGGAGGACAGGGCGAAGAGAGCCTGGTGGAGAGAGAGAGGGCCATCAACACAGCGGGCACGGCCACTGCGTATGGCGTGGCCTCTCTTCACAGCACCCATGGGGACAGCAGCAACACCCCAGCCCACCTGTGCAGAGCTCCCTGGAAAATGCATTCCAATCTCTCCTTGTCGAGGGGGGCATCTCCAACAGTCCCCTTTGCTCCTGATCCCAATCCCCTCCCCAGCACCACGAGGCTGCCCAAGCTTGGGTGACTTGCACCTGAACCCCAGCCTGGGCTGTCACCGTGTTTGGTAGATCAGTAACCCAGAGGGACCCATGACCAGCACCTGAGAGACACAGTGCCATCGCTTCCCACTGCTCTCCCTCTCAGTCCTTGGTACAGAGCCCAGTTATGGGGTTGGGATGGGGTGAGGGGGGTCCAGCACCACTCAGCAGCCTGATCCCTGTGAGATAACTTGGATGCCTGGGGTGATGCCCCTGCACCTACATAGTCAGAGGAGAAGACCATGATGTTCCCCAGTGCCCAGCCCTGGCACAGGGCCTGTCAGGGTGCAGCACCACGTGCCAACAGCCAGCGGCCCAGCACCCCTCGGGCAACGCAGGGTTAGTACCGAGGAGGCAATTAGGAGCCACTCTAATCCCGCTGGATCTCACACTGTCTGGCTCTGACAACCGTGGTGGCAGAGGGGAGGCTGAGCCTGCCCGGGGCAGGGCACAGGGATGCTCATCTGGGCATGTGCCAAGAGCTGAGCCGGCTCCTCCGCACACCGGGCTGGGCCCCGCTCCTGGACAGATCCGAGCTGACAGCCATGTCTTCCCCAGTCCCATTTGTTTCTATTTTCCATTTTTCGAGTTGCCGCTGGTGAATTTGAGATGTTTCTGTCTCCGTTTTTAATCACAGGCCAAAGGACAGGGGAGGGAAGGAAGGAATGCACTTTTGGCCTCGTTGTCGTGCACTGCTGTGAGCACCGGGGCGGAAAAACCACTGGAGCGAGAGCTGGGGACGGCTGCCCTGTGCAGGAAGGGTCTGGGGCACTGACCTGTCCTTGGGATCCTCGCCTGGAGAGAGGCAGGAGACTGTGCACAGCACAGGAACTGGAAATTAAAGGCCTCTGTCCTCCTGAAAAAGGGGGTTCAACCCTTGGAGGGTCTCATAAGGCTACATGTGAGTGTGGACAGCACTGAGCCCATCCCTCTCACTTCTCCAGGGGCTGCCAGTGGGATGGAAAGAATTATTCTGGAGCCAGCACCCAGGGGTTCACAGTGATGCTGGTGAGGGCCCCTGCATGCCCAGCCATCCCTCTCCACCCCAAAACAAGCTCTGGATTGAGCCAGAGGCATTCCTGGAAGGAGTTTCTGAGCATGGAGAATCCTGGGGTGCACTCTAGACAGATTTCCTCATATCCATGGCCAAATGCAATAGGATTCTCCAGCCTCTCCCATGCTTTTTGCTTGATGGAGAATTCTTCCCAGGGACTAAAGGGGAACACGTTTTTGGGAGCTTGTTATAGCCCAGGCAGCACCCGGCGGTGTGAGCGACGTCCCAGACGAACAGAGGAGCTGACGGTGCCCTCACCCTGCCAGACCCCTCACACAGGAGGCCCCTGTGTTAAACAGGGCTGGGGGGAGCAGCCAGGTAACGTTCCAGGGGTGGCATCACATGCTAAAGCGAGGGTAATGGGATCTCATGCTCCAGGGAGTGCAGCAGGAGGCAGGGCGGGAGGGGCAGGAAGCCCCCGGCCCGACGGACAGCGCTGCACATTTGGCTGGGGGCTCTCGGCGCTGCTCGCTTGGCTCCAAAGCCTCTGCCCAAGGCAGGACACGGGGCTGGCTCCAGCAATTAGCTCCTTCCAAACGTCAGCTCCCGTGTTGGTTGGGCTCTGATTGCTCTGCCTGCTGTGGGGACCCTCGCCTGTCCCCCCAGGGGGCTGCACCACCGCACCCTGTCCCTGCGGGCTGTGCCTGTTGTGTGTGCCACTGCTGGCTCTGGGGGCAGACCCACAGCATCAGGGGGCAGCCAGCACTGCTGGGGGTGGGCTGGTACCCAGGGCCACCCTCCTGCACTCCTGGGAGCAAAGCCCACCCAGTTTGGGGAGCAGCATGAGGTCCCACACTCTCCAGATGCCAGTGACTTTCTGAGGAGTGTTTACATGGAGTTCAGCACAAAAACAGCTTTGCCCAGAGGGGCAGCCCCACTCACTCACCTTCTTCCTGACAGCCAGGGGTTGTTCTGTGGCCAGAATAACCAGGAGCTTCTGCAGTGCCCCCCCCTCAATGGCTTCGATCTGGACTTTGGGGTTGCTGCAGGGACAAAAGCAAAAGGCAGGTCACCAACAGAGTAGGGCACGGCAGGGTGGGAGGGAGCCTGCTCCGGCTGTACCAGCCATGGTGTGGCAGCAGGACCAGGGCAGGGACTGTCCCTGTGCTGGCTCTGCTGAGGCCCCTCCAGGTCTGTGTCCAGTTCTGGGCCCTCATGGAAGAGAAACATGGAGGGGCTGGAGTGTGTGCAGGGAAGGGAACGGAGCTGGAGAAGGGGCTGGAGCAGCAGGAGCAGCTGAGGGAGCTGGGGGAGCTCAGCCTGGAGAAAAGGAGGCTCAGGGGGGACCTTCTGGCTCTGCAACTCCCTGACAGGAGGGGGGAGCCGGGGGGGGCCGGGAGGGAACAAGGGACAGGAGGAGAGGGAACGGCCTCCAGCTGTGCCAGGGGAGGGTCAGGTTGGACATCAGGAGGAATTTCTCCCTGGAAAGGATGGTCAGGCATCCAGGGAAGTGGTGGAATCTCCATCCCTGGACGTGTCCAAGGAAGGACTGGCCATGGCACTCAGTGCTCTGGGCTGGGGGACAAGGTGGGGATTGGGCACAGGTTGTACTTGATGATCTGGGAGGTCTTTTCCAACCTCAGTGGTTCTATTCTGTTCTATTTCTAAAACACAGCAGACATGAATGAAGGTCAATCTACCCTGATCCCAAAACAAATCCCCCAGCTCCCACTGATCATGGTTCATGGTTATGGACAAGGTACCCCCTTCTCCAGGTAACCCCTGCACCTCAAACCCAGCACACAACCTAAAATGATGGCAGTGGGGCTGGGAAGAGCCATCCTGGCCACCCATCACAGCCCCACATCCCACCTGGCTTCCCCCACCAAGGAGCCCTCTCCTGTGATTTCCCTCACAACCATTAAATCCTCTCACTCCCCATCACACCCACTCCTCAACAGCTTTTACATTTCAGTTCTTTCTTCCCCCTCTCCTCGCTCGCTGTGAACGTGCTGAGTGATTGAAGTGCTGTGGTGCTGCAGCCCCCTGCCTCCAGCTCACCAGGAGCAAGGTCCTGTTTGCCCCCACCAATTACACCTGATGCCACCACCCACACAACTCCCACAGCACGTGCTTTTCTCCAAGGACTCCAATGGCTAAATCCATCCTTCTGCCTGCAAGGACAAACTGGAATCTCAGCTCTGGATGTGAGCAGCTGCCCAGGGACAGACAGACAGGCAGGCCTTGCCCACCATCTGCACTGCCCTGGGTCCAGCCACACTGCAAACCCACTTCTGGTACATCCTGGGAAGTGAAGGAGAGGTCAGGTGCTACAGGCTCCCTCCTTGGCAGGGCTTTCACAGTCGGAGCACAACACACTGACTGTCTCCATCCCTGATCCCGGGTCTCTCATGCTCCGAGAAACAGCTCCAGCACTTCAGCTTTTGCTCCGCCCTGAAGCAGCAATTGCACAGTGCCCAGACAAAGGTCACCGATGCTGTGACACACCCACAGCTCCCACTGCTCCCAGGGAGCTGCTGGAGCAGCCAGTGCCAAGCCCCTTCCATGAAATGAGAGAGACAGAGGCAGACAGGGTCACAAAGAAACAAAACCAGAGACAAACGGAGCTGGGCAGGGAGCAGCTTGGAGTTAAACCCATGGCTCACACAGCAAAGCACCACACTCATCTCTGTCAGTCAGCCTGCCCTCCCTGCTCCATCCAGGCTTTGCTTCTCGCACCAGGAGGAGCCATCCAGGGCTCTGAGGCAAGTGGGGGTTCCCAGCTGCCACTACCAGGCTGACCTCAGGGCAGGGAAAGGGGGGTTTGTTGAAAGCCACCTTTGATTTCTCCTTCCTCACCCATTTGCTGCAGCAGACATCCAGGCAGAGCCCTGGCACAGGCACCCTGTTGAGGAGGAGCATCTGTGACCTGCACAGACAGGGCAGGAAGAAGAAAGAACAAACCCAGGAGCTCCAGGATGCTCCTGCAGATGCAATTTTCATAGCCCGGTCCTCAGACCCACCCTGTGTGCCAACCCTGCAGCAGCCCCAGCATGCCTGGGAGCAAACCAGCTTCTGCAGTGCCTGGGTCCAGGTGGGATCTCACACACCTACCATGATGTGTTTATCCCCAAACTCCCTGTGCCAGGAGGTGCAGCAGAGTCTCCTCCTGCAGAAACAAGATGTTATTTTTCACCCCAATATGTTGTGTAAGGACCAGCGATGGCATCTCTGATGGCCTGGGCTGGGCTCTGATTTGGGCAGTCAGGAGTAAATGGAGACAAACAGCCCTAAAACCTTCAGCTGCTCCCAGACCACCCCTGGCCCCAAGGCCATTTTCTCCCAGTGACAACTGTTGCTCTCATTCACCTCCAGCCATACCTGCAGGCACAGGGTCAGCCAAAGCTGTCCCCACAGGGACACCCCAGGGACACCCCAGGGACAGTGCTGCAGCCCTGTAGCATCTCATCCACCCCATCCAGCTGTAGCAACTTCTCCCAGGGCAAAGGTGGGATGAGCACACAGGTGGGATGGAGGGCCAACAGCTCCCAGAGCACCCAGTGTGGGCTGAAGACCCATCTCATACACCCCAGCCAGTGGAAAGGGCCTAAGTGTGACCCCACCTCAGAAGAGCCAGAGATAAGGAACATCCAACCTACAGAACTGAACAAATCCTGCACCTCCTTTGGTCCAGACCGATGTATCAGACACATCCAGGGCCTGTGATCCTCTGGGAGCCTGGAGATGCAGCACCAGAAGGCAGCAAGGAACCACAGCAGTGAGAAGTGATACCTGTCCCAAGGTCACTGGAGGTGCCCTGGGCAGGGAGTTGGGCACAGACGGTGCTGGATGGCTGAGGACAGCACAAAACCTCCTCCTGCAGAGGCTGAGCACCACAAGCAGAGCTGTGGGGCTGTGGTCAGAGCCCTGGGCACCTCCAGAGCCGACCCAGTGACTGCAGGAGCCACACAGACACAGCCCTCCCGCTGGGATGAGCTCTGCTGCCCAGCCGGCAGGAGCAGGAAAAAGAGGTTTTTCCAGCAGTGAGTTTTGGTCTCTGCCTTTGTCGAGGTTGTTCTTGTTTCTGTTTGAAGTTCATCTAGGGGAAGTCACAGCTGGGCTTTGCCCAGCACACCATCAGCCACACCACCAGGAGGGTTTTCAATGCCGGGGCTCTATGAGCAGAGGGAATGAGGGGTGAAGAAACCCCACATGCAGTTCCAAACCCCAAGGAGGAGCTGGCAAATCCAACTAATCAGAAAATGCAAGTCCTGGTCGAAAAGCCTGACCAAATTTCACATGCAAGTCACTCTGCACGATGAAGACCAGAGCAAGTGCAGAACAAGCTTGCAGGCAGGAACTCTGTGAGTGTAAGTGCACTGAAGGACAATCTCCTGGGCTGGAGACCTCTTAGTGCCATTCAAGGAGAACAGTAAGTTTGGGATGTCCAAGTTCTTTTGTCACATCTCTCTAAAATAAATAATAAGAACCCTTACAGCAAGGGACATGACTGAAATATTGGTATGCCTTTAATGCTTGGCTAGTCACCTGGAGGATTTGATCTAATTAAAATCTCTGAACCATGGAGCTTTTGGCAAGGAGCAGCTCTGGAAATTAGGGAGCCTTCCTGGCTGGTAGGTGTGCAGCTCTCACTTCTCAATGCTCCTGTTGTTCAATGTCTCTGCTATCAATAGTCCTGGCTTCAAACTAACAAAAAAGCTCCTTTGAAGGTTTGGAAAACTCAGCCCAGATCTGTACAAATTACACTGTCAAGCCCAGGGAAAAGCAGCCTGAACAAAATAAACACAGTGAGACAGACTGTGGAGCGCTCTCATGGGAAATTCAACCTGTTAATCTGCTAATGGATATGGGATGGTGGCACCTGCAACAGAATTTGCTGAAATGGAATTCTGAGGCTGGGACAGGGGTGGAATACAGCCTGCAATGACATCCCATGATGCTGCAGTGATGGCACAGATTTGGATGTGCTCTAAGGATGAGATTAATCACTCTCACCCTGGGTAAGGAACAGCCACAAGGCTACAGGGACTTGACACAAGCACTGTGCTTGGGTTCAAACAGCTTCCCAAGAGAGACCCTGTGTGCTAAACAGCCCTGGTTTGCCCTGGGAGGACCCACCCCAGCTATAGGGTCACACCACATCCCCTCCAGATGTGGCCCTCACTGCACATCCGAGGTCCTTGTGGCTTCCAGGCACGCTGCTCACGTCCATCACAACCATCTCAGTCTGTGGCTGAAGAGGAGCAAACAAGGCTGGGTCAGGCTCATGGGACTGATCCATGCAAGGCACTGCCCGGGCACTGGGGCAGGCTGGGGGTGACAGGCACACTGCTGGTGTTCACGCTGGCCAGGGTGTGTGCAGCAGGGGTGAAGAGCTTGGGAAGAGCAGCAGTAATCTCTACTGCCCACAGCTGACCTCACCATCCTCCCTGAGCAGCTCCTGGGGAAGCTCTGTCCCTTGAGAGGTGGGCTCTGTTCTGTGGTAGGAGTTCCTGAACTCTGTGGGACATGTGCCATCCCTCCCAGACTGAGAGAGAACCCCTGGACAGCCTCAGGCACAGGCCACCAGACTCCCTCAGTACGGACCCTGGAGATGGATACCCCCTTTCCCAGGGTGCAGCCTGGCTTCTGGGGCGGTGACTTTGCAAACACAAATTTAAAGTGCCATTTCATCAGCTCAGCACTTCCCTCTTGGTGGCTGGGGAAGGTGACCTTCGGTTTTCTGCCAGTTCACATCTCCCTGAGTCGGAGTCAGAACTTCCCACAAGGGCTCAGACATTATTACAGTCATGGCTGGTTTGCCAGAGCACCATGAGCCTCAACAGGACACAGAGAGGGAAGCAAAGGCAATAAAATCCAGGGCTGGTGTTCTGGGATCAGCTCTGGGAGTGCAACTGAAACGAAGCTGATGCAGAGCCTGGTTGGTACCAGGTTCTGCCATGGGCAGGGTGTGAAGGCAGAGATGGACCCAGCACCTTCCCCAAGCTGCCAGGCTGGGATGTTTGTGCCCTTCTTCCTTTTTTCTTCCATTAAAGTTCTTTGTGGGAGCAGCAAGACCTCAGGCTGTGGATGACTGGACAGAGGACCCACAAGCAGCACAATGGAGGCTTCCTGGAGGAGAGGTGGTCTCACAGGGTGGGGTCAGAGCCCTCCAAACAGCCTCTGCACCTGCCCCTGGCTTTGGGCTGTTAGGGATCTGCTTGTGGAATGGCTGCCCTTTATCCTTGGATGTTGGTTTGGACATGCTGTGGAGCAGCACTGACACAGGGGACACAGCTGTTGCTCCTGAAAATTCAGCATGGGCTTCTCTGCCATTTTCACTGGCAAATTTTCATGACATGAAGGCAGCTCCCATTTTGCTGAAGAAGGGATTTTTTAAGAGTACTCTCTGTTAAAAGATACCCTTATCCTACTCCTCCTAGGACAACCCCAAGTGCAAAAATTTAGGAGAGAATTTTCAAAGTTTTTCCAGACTGCACATGCGAGGGGTGTGGGAAGACTGAAAAGCAGCAACACAGCCCTGAGGCGACAGCAGCTCTGGAGTTAGGTGGGAACTTACAATACGGCAGCAAAATTAGATTTAAATTAAAAATAAAAAAAAATAAAGCAAGCCAAGTGGTGCAGAGGGACCCGGGGACTCAGAGGCACAGAGCAGGGCAGGCAGGCAAATGCCCTTGTCTCTCTACTGCTCTGGCAAGGACACACACAGAATATTTATTTCATGGCCGGCTTGTTGTAGGAACTGCACAAGACTCTAGGAGAGAAAGGGTCACCTCCTTACCTGGGCATCCTGCTAAAGCCAGGGGGAGAAAGACCAAGGAGAGGTGTGCCTGGGGAGTGCAGTGGACGGGTCAGCCCTGCCTGGCAGGAGCAGGGGCTGAGCACAGCCCTGGCTGGACCATGCCCCATTCACGTGGCCACAGCTGCTGAGCCACGCCAGCATCTCCTCCCCAGGCACAGGCAGGGGAGGCTGCAGAGCTCCTGCTTTGATGAAAGCCCAGCCTGATGGTGGAAAGGCATGATAATCACCGGGCTAGACAGGGCTTAATGGGTCTCTTCTCTCCTCAGAACCAGCGCTCTGCGAGGCCGCATGGGAAATCAAAGCTGGGGATCAAAGTCTGTAAGTCTGTGAAACAGCCTAAAAAATTTAGTGTAGTCTATTTAGCTTGTGCTATAACTTGAGGATCAGAAACAGGCAGTAAGGCAGCCTGGCTTACCTTGCCCTCACCCTGTGTCCATCCCCCTCCCCAGTTTTCAGTCCAAAATCTGTCCATGAAGGAAACAAGAGCACCAACAGGAGTGCTCGGAGTTGAAATGTGCCTTGCCTGGCTCCTGGGGCCTCTCAAAGCCTCACACCTCAGTCACAATTTGACAGGCAATGGAAAAGGTAATTTTTGTGAGTCCTGGAAACCAAAAGCCACACAAGCAGGGTCACACTTGAAAAGGCCACTGACTTCTTCATCCTTCTCTGTATTTGGAGCATTTCTGCTCTTGTAAGCATAGCCCTGTTAAAATTACCTAACAAATAATAGATAGAAAGCTAAAACATACCATTACAATGTCAGTAATTCCAGCCTGAACTAGATCTGTAAGTCTGAGACTCCTAAATAAGGGCAGAAAAGAGGCAGGATGATCAGCAGCTCATTAATACCTGCACGACTGAATTTCAGACTGCAGGTTTAAGAATAAAAAAAAAAGCATTAAAATACTCCAAGTGAGAAGTGACACATGGGGAGAACATGGTTTCCACCTGCCCTCCAAGCACTGGTTATGGCATGAACCATCCCCCCGGGAAATGACCATGGAGCAGGGAGCCCAAACAGCTCCAAATCTGCAGCTTCCTAGGTGTGCACTGGTTAGATACATCTCCTTCCAAACTTCCTATCTTCCTTCTTAAGAGGAGGAAAACTGGGACAACTCAATGTCAACAACCCCGCAGCCCCCTCACCCTCCAAACGACTCCCCAGCTCTGCCAGTAAATGACATTTAAGCGCAGGGCTGGTGAATCCCTCACAAAATACATATTTAACAGAGGCTTTCCACACTGCACAGTCCCATGGTATCAAAAAGGACATTTGCACAAACAATATGAGACATGCAGGATAGTAATAAAATACCCCCAACCCCACCAAGGCTGCCTGGGACTATTTGGAGTGAGAAGGTGGAGGCATGAGGAACAGTCACCCCCGAGGGCTGAATGCAGCAGAACTGGCCTAGAAATCCTCTTCTCCAAGCACCAGCTCAGACCTGAGCTTATCACAGACAAAGGCCTTCAGAGCTCCAACTTAAGGAGATTAAAAACCACCCAGAAAAATGGAGCCCTAAGTAGTTACACCGATCAAAATACAGCGGAAAAGAAAGCAGGGGTGAGGGGGGAAAACCTGACAAAAGGAAAACCAGGTTTCAATGGGCAACACAATGCAACAATTTCATATGAAAGATGTGAAGCATAAAAGAGATGTTAGATGTTCAAAAGCCCAGAATATAGGAGAGATATAAAAAAATCCCCAGAAGATGAAAATCTCCACTTCAATGCAATGCTGCCTTCTCCCTTTCTGCCAAGCCAGGCGCTCCTCACCGGAGCCCGGGAGCAGCAACATCCCTGGGAGAGCAACACGTCTCCCTGTGACATCCTGGATTACAGGGACACACGCACGGGGTTTAATGAGCAATTAGGTTATTGAGTATTTGTTGCTAAGAGGAGAACAGAACTGCAGAGAGAATAAGCTGGAGCTGAGTACGTGATTCTGCGATTTTGATGGGCTGATGTGATACTCAAACCGAGGGAGTGTGAATCATCCAGAGATGCAGGAGCAGCGTGGAAGGCTGCCTGGGAAAAGCTGAGGGAACCTTGGCTTGGCTCTCGTATCTGTGTCCCAGGCAGGAGACAGTCGAGCTTCTTCTGAGCCCTGCAATGCCCTCTCTGAAGGCAGCAAGGCTGACACCCCATTGGACAAGCCCCAAGCTCCATGGGGGGACAGTGACATTGGGTTTAACTGGGAAAACTCTGCTCTCAGCCACACTATGGAAGCGGGAATTATCTTGCACAAGCTCCTGGCCCTTTGCAGTCACAATATTGAGCTGGAAGCACAGAGTGTGATGTGGCTGGGGTTGGGAGGCACTGGGAGCACTGGAGCCACTGGGAGCCCTGTGGGGAGCAGACCCAGCTCACCTGAGCCCAGGCAGGGCAAGGTCAGTGTTCTGGAAACAGGAAAAAAAATCTAGTGAGCTGCAGTGCTGTAACCCAGCTAACAGATGAACAATTGGATTTATACAAAGAGCTGTAAAAGTAAGTAATTAAATAAAAATAGAGAATAGCAGATCTGCTGCAGCAAGACACCTTGCAGGGATGCAGGAAGCCCCCCCCAGCCAGGACCCAGCATTCCAGGTGAGGGATGCAGGACACCAGGCAGCAGAGCTGGGTCACTTGTGTGAGTCAACGAAATCAAGGAGCTGCCCAAAGCACGGCTGCTCCAGAGAGGAGCGATGGGAACACAGGCACTGAGCGTGCAGCAAACCCCCTCCTCTTCCTCACCTCTCCGTGGAGCAGAGTAAGAGAGTGAATACTGACTCTGGTAGTAAAATCTGAGGTGCCAGAACAAAACCAACCACACCAGATTGTTCTGCTGAGCACACACAAACAACAGACTGGCTCTATTTATTAAGAAAAAATGGTCCACAAAAACAGGCACACAACAGCAAAAAAAGCCCAGGCAGGAATCCCACTGCCCCAGCACAAGTGAAGCCCCCAAGGACATTCCCAGAGCCCCTCTCTTCTCCTGGCCCTTGGCTTTGCCAGCTCTGAGCTTCATTTCAGTGCCAGCACATACCCCCATCTCTGTGAACACTGGGCTGGGGTGGGGGGGCTTCTGCACCTGAGGCTCTCAGGGCAGTTGGGGGCTGCAGCTTCAAGAGCCTCAGACACCAGTTTAATCAACAACCCACAAACCATTTTATGATTAAAAAGCAAAGGTTTCTTGGGGTGACTGCCATCACCCTGTAAGCATGGAGCTGGTGCCGAGGGAGCACCACCAAGGTCAGTCCAGCTTCTCCATTGTGATGGTGAAGGATGGGCCTTGCAGGCCACTCTGCAGAGTCTGTCACCCTGATGTGATTTAAGGACTGGGTGACTCCTGTCCCATCTGCAACAGTCATGGGAATTCTCAGCTGAATGACTGATCCTTCCAGGTAGGCACAGGCAAGTGCTCCATGGGGCATGGAGAAGGACATTCCAGGAAATCCCCTCGGTGCTCAATCACCCAAACTGATGCTTTGTTTCTGAGGGTAAATCAACCTTACAACCCTATGTGCCACACTTACAAAACACTCTCTAGGAATTCCTGAAAGCCTGGTGTTTTACTGTAGGTCAGATGCTGAAGGCTGAGCTCTGTTTCATCAGAGGCTGCATTAATAAAAAGTGAGTGATTCTCTCCCAATGCAAGCAGAACTCATTTATTTCTGTGACATTTTACCCACAGCCCTCAAAAATTGTGTTGATTTCTTTTTTTAAAAAAAATCACCACACAGCAAGAAACAAGAACAATACCACAGGATTAATACCATGGCCTTGACCTCACCCTGTTTGCACCCTGTTTTTCACCAGAGCCCCCCTGATTTACAGAGTTTTCAAAGCCCCCCTGATTTACAGACAGGAGAATGCAGCTCTCCCAAGAGCGTCGGCAGCCTTGTCAGGGTGTGAGTGTGAATGCTGGTTCCTGCCTCCCTGCTCCTCCTCTTCCTCACACTGCTTTTCCCTGTACACCTCCAGACTCCTGGCTCCAAAGCTGACCTGGCCCAGGATGGTGGCAGGAACAACCAAGGTCCCACCCAGCTCTTTGCTGCTCTTGCAGGACTCCCAACAAGCCCCTTCTGCCCCTTGCAGTGAGGCAGCTTTGCACAGAAACCTCCCCACGAGTCTGTCCAATCGCTCTGAGCGTAATTCCAGGCATGCAAAGTTACTCAGATATTCCAACAAAAGCTATTCACATGCCTTAGGTGAGATGCAAACACTGCAGAAAGCTGTCTGAAAGCCCCAGAAAAAGCAAGCCTTGGTGTGAAGTGCCGGGCTCCGAACGCTCCAGCTCAGCGAGTGCCGATGTGACACATCCCACTAATAATCCTGAGAGATGCTAAAGGTGCCCTGAGGCTGAGCCCTTCAATTGTTCTTCACTTTATTTGTTTGCTTGCTCATTTGAGCTGATTTTTCTTTAAGACAAGTGCTAATAATATCAAAAACTCAAGCAAGCCTTTCCCTGGCGTGTTCCTGTTGGGAATGCCAGCGGAGCGCAGGCACTCTCCAGCTCTTCCCCGAGACACAAAGCGAAGTGTGAGAACAGGCACTTCACTCCTCTCCCTTGCAGCACATCTTGGCGGAGCTCTGTCCTATTTTAACCCTGCCATCTGCTTCGCAGCTCCGCGTTCCTGCCGTTCCCAGGGAAGGCAGAGCAAATCTTCCCGTCATCTCCCACCCATTTGGCTCCCGGCCCTGCCCTGGAGCACCCCCAGGTGCCACGGCGGAAGGTGTTGCTCCCAAACACTGATCCTCTCATCACCTACGAGCCTCAGCTCACCCCACCCCACTCCTCAGCAGGCAAGGGAAGATGCTGGATCACAGGGGGACTCACCCCCACTGCAGTGTCACTCTTTAAACTCTGGCTCTTCCCAGTCCCATGGGGTTTAACGGTGCAATTGCAGTCATTTTAGTCTATACAAGTAGATTTGTTTCACTGAGTCATGACTCAAAACCAAGACTTTGCTCCATTTACAAAAGCAAATCACCATCTTGCAAATGCCAAGCACAGATTTCTGCTCCAAAAGCGAAGCCTGGGGAACGCTTCCAGCCAGAGAGAGAATGGAAAAGCTGCATCTGCAAAAGCTGGGAAACCTTTTTTTATGTATCTGGTTTTGATAAACAGAGAGGATGACTTGTGGAACACCAGCTCCTGGAGAAACCTGATGCACTCACTCTGCATCAAGCAACTTAATCACGCATTAATAGCGGGGACAGGACCAGGGACTGCGACACTGCAACACAACCCACAGACAATTCCAGCCAGTGCCTGGGTGAGAAGCCCTCGAGGAAAACTTGAGAGTCACAGAAAGAACCAGCAATTCTTTCTGCTTTCTGATTCATCTCTACCCACCCACATGCCACGGCAGAGGAGGCTGGAACTGCTACATTTAGTATGACATTTAAAAATCAAGGTTGTGCTGCTGATGGTCATTAAAAATCCAACAGCATTTTTCAGAAACAAGTGGGTACTCACATCAGTGTCCCTGCCAAGTATCAACACAGCAGTAATTTTTCTAGCAACTTCATTTATAAGATAAAGGAAAATTGCGCCCACCTATAATTACTGTTATTACTGTTGCAGTTGGTTTTTAAACATTCACTATATACCTTTATATTTTCTACATACAAAATAAGATGAAAACATTTCCCCAAACCTTTCTTAGTCAGATTCATCTCTGTTAACATTAGACAGCGACAATTAAAACATCCATCCCAGAGGAGCTTCCTGGGTTCACTCATGTTCCGACCCGTGATCTGCACACCCCTATTCCTGCTCCTGTATTTCCATGGGACTTGCCCTGGTTAACCCAGAAAGGCAAGTCCACTGCCCAAGGCTTTAGGTTCACCCTAAAGGGGGTTGCTCTTCTGAAAAGCATCTGAGGAATTCAAGGTCACCCACAGGGATTTGTCTGGTGGGAGATGGGGCTGCCTCTGACTCCTGTCCTAGCTGGGATGATTTGCCTCTTGGAGGAGTCCCTCTCCCTGTCTGGAGACAGAGTCTGGACAGGTAGCTCAGGTGGACACTTATGTAGGAGAATGTAGGGTGACATGGATCCCACCTTCAGAGACAGTGTGAAGGAAACACATCCAAATGCCTGAATCAAGCTGTCAGAGCTAAAATGATCAATCTAGCTAATAAAATATGGGAGTAACACAAAGAATTCATATGCAAGTATAAGAAATGAAGCCATGGCAGGTACCACAGCTAAACTGGGTGCTCAGGAAGGGCTGGAGCAGGGAGAGGAGCACTTTGAGAAGGGAACATTTTGCATAAAAGATGCAGTGGAATAAAATAATTATGCAAGAAGAAGGGGATTTCAGCAGCGTGTCCTACATCACTGATGGATGGAGAGAGCGGATACCTGGACAAAGAAAGGCGACGTGCTAATTAAGATTTGATGATCCTAAAGGCAAAGAGAAAAAGCCCTCCTCAGCCATCAGGTGGAGGAGGGAGCCCACAGACAGCCTTAGCCTGGCACTGAAATGGTTTGGAAAAGCCTGAAAGATCTTGAGACAAACACCATCTCTGTAAGGCAGAGCATCAAGCAGGTTCTGTGAGGCAGGAGAGAAGGGCTTCATCAGCAGGGTATAGAAAGCTCTGAGAGCTGAGAGTGGTTGTGGAAGCTGAGATGCCTGGATTCGGGAACAGCTTGAATGTGAAGGGTGAAGGAGGAAGCGGGTTCACTTTCAACGCTCCGGAACTGTGGAACTGTGGAAAGACATACGCTCTGCAAATGTTGGTTGTGCTGATCACTTCCCACTGCTAGACTGCACTAGGAGAGCACGGGAAGGTGACACAACCAGGAGTTCACACATGTGCTGCGAAGGCACAGGAGGAGGGAAGACTTGCCAGTAATTGCTGGGATGTAAAACCCCGGGCGATTGCAGCCTCGTAAACAAACCTGGCTCTGCCCTCCCATGGCTCTGATGCCCAGGGGCTCTGCTGAGGGCACAGGGCACACTGACACGTGGTCTGTGGCCCTGGGGGGACGGGGTGCTGTGTCTGCCTTCAGAAGCTGTGGGTGCTTAAGGAAATCACTTCAGAAACCAACAGTCCTAAAGCGATGCTTTCTGCCTGGATGGGTATTTGTGACTCCATGTGGGAGCACCCTGTGCTGGTGCATTTCTGTGCCAATTCCAACAGCTCCACACACAGAGCTGGACTGATCCCAGGCCATTCACACAGGGGAGGTGGCCATGGCACCCAGCTGAGCACACAAACCCTCCGAGATGAAGGTCTGTGCATACTCCTCGCTTGGCCAATCCCTGGAGTGTGACACACTGGGCTCCTTCCCAAGCAGAGCTGCTGCTACCTCCCACTGACAACATCCATCACTGATTTGGGACAGTGACATTGGCATCCACAAACATCCTGCCTGCTCCTGTCCTTACTCACATCCTTCCCTTTCTGCTCCCCCAGCACAAGGACACCAGCTCGCCACCAGGCCAGCTCTGACCTTACCCACAGCTGAGGGTGTCCAGTGGCACCAGCACAGCCAGGGGAGGTGTTCCCATGATGGGCAATGCAGAGGACAGGTCACAGGTATTGTGGGTGATGTGACCCACTGAGCAACTGTTTGGAAACCATTGCCCCATGGAGAATACTCATCACACTGTCCTTCCTCCTTCCCACTCTCTGTCTTTTGTGCAAAAGTAAGAAAAAAAATCTCACAGGATCTCAATGATCATTTTGAAGTTTAGCAATGGATGTCAGCTATTGCATGGATTCACCTCTGCTCTGGAGATAGGCTGAAAGAGATGGGGTGGAGAAGGGAAGGGTCTGGGGAGACCTTAGAGCCCCTTCCAGTGCCTAATGGTGCTCCAAGAGAGCTGGAGAGGGACTTTGGACAAGGGCTTGGAGGGACAGGACAATGGGGAATGGCTGCACACTGCCAGAGGGCAGAGATGGGATATTGGAAAGGAATTCTTCCCTGTGAGGGTGGTGAGGCCCTGGCATAGGTTGCCCAGAGAAGCTGTGGCTGCCCCTGGATCCCTGGAAGTGTCCAAGGTCAGGTTGGACAGGGCTTGGAGCAACCTGGGCTAGTGGAAGGTGCAGGAGGGTGGGTGAAATGGTCTTTGAGGTCTCTTCCAATCCAAACCATTCTGGGATTCTCCTCTTCCAGGAGGGCTCACTGGAAAGCAAGAGTTGGAGACAAACCGATTCTCATGCTGGGAAGTAGGACTTGGACTGGCTTTGTTTAAGTCCATCTTGCAGAATTGTTATGTTTAGTTCAAATTCTCTTTGTTTTGTGTGTGTTCTCTGTGAATTTCCCAAATGCAGCAGGAATCTTCTAGCATGCCTGCCATAGGACGAATCTGGGCAGGTTCCCAGTGCTCAAATGTTGCTCCATGTTTATGTCCTTCACACTGTGCTGTGACAGCGTGTCACATACTGCCTTGGACAATCTGGGTCCACACATTTATGGCCATGGACCTCTGTGTTCCAAGCACAAATTTGGGGACCTACAGCTGACTGTGGTCACTCAGTCCTGAAATGTAGGCCAGAAAGCTACTTTAGTTCTGCTTTTGCTTGTAAATCAGGGGCTTACATATGTAATTGGCCCAATGGTAAGAGCAAACAACAGCAGTGGTAGCACAGTGCCAGCAATTATTCATGCCTATAATAAACGGCTGTAAAATTGAAAGCCAGCCTTTAGAAATCTGGCTCCTCACTGCACAAACAACAAAAACTCATTTGCAGGGCTTGGCCAGGGGAGTTTTTCATTTTGGGGGAGAGATTGAGGTGGGTGAGGATTTATTTTTTCTCTTTTCATTCTGTAAAAACACCACTCGTGCCTATGTTTAGGTGACGGATTATTCTGGCTCCATTTCAGCGTTGGGAATAACCCAGTGACAGGCAGGGTGGACAAGTCTGCCCTGTGTGTTCCGAGAGTAGGTCTCTGGGAACAAGCACAGCTGATCCCGTCCTTTGGCATGTGGGAAACAGTCAGTTGTTTGCAGGCAGTCCTTCCTCCCTGCTCCGTGCTGAGCCAGCAGCGACCCCCAGATGAGCGCCCGCCCCTGGACATGACACACAACCACCGCCCGCTGCTCCGGGCAAACCCCGCGGTGCTGCTCCGTGTGAGAGCAGAGATGCTGAGCCGGGGCCTTGCACAGGTCCTGCCAATTACCAGTGGCATCCTGGCTGATAAATCACTCCTTCAGGTCGAGCTGCAAACAGCAACGCTGCCCCTCTTTGCCCTCCTCAACCAACCGTGGCCGCAACGCCGCCGCTCTGGGGCTCGCGGGTGAAAGGTGTGATGAGATCATTCTTTCTGCTGTGCACATTTCTCACCCACAGCACCAGAGCAACCCCATGAAACTTCTAGCACAGTGCTGAAAATCTTCTCTCGCCAAGCAATGATACAACAGGCAACAGGCAGCAACTGGTGCCCAGGAAGTTCCAGCTGGACATGAGGAAGAACTTCTTTGCTGTGCAGTGATCAAGCACCAAACAGAGACCAGAGGGGGTGTGGAGTCTCCTCACTGGGGATATTTCAGAATCATTTGGCACAATCTTGTGACATGTGCTCTGGGATGACCCTGCTGGAGACCCAGATGACCCACTGTGGTGCCTTCCAACCTGACCAATTCTGTGATTCCTTGATGGCAAAGACCCCACTGGCAACACAAGCCTGGCCACGGGGTGGTCCTCACAAGCCCAGCAGACAGCACCCATCTGAGATTCCTTGAATTCCTTTAACAATTAGCAATGTTGAAAGATGTGGACACCGTGAGCAAAGGGAGTGAGGATGGAGTGACTGTCAGGGAGCAAACCTGCAGCCCAACGTGCTGAAAGGCACCACGCAGCTGTGGGTGACCACCAGCATCCCTTCACACAGCACACTGACATGTCACCCATACCAGTGCCCAAAAAACCAGTGCCTCAAGTCTTCTCCTCAGTCCCTGAGTGAAACACATGGTCACCTATCACCAGATACTACAGAAGCCCTTCCATGCACACCTCCTCACACACCCTTGGCCAAGGGCTTCAGAGGCAGCTCTGCTGGCCTCACGTTCCTGCACCATCATGTTGACCCTCTGCTTCCTTAATATTCACCAGGCAGGGGCAGATTTCTCCCCTTGCAGCAGCAACTTGGAGCACAACAGTAGCAGGACCTGTGACATGCTCCAGACCTCTGAGGTTGGAAGGTCTGAGGCACTGACAGATTTCCTTAACTACAAATCAACCAGTTTATGTTCTCCTCTGGCATTTCTGGTTGATTTCCTCCTGCTTTAAGCAGTGGCAGAGCATGAATGGAAGAGCTCTGTAAGGACTGCTCTCCCTCTCTCTGCTATGGAAACCTTCCCTCTTCAGAAATTTCCCCTAACTACCAAGTTTTAGTATCTTCTGAAGGAAACCACATTCATCACAGTTCAGAAGGGACCTTTTGGCCTAATCCCCACTAGAAAAACTGCCAAAATGATCCTCCCATCACACAATTAGCAGTGACAGAGACTTTGCTATACCGGGCAATGTGGTGCTGCTATGACAACAGGAACGGGAGACTCGTTAAGGGTCTCATCGAGAGGGATAACGAGCAATCACAGCTCAGAGAGAAGGCAGGAATCAATGAGAGCTGTTGATACCAGCACAGTTTGCTGGACTGGGCCAGGTATTCGGTGAGCCCTGAAAGGTTGACTCGGATTGCTATGGCACGGTCGCCGTGAGTACAACTTCTAAGGACAGGCAGATTCCTGGGGAGTAGAGATGAATATTCATGAAGGAACTCAGTTTGGGAGAGGAAATGAATCAAGTGTGACAAATGCCGCCTATTAGGAAAAGAGGGTGGCGTCTATTTTTAGTGGAGTTAAGCAAACATTAAAGCTCACTCTCTAAGAACTCCAAATAATACCACTCCCTGGCTCTGCCTCCCCATTGCCAGATAAGAATTTAGCAGCACGTTCCCAGCAGCCAAAACCCTCTCGCCTCAGCAGAAGTTTTCCGATTTAGCCCCCGTACGTGTTTTATAAAAATACGAGTTTTAATCTCTAATCTGCATAGGAAGATGTGACGGCTTCCACCAGGATTTATTTCTCCCCCTCTTCTCCAGCATCATGAGGCTTGGAGGAACCTTTTTAAGACGGAAGAAAATGCTGCATTCAAATGTCCTAAAAGAGCACTCATGTGGAGCTGTAATCACTTCAGATGCACAGAATTATCAGGAGGAGAAAATTCATCTCACTTAGAATCAAGCCCCAATTTGAAGCAGAAAGGAAGAGGCTTGGTTTGCCACCGTGCCAAGCACTCAGACTTTTCACTGGAGTCAAAGAAGCTACAGCTGCTCCGAGCCATTGAAAATCATGCACAGAATCTCTAGTGAAACTTGTTTGCAGAGGTGACAGCAGGGTGATAAGGATGTTGACTATTCCAAACAGGCCCATTATTTTATATTTTTAGACATACTTAGCATGCCTATTATTATTATTAAACAGAGGTGGAGTATTTACTGCCCTCTTCTCAGAAATCTGTACAAATGCTACTTTTTTGCAGGCTCCTCTTTTCTTCTGGTGAACATTAGAGTTTTCTTCTTTTACTTTTCAGGCTTATAAACATCCAATTAAGTATGACAACAGCGAGAGAAAAGTGCCTAACAAAAATACCACCACCCCACAAAGCTATTTGAGAGGCCTTCATCCCATCACCAGCTCCCCAGCCAAGATTAAGACCAGAGAGTTTGGAGAGCTCTGTCCAGGGTAGTCCCGATGGTGAGCACTTAGAAGGCCCCTGGGCAGGGGAAGAACATGACCCAGGCACGAAGGACCCTCACAGCAAACTCTCCAGGCTCAGTCCAGGTTCTCCTGGTTCCTGCCATGCACCAAGGGCCAACCCTTCAAGGCAAACACCCAAACTCCTCTACCTGCAGCACCACGTGGCTTCTGTCACCTCTCCTGTAGAGCTTCAAACATGGTCTTAAAGATGGCTTACAAAGAAGAAGCTCTTGAGATGAGACATGTCTTTATTGTTGATACCAGTGTCTGGCACCAACCAGGCTGGGTGAAGGTCAAGAGCAGAGAGACACATGGAGCCTTTCCCAGAGCATCCAGACCCTGGGAAATCCTCTGTGACTTGGGGATCAGAGGTGGTGTCCTCTGCTCAGGTTCCCTCTCTGGCCTTTCCCTCCCAATCAAATGTGCCCATGACTCCCCCTCAGCTGTCAGGTTACGAGCAGAGAGGAAGATGCCCACCATTAACAACGTGTGACTTGTTCCTGGGTCCACTGGGGCAACCTGCATCCCCAGCACAGCACATGTGGCTGGGACCCCACCAGGACAAGAGCCAGCACAGGGGGCTCTCCATACATCACCTCCTCGGTGCTTGGCAGTGCCATTTGTCAGGGAAGTTGGGCCGGTGTCCTTCAGAGAGCATCCCCATCCCTCACCACCCCGGCCCTCAGCAACTGTTGCCATGGTTATTACATTGGAGTGCTTTTCATCAAGGAGATGCTGCAACTGCTGAATTGTCTCTTGCAAGAGTTATTTAGGAATAACTAGCTGGTAAGTAGGAATAACAGGTTCAGACTGCCCACAAAAGCCAGCAATCCCAATTATTTTTGTTTTGATCCTGCCTTTCTTTTGGTCTCTGCCAGGTTCAGGTTTAGAGCGGGGGTTAGAGATAAGCAGGAGAGAAGGAACGCTTCCTGAAGGGAAACACGCTGGCTCTGCCAGGAGATTAAAGGTCTCTCCTCACACAAAGCCTCTGCTTTTCAATCACCCGTAAATAGGCTCTAACAAGGCACAGCAATCAACCAGTAACATATATCCTCACCTGCCGGCTTCGGGCGGGGAATGAGATGTATTTCCCAGTTCCATCCTGTTAATTGTTAATCAAGGTATTATGGGCACAGCCCCAAATCCGTTCATCAGTCGAGGGGAGTAACAGATGTCCCAGTGCCATGCTCCTGCCCCGGCAGGTGCCAGCCCACGGCTCTGCCGGGGGTGCCGGTGCTTCGTGGCGAGAGGCGGCCGCGTTCCAGACCCACTTTCAGCATCACAAGGTGTGTGAATAAAGCCGGCTCTGGAGAGCCTGGGCCCTTTTGTTTAGCTCTCATTTAAAGCTCTGGGTAATGAAGGAGCTGCTCTCCCCCCGCCGGCAGGGTCCCACAGCGCAGCCGTTAGGCTTTTAACGACATAAATGCCTTTTTCTGCTCCGTGGTGTCCCTGGCACAGGTTTTGGGTAGGGAGGTGCATACCTCAGACCCGAAGAGCAGTGCAGCTAGAGGAGAGGCACGTGGAGCCCACTGCAGTCTGTGCATCCACTGGCACCAGCGTCACCCAAACCCCAGCCCGTTAGAGTGGAGGGGCTGCCCAAGGCACCAGGACCCTCCCCACAGAGGGATCCTAAAAAGGGGGGAAAGACTTCAGCTTCATTCATAGGAATGAGTCGAAGGACAAGAAGAAATTATTATTTATCAGGCCTAGCATCACCAGCTGGGCCAGGGAGGGGATTGTCCTGCTCTGCTCTGACCTGGGGCAGCCTCACCTCAAGTCCTGGGGACAGTTTTGGGTGCCACAATGTAAGAAGAGTCCAAAGCTGTTGGAGAGTGCCCAAAGAAGGGACATGAGGATGGTGAAGGGCCTGGGAGGGCTTTACGAGGAGCAGCTGAGGGCCCTTGGTGTGTTCAGCTGGAGAGGAGGAGACTGAGGTCAGACCTCACCAGGGTCTGCAGCTCCTCCCGAGGGGCAGCTCCATCTCTGCTCTGTGTGAGCAGGGACAGCACCCAGGGAATGGCTGGAGCTGTGTCAGGGCAGGCTCAGGTTGGATCTCAGCCAAAGGTTCTTCCCCCAGAGGCTGGTTGGGCACTGCCCAGGCTCCCCAGGGCAGTGGGCACAGCCCCAAGGCTGCCAGAGCTCCAGGAGGGTTTGGTCAACACTCTCAGGGACAGGATGGCACTGTTGGGGTGTCCTGGGCAGGGATGGAGTTAGACTTCAATGATCCTCACCTCCCTATCAGTTGTTACTGGGCAGACACCCTGTTAAACCAGTGCTGCAGATCTGCCAAGTGCCTCCATGGCACAGCAGGGCAGGTTTGCCTGGCTCCAGGTGTGAGGTGTGCTTGGCTTATATCTGGAATCAAAATACGCTGAGTTGGAAAGGACACTTGAGTCGCTACTAGGGGACTCAAAGACCCAAACTGGAGCCCCCAGCCTGGTGCAAGGGCTGCTCCCCAGGGCTGAGTTCACCTCCTTGCACCCAGGGCTGGCAGAGAGCTGCAGCCTCCAACACACACCCCCACCACCCCACTTGGCAACACCCATGAGGGATGGGCTCTTCTTGCAAGCAGAGTGCACTTTTGTACCAGCCAAGGCTAAAGACAAAGAAGTGAATGTGGATGATGTGACCCCAGAGAGATCACAATTCAGCCATTCTTGAGGTACCAGAAGAGACACAAGATGACTTCACCAATTCTATTTGAAATAGCTGGATGTAAAGAAATTAAATTTTTCAATTCATTAGTGTGTAACCTAAGAATGAAAAACGTACTTCTAATTCCTGATCTGCTAATCCACAATCCGCTGATCTGCAATCCCCGGAGTCCCCAAGGAAAGGAAAGAAAATCCACAGCAGCTTTATAGTATTTCTCCACAATTTCCTGTCCAGGTCCTGCAGAAAGAGCTCAGGAGCCTTTCTTTCTGTACAGAACACACCTCAACAAACTTGACCATGCTAGTGGGGATCAGGGATAACAAAAATCAAACTGCACTTGTCAGAATGAGTGAACAGGGGATGTTTGGTGAGGTGCTGGGCATGTTACAGGAGTTTGCTCAGCTCCCCATAGATCTGCAGGATCAGGTCATTTCCAGCAGTGCTCCAACTCATCAGGACAATTAGCAAGGTCCCATTCATGTTCTTAACTGGGAAGTGCTGCTATTGTACCACAGGAAGGGACATGTGTCTGTCACCTTCTTCCCAGCTGATGGACCCATGGATGCTGCTTGTTGTCCAGTTTGCTCCAGAAAGACCAGTTCAACACAACCCTGCTCTCAGGGACACACACTTGCCCAGCACACACAGAGCCATGGGCCCTCGGCACCTCTACACCTTAAACCATGATCTCCACAGGCAAACTTCAACTTTCTACACCAAATCCTTCCTCAAATTGTTTTAGACCCCCCTCAGCTCAGGGGGAGGCACCCACAGCCCTCTCTTTGGCAAGTGTGCCCCATGTCAACGCAATCTATGCACAGAGGCAAGATCAGCTGTGAGCACTGAGTGGGAAATTGGGCATCTCCTGGGGCTGCCATCACTGCCCTCACCCACCCCTTTGTACCCTCTCCAAGCAGATGTGCTGACATAGCTCCATAATTGACATGGATTTGCCTTGGCAAAGCATCTTTGCCTTCACTTGGTGCATCTCCCCAGCTCTAGAGCTGCTCAGGACTTGCTGACCATGAAAGCACGGTCATGGTCTGAGCTGTAAAGCCAGTTTGCACGGGAAGGACTTGCTCCCAAAACACAGTGGATTCTGCAACACCTTTTCTTTCTCCTTTCCAGCAGAAATGCTGTAAGTGTCTATGGCTACAGACCCCAGAAACACTCACTAATGCTGAAGCCAGTGCAGATAACACTGCCCAGTATTTCTCCACTACTGCCTTCCCTCTCACAGCCAGGATGGGAAATGCCAGCCCTGAGGAAATCGCACAGGTCGCACGTGGAGCAGGAACTCAGAGCAGAGCCCAAACTCGCAGCCCCCCTACAGCACTTCCACACCTCCACATTCCTGTTCCCAAGTTTTTTGGAGCATTCCCCTCCTCTTAGCTCAGCTCTCCCGGCACAGGGACACAAGAGCCATCATGCACAGCTGTGGGAAGCTCGAGGTAGAAATAGCAGCTCATTACCAACCCACGTCAGCACACCAAGGGCCCCAACACGCCCTCCGTCCCCTCCATCCCACACACCACCCTCACCACCCCCCCCGCTCATCCCTGCCCTCCTCCAGCCACAGGTCCCACCAAGAGGGGACAACCCAGGGCTGGCTCTACCAGGGGACATCTGTGTTTCTCCTCAGCCTGCGCTCGTAGAGGTTCACACCAGCTGAATTGCTGCCCAGGTGCTGACAGGGCAAGACCATGCCCTGACTCCATTGCACTCTTGAAGGTTTCAATTAATCATAAAGCCAATTCCATTTTGGATTCCATCTGTCTTTATTCCTTCAGGGACTAATAATGCCTCACTGTGTGTTTTCACATATTAACTGAACTGAAATTAAGACAGATTTTAATATGAAATGCCTCAGAAGAAAATGCATTTTTTAAAAAGAAATCTCAGAGTCGTTACTGTTCTCAGCTTGGAAAAAGACCTCGTTAAGTAAAAACAGCGGGGTATTAATTTGGAAAACAACTCAAGTGAGTTCCTGCTCGTTCCAAGACATGCAAACAAACTAAAATCATTTTAAGAGGCTTTTATGACAGAGTATGTGTGGAAACGTGACACAACTTGCTTCCACAAGGAGAGGAGGAACATGCAGAGGAGATCAGACACGCTCCTGTGTGCAGCCACCCTGCTGTATCAGGCATGGACCAGAATCCAGAAACCCTCTTCAAGCCTCCCTGTTGCACTGACAGGAATAGATAAAACCCAAGAACCCTCGTGGTTCATTGTGTATGGCAGGTTTGAGCTGCTCAAGGCTTAGGGAAACCTCATTTACATGTCACCCTACCGTTCCCACCTGGGTTCTGTGTTCCCACCTCTGCAATCCAGCCACAGGGGCTTTCCGACCAGCCAGGCCTGCAGGTCTGCTTTAATAAGGCAATTCCTGTGTTGATCTGGTGGTTTATACAAAGCAACAGCCCTAATTATTGATCTCAGCAGACGCAGTTAAGGATTAATGACCTGTCCCTCACGGGGCTGTGCCCATCGTTCCCGGCTGTCGGGGCGGTAGCACCAACGTGTGCCCTCACTCCTCACCCACACAGAGACGTGTCCCACGTGGGACTTCCATGAGACTGATGCAGGCAGGGATGCCCAAAGCACAGGCCAGCTCCAGGATGATTGACAGAAGGGAACAGGTAGGGCTGGGCACCAGTAGGGAATAACAGAGGGAGTCACAGATGTGGAGAGAAGCTCTGTGGGAGGACATTCACCATGACCCACGTATTGCCCGGGCTCCAGCTACACCATCCGACTGTGGGAAGAGCCCTTCCTCTCTCTCATCCCCGACTTTCAGGGCAGTCAGAAACAAAGAGGAGAAACAGTTTGGAAAGGATGGTTGCAAGAAAGTATGCTATGTGCTCCACGCTGAATTCATGAGAGACATGCGTGCCATGTGCTGGAGGGGCACTTCTGATGGAAGCAAAGACACGATCCTTTGATGGCTGCCTTCTGGAACTGGCTGCAGTACCTTGGAAGCTCATTAAATGCAGCAGAAAGGACAAGTGACGTACATCTATTGATGCTCTGAGCAGCAAATTAGTTTTCAAATCTATTCAGGGCTCATGTAGTGGCATCAAGGAGCCAAGGCTCAGTGGGAAGCAGCTGTGACAGCATTCCTCCAGCTGATGTGGTGACTCCAAGCTGTCCCACAGGGAGGGGGCTGCCCACCAACCCAGCAACCTGGGGATGCTGGGTGGCCACAGACAGCTGCCCTGAGCAGCTCAGGGCTCACAGGGCTGCAGAGCCTCTCAGGCAGCCAAGCCAGTGAGTCATGCCCTTCCAAACATGCCAGGCAGCTTCGAGGGCCTCTGATGGACACCTCCTTTCAAGCAGAAAAAAGATCATCTAAAATAAAGGGAGATTAAAACCCAGCTCACAAGAAGACACAGAATGTCAGCACTTCAGGGAAGAGCAAGTAGTTAAGAGTGATGACGAGTTTCTTCAGAAAGAAAATTTCCAGTAAGCTGTTGTTTTCTCTCATCATCCCGTTCAAACACCTGGAGAGCCTTGAAGGGGTGAGGTTGGCAGCAATCTGGTGGAAGGCCTGAGGAACTGTCTTCATGGATGAATAATCACCTGTTTCAATGAATCTTTAAGCACATGAAGAGACAGATGAGAAAAATCTTACTAAAACACTGTAGCAAGAGAAGAGGTATGGTGGAAGGTGACAACCTGGAAACAAGGTCTCTTGCTGAGACTTGGTCCCTCTTCAGTCAGGACAGCCAAGGGCCATCCTTGGATGCCGTGGAAACCTGCATTATTTTGCCTCCTATGAAAGCTCTGCCAGCCTCTCCTCAGCACAATGGGAAGAGTGGAGGAGCAAATATGGCTAAATCCAGAAGACAGCCCACAAGAGGTAAGGGTAGCCCCCCAGCAGCCCTCCAAAAGCCCATTTCTGCCACTGCCATTCAGCCCCAAGCCTGGCTTTGCATTTTGGCTGTGTGCAGCCTGTCAGCAATTAAATCCAACAAAAGCCACAATCAGGAAGGCAGAGGAGGGGGCACACAGCGGGACCTACAGAGGAGGAGATGGGATCTGCATCCTCCCACAGGAGCTCAGACAATAGCTGTAATGGTTGGCTCAGTGCTGTCCACCCCAAACCCTCTGGGAGCAGGTACGTCACCGAGCATCCTGCATTTCCTCTCTCATTGTTCATATCCCATTCTTTGCTTCCTTGTTCTACTCAATGCACTTTCTCTACCTCCCTTCTGAAACACAGGACAATGGGCTGCCACAGCCTCCTGCACACCCTGATTAAAGAGCACAGGCAGATGCCTCCTCTTTGTGGAGCCTTTTGCACCTATTGCTTGGAGGGAAAGCGGAGAATGCACAACATGGGAAAGTCACAGCAGGTCAGGAAAATAATGTGGGTGGTTAGCGAGGAAAACCTTTGAAGCTTGTGAAGCCATTAGCTGAGTGCACAGGCTGCAATAAAAGGATAAACAGAGAACATAGAATCATATGGGTTGGAAAAGACATCTAAGATCATCAGGTCTAACCGTTAATCTCACACCACACTGCTAAACCAGGTCCCTCAGTGCCACATCTGCACATCTTTTAAATCCCTCCAGGGTTGTTCTGGTGCTTGACAACCCAGTGAAGAAACTTTCCCTAATATCCAATCTAAACCTCCCCTGGCACAACTGGAGGCCGTTTCCTCTTGTCCTGCTGCTTGTTCCCTGGGAGCAGAGCCCAACTCCCACCTGGCTCCACCCTCCTGCCAGGGAGTTGGAGAGCAAGTAGGATGAATAAATAGTGGCTGAAGAGACAGAGGAATACATGTTGTGTCCAGCTGTGGAAACAGGTCTGCACTGAGAAATAGCAAGTTTGGGCTGGTTTTTTGTGGCAGAAAGTGATTAAGCAACCAGCCTGACTGTGTATTTTAAATGGAAACCCCCACAATAACTCAAGGCTGCAGCACAGAGCATTTACTAAACACGAGGAGACAGAAACAACATGTTTTATATAATGCATGACCTGGCTGTGATGAGTTCTTCCTGCAGGTTGTGTCACCACCCTCCCTGCTAAGGAGAGGCCACTGCTGAGCTCTGCCAGGGCAGCTTCCCAGTGCTCCTGATCCGATCCCTGCCATGGCCCCAGGCAGCACCAGCGGGTCTGGGGGCTGGGTCTTCAGGGAAGGACACCACACACAGGTCTTGGGACAGCAGGAGCCATCTGTACTGCTGAGGCGGAGCCCTGGGATAACTGGGAGAACCCAATGGATCTCAGTGCTGGGGGAGCCGGGCGGGTCCACTCACTGCCCAGGTGTGATGTGAGGCCAAACACTCCACCTTCATCATCTGCATCCTCACTGCTCAGCCTCTCTGCCCACCTCTCTCGCACCACCTGCCCAACCCAGACCCCCTGGATGCGATCACTCACTCCAGAATTCCCATCCTTTACAGAAAGGACAACATCCTTGGACTAAAACCAGTCCCACAGAGTGAGGCCAAGATGTCCATCCCACCTTGTCAACTCTCCAGCAGTTGCAGGAACCTGGCCTGATTTGGTCACACAAGGACCTGACCCAGCACAGCTGCACCTGCTGCTTCCAGACACCAGCACTTCCCCAGCATTTCAACTCCCCCCAAAACCCAGGGGCAAACCTTCCATTCTAGACTTTTCTCTCCCAGTCTTCCAGAGAGCACAAGGATGGCAGTTTACTCTTTAATTGTTAATTACACTTCCTTGTTAGATTTCAGAGGCTGAAAAATGTTTAGGGATTTATTCTTCTGTGTAATTAACCACAATGATGAAACACTCATTTATACCGCACTGCAGTTTTTGTTAAGGTTATTCATAATGGGGGAAGGCTAAATAGGTTGAGTTCATTATCGTTACAGAAAAAAAATTGAGGTGACCCAATCAAATTAATTTGAAATTAAGTGCAGTGAGGCTGATAACTCCACACAAGTCAGGAGTTCAAATAAAAATAGAAGAGACAACCTACAAAGCAAGAAATTACAAGCGGGCAAGGAGTGGAGCTGGAATTACTGCGAGTGGGACATGGCAAACACATGGTGTGGGCAAACAGGGCCACTGAAAAAATCAGGGAAAATTAATAAAGAGATGGGCAAAGACTGCAGGATGTAAAGGGGAAGCTGGAGGAGGAAGGGATGAAGACGGATTTGAAATAAATGGGTAGGGACAGTGCTTGTTAAGCTAACTAGATTTATTTCTCTGCCCAGAAATTCTTATGTCCTTACAAGACAGCATCGAAGCAAGGTCTTTAATTTTACTTTTCCTGGGTTTATTGCTTGGGCCCTAATGTTATTTAACAGCAGAGAGTGCCAACCAGTTTCATTGCACAGCTGGACCTGGCTCAAAACCATTAAATCTGGTGGAAGCTCTTTCCTCTTGACAGACACATCCTGAAGAAGCTGGTGCTTCTCCAGCAGAGCATGGAAGTCAGGCACCCTGGGAGAATGGACACCACCAAGGTACTGATGGACAGAGCAAGGGGACAGCATTCTCCCATCCTTTTTCCCTAAGAAAAGAAGATGGGAAAGCAGAACTAAAACCACCTGGACCCCACAATGCTGAGCATTGCTGTGACACCCCAGCCCAGCACTGTGCAGGAGGCAACGGAGCCCATCACTTGGGGAGCCTCTTTTGGGCTTCTCTTGAGAAGCAGATACATGGTTTATGCCTCTCCTTCCTTTACCAAAGTGGTGCAAGCTCTCAATGAGCCTCAGAACTGGGTAACACAAATAATGGTTATTGGGATGTTCAGGATGCACATGGACATTGTTTAAGGGGTTTAATCTTCTGGGAAATGGTTAAGACAATCCACCTCTAGACAACTCCTGAGTGCTGCTGCACGATGATGTTTGGAATGAGTTTACTCCTGAGCCTTCATCAAGTCCTGTTTTAGCTCTCAGGGCCAAAGGGAACAGCGAGACCACAGCAGTGCTGGGTTTGTGGGCAGAGGTTGTGCTGGGACTGCCCTGTGCCCTAGGCCTTAGGGCAAACACCAGCTTGGACCATCAGTGTGACATCCTGTCCCCAGCCACCCCATCAGAACAGCACATGGGTTTTTAAAGGACTGGCCAAAACACCATGAGCCTCTCACTGCAGCTGCACAAGGGGTTTTCCTCCCAGCTCCCCACTTTGGTCAGGCCAAAATCTCACCTTCTGCCCTCTCCCAATGAAGTACAAACTGCTTCCCTTTGCCTTGAAGGTCCCACAGCTTAACTTTTCTCCATCCTCACCTCCAACTCACCCCTAAGCGCACGGGGAGCATTTGGGATAAAGCTTCAAGAATGCATTCAACATAAATTATTATTCCCCTTCTAAACGGATTACAAAAATCCTTTTATTACAAAATACTAAAATGGTCAAATTATTGGTGTGGAAAAACGTTTCCTGAAGGTAAAGTTTTTAAAAATGGAGGTTTTAATCACAAGCATAATCCTTTCTGGCTCACATTTCCAGTCTTGTGAAACGTGGAGATACAGATTGCGCAGAGGCCTGGCTGTGCCATGAACAAAGGGAGATGCTGCCTGTAAATAGCTCAGAGGACATCAGAAGACACTTCTCTCATCAGCAATCTTTTTTAGCTTAATATAGCTCCTCTTTGCATAAAACACTGACATTTTTGTAATGTTGGGACCCAATGGTGCGAATGCTGATTGTCATCTGAAGATACTGGAGTGTACCTTCAAAATATGCAAGAACATTTTAGAGACAGTAGTTTCACTTGCCTCCAGAATGCTGTATCTTAATATTTCATACTTATATATATTTAAATGTTAGTACCACAGGATAAATGCTAACATGCTTTTATGCTAATGCAATCACTGGAAATCCAGATAATGTTGTGTATTGGCATACACTGTTAGTGAATTATGGATACCTAAATGTACAACCCCACATGCCTAGCAATTATTTTTGTTAGCACATTTAACTTTTATTTCCAATCAGAGCACTTGAGGATTGTTCAAATGAAGTTTACTTTTGCAAACTGCAGAACAGAAAACATTTTTGTTAAAGGTTTAAAAACAGTAAGACTGTGATGAGGTTTTAGAGTTGCAATAAGGGCACTGCTCAGAGAACTCCACCAGCTGGAACGATGTTTGATTTGGTCACAGACTCAGCGATTCAAACCCAAATGCCTAAAGTGAAGGACGTATAAGAGAAACAAGAGATAAAACCTTGATTTCTTCCCTGTCAGGTCACCATCTCCTGTGGTAGAGGCTCAGAGAGGCAGATATGGATGCTGGGAGGACAGATCCTGGCAGCTGGACCCCAGGACCCTGTGCCCTGAGGCCCAAATCACACTGTGCTGCAGCTGCTTTTCAAGTCTGGTTTAAGCCAAATAAATAGGAGCAATATCACGAAGGAGAAATCCTGAGCTGGCCTTGGTGTGCCTTTTCCTCCTCCTCCTGCCTTTGCTGATCCAAGTCTTGGCCAGCCACCTGGCCTGTTGGCTCAAGATGCTGATCCCCTGGAAAACCCTTTTATCCCAAATGGGCTTTCAGCACAGCCAGACCTGTGAGCCAGGTCCTGGCAGGACTGTGTGCAGGCCAGACCTGGGTGCTGCAGCTCATTGCTCCATCCCTTACCTGCTTCACTACCTGATCAGAGCTAAGGACATTGCAAATCTGGAGAAGTCCTGGGTATTTTTAAGAGTTGAAAAGCTCTGGATGTGACCCAAGCACGTCAGAGATCACTCTATGTCCAGTGGTTTCCTCCTGTGTTAAACACTTGCCTACAGCCAAACTCCCTCCTCCAGCCTGAGCTGTGCCAGGAGTTACTGACCTCCCATGCCAGGCTGTGGAGCTGCTATCATCATGCCATGATTTTCCTCTGGGAATGTTTGCCTGGCTTGGAACCGCTGGCCTGAGCCAGCCTGGCTGAAGAGACCCAGGAGGTGGCCACAGACCCATTTGGTGAGCAGCAGAGCATCACCTCTAGCCCAGGCACAGCTCAGCATCCAGTGCAGGATCTGACACCATCCCCAGGCACACAAGCAGATCATGTCCCTACAGCCCAGTGAACTGTGACACCTCTGGGAATTTACTGGAAAGTCCTACCCCCTAACCAAGGCTCCTAGGAACAGCCATGTGTGAAAGAAATAAACAACAAGCCCTCAGAAAAACACGAGACATCAGGAAATGCTTAATGTGAAGTACCTGAAATGCCCCTGACAGTTTAACTAGAGCATGGAGTAAGCTGAGAAAATGTATGAACAAATAAATTAAGCAGAGAGCACACAGCAGACAAGTTGGCATGTAGGTGTCTATTGAGAAAGCTTAAGGACAGCAAGGGGAAAAAAAGCAAACCCAAGCTCAGGCATAATATTCTTCATATTTTGGAACAGAGCTCTCAGATAATGTACCATCCAAACCACTCAAAATCACCATCTGCCAGAATGTCCTTCAAAGAAAAAAGGTCTAAAAGTTTCTGAAGCAGCAGTTGAGTCATATCAGACAAGAGGCTGTTTCTGTCCAAGGAAAGGCCTTTGCACTCGAGTGAGGAATGCTACACAAAAGCATGACTCTCGTGGCCACTGCTACACGTCATATGATGTGACAATGAATTTTTTTGAGTCTTGAGACCATGACATGTCAGCTACATCTGGAAAGAAGCTCTTTAACAGCTCCTGTTATTTCACAAGTTACCTGCAAAGGTTTCCAGATCCTCTTCATAATCTTCGCTGTATGAAACATAAAATTAAGAGTCTATGTGCAACTGAAGACCCTGAGGAAACCATTCCAATATTGTTTCCAACATTAGGATACACCAGAATATGAAGAGCAGGTCTGTGTTTCTGATGTGTAAGGGCATATCTTATAGTGATCAGTGAGTCAGGCTCTGCTTCAGGCCAGCAGCTGGACCCCTTCCTGGTGTAAATCTGGGTACCTGCTCCTGTCCATGAGGCTGTGTGACCTTACACACACTGAGAGCCAACTGCATCAGACACAAGATTGCCAAAGAAATGTGTGCACCGTGTATTAGACTCAGCTATAAATAATTTATGATGTTGGAAAAGGCAACTATACTTTCAGGTGTGGAAATATGCAGATAAAACAGTCCTGACTTTCAATCTGCACTCTGCACTTCTGAACCTGGAGTTTGGGACCATACAATGCATTTCTAAAGCCTCTGCACCTCTCAATGCACACCCCACAAAGCCCCAAACCCCATAAAACTAAAAGGGTACCTAGCAAATGGAGCCCACATGGCACCACCTGAAGAACTAAATGTGATGTCCCAGCATGAGCCAGACTGGGCTCCTTCCCCTGAACCTGCAATATCCTGCAGGCCAGTCTCCTCCTGACTCACCCTGCTGACCCCATTCCCCTTTGGTGTCAGAGGTACCAGGTCTGTGGGGCTAAAACCCCCCTCCAAAGACCATGGCAGTTGCTATATTTCTGAAGCCAGCATCTTGCTATCCTAAAGCAGCACAGGAAAAAGGAATAGGAGGGAGAAAGGTGGCGGTTGTAACTGCACCCTCCTTCAGATCTCCCCCAAGAGAGGGCTGTCAAGGGGAGAGGAGGGAGGTAGAATTATCCCCCCTTGGACTTTTTACAAACAAAGAGCCTAGGAAAATCAAGAAACAACCATAGATTCAACACCAAATCACTCTGGGTAAGTCTAACGAGCTGGATGAGGATGGACTGAGGAGAAGAGCAGGGTAAGGGGTGTGGTAAGGAAAGGGGAGAAGACAATTTTGGGGGATAAGACAATGTGGTGTGTCACACGCCAAGAGAAGCTCTCAGTATCTGCTCTCAGAAATAAAACAAGAGAGACAAAGAGAGGCACAGAGCCCACCTGGTGTCCCGGGGTGGCCGGGGCTCACCTGGACAGGGCGGCTCCCAGGACAAAGGCAGCGTGTTCCTTCAGCGCCGCCTCGGAGCTGTTCAGCCCCTCGATCACCAGCCGGAGCCCTCCCATGGACAGGAAATCCTTGGCATTGTCCACCTGGGAGAGAGCAGGTCCCCATCAGCACGAACCCCCAGCTCCTGGAGAGCACCTCCCCTCAGAGAGCACAGCATCCCTTCCCTCCTGGTCCAACCAGCACAGTTTCAAAAGCAATTAAAAATTCAGAGGGAGCGGCTGTGGCTGAATTCTGTACAATCCTGCCACGATGTCATGGCTGCAGAGGCACAGTGTCCTGATGGGTGGCTTTGCCACACACAGAAGGCATTGCTGGAAACTCAAATACTTTGATTATAGCTACCAAAACTGTTCCTGACATGAATTCTGGTAACTCAGGTCAAAAATTCGGTACATCTGATCAGAAAACTCCAGCTCTTTGCTCTCTCACCTGAGCAGGTCTTTACTGGGAACCCAGGGAACCCCACGATTGGAAATGCAATTAATTAATTGATGCTGCAATTGTACCACCAGGAGTCAGGGGTGTTTAGGAGCCTATCAGCACCAACAGTACACATTGTGCTGCCTGGGGTGAGGAGCACGGGCAGTTCTGGGAATTTTCCATGAATACCATCAACAACTTCATGTGGGCAAGGAAAGAAAAAGCCAGTCCCTGCTTGGAGGAGCCAGCCAGGAACTTCCCCTCAGGGCAGCCCGAGAAATTATTTTTCTAAAACAAAAAATATTAGACTAACTGCCAGTAAGGAAAAAGTTTACACATTGGTGGGGGATTCATCAGCCTTTGACTCTAACCAGATCTGGGGCTAACCAGGCACAGTCCCAGTGGGTATCTGCTCCTGGAGAGGAGATCAGAAAAGGCTCTGAGTGCTTGCAAACAAAATTTAGAGAAACAGCACAAAGTGCTTCAAGTACAAAATTCAATCCAAAGTCAAATCAATGCATTTTGGTATTCAAGGATTTTTTTTTTTTTTTTTTGCAGTTTAAAAGGGGATCTGATGAACACTCAGAACTGCCTGTGCAAAAAATCAGGGTTAGAAATTCGACATTTCTTCTCCCTGAAAGACAGGGAGAAAACAGCAATCATTGGTGGATGGGAACAGAATATAAAAATGAGTTATCAGCTAGGCAAAGAGACCCCCTGATGGGGTGGGACAGGACAAGTGCCACAAGGCTTGCAGGGTATGTCAGGCTCCAGCACCATGCTCCAGCTGGAACGCTCTTCTGGTGAACCATGACTTCATGCTCAGTGTTATATTTATCCAACCATGTACCTTCACCAAAATTGGCCATAAGTCAGGTATTTTAGGTACCCAAGAGAAGGAAGAAGCTTTATGTCCTACGGGTATGTTATTCCCAACCAAAGCAGGACCTGGGGAGCTCCAGCTCATCTCTGCTCCCCACTGGGACAATACCCACCACTTGCTGTTCCTCTGCAAGGCTGGTCTCTGCAGGTCTGCTGGGGCTGATTCAGGATTTGCAGCAGCTTTTGTATCCTTTCAGATCCCATTCTTTTAACTGTCCCTATAAACCGGGCCTGTCAGAACTCTCACTTTTCTGCAGATCCACCTTTGTCTACAAAGAAATCTATGCAGCAACCTAATTTCAGCTGTCAGTGGGTCCTTTTATTGCTCAGCCTCTGTAGAAACTGTTTTAAGGCTGGAATCGGACGTTGACTTCTGCACAATGGACAGGCAGGAGTTTGCATCCTGCATCAGGTGTGGGAAAACCAACCCCCACTGTAACCTCACCAGCACAGTCCTTCAGACCGGCTCCAGCGCCAGTGAGACACCTCAGCTGCAGAATATAAATTGTGCTGTAGAGCCTGTTTTGAAGATGTGTTTATCTTTTTTAACTGGGGCCTGTTGTGAGAGCTCCTTCCCTCAGCCACCGTTTTAAAACCAACAAAATCCCCAAACTTAACAACTTGAAGGCATTAACCTCTCTGGGGAGCGGCAGATGCTGTGAGGCAGCAGCTCGTGCCTCGCTTCAGTCCACTGGAATCGGCACAGAAGGAAAACCAAAGATCAAAAGAGCTCTTGAGTAAAGTACACAGGCAAAGTGGGAGAGGAGAGGGATGGGAGAAGAGCAAATATGACAGCAGTTATTCAGGGAGCAGCTTTGAATCGGTGGAGAAAGAAAATAGGGAAGGAAGGTGAGAGAGAAAACATTAGGAAACAAGAGCAAGGGAAAGCAGCGTGTCAACTGTAGGAGATGGAGAGGAAATTAGCACTGAGAGATGGTGCAGCATGTCAGAGGAGGGGAGAGAGGAAGATAAGGAGAGTAAATAATTGAGAGAAAGAGGCTGCAATGCCTGAGAACGGGTCTTGGCTCCGCACACGGCTGTGCAAGCACCATGAATGCTGTTTATGAGTTACGCTCTGCCCTCCTCACATTTGCATTTGGTTTTATGCATTACAGATAACTCAGCAAGCCAAACCTTCCTGCCCCTTCTCCAAGATGAGCTCCCGAACATGCCAAGTGGAATCCTGACCGAGGAGAAGCAAACCAGAGCTGGCAACACAAATCTGAGCAAACACAGAGCCCTTGGGCTGACTCTTCAAAAGCAGGGGAGAGCATCTCTCCATGGGCTGGGCACCGGCTGCGGCTCCTTTGCTCCCTGCAGCGCGCTCGGAGCCACACACTGCTTCACATCCCGCTGCTCCGGGGGGCTCATGACCACACCACGGAGCAGGGAGCATCCTGTGCTTGCACACCCTCCAGGGCATGGCATTTTCCACTCGACAGGGCACTCTGTGCCCCGGAGGCAGCAGCAGGATGGCCGGGAGCCAAACAGTTATCAAGAGCCATGGCACGTCACCGTTCAGAGGGAGGATGGGGGAAGCAGGACCAGCAGAGCCGTCACTGGTCCCACATGAGGTGGGAGCTGCCCTGGGCCAGCCACACCTGCAAGGATCCCTGTCCTCCCTCAGCTGGGACTCACTGCAGAGCACTCCTGACAGTTCAGCCCTTCCAGGGTTATGCGGCACAAGCACATTTGGCTGCTGTTCAGTAATTACATTAAGCCAGTGCCGCTAAAGTCAGTCCCAAGCAGAGATAATGCTCTGGACGCATTCAACTGACTGGAAGAAGAAAGAGGAGGAAAAGCCATGCTGGCTTAGAGACAAGTCATATTTCTTATCAGCTTCCTGCCTGATGAGAAGGTGCTGCCCAGCCATCTGCCCCGACAGCGCGGGCACAGAGCAGCGCTGTGATCACGGCACAAAGGAGCCCTCTGTGCTCCCGCCAGCCTCCCTGCCAGTCCCCCTTTCTGACCCCTTTGATGCTGGATGTGGTTCCCTTTGATGCTCCAGTCCCTGCTCCTCTCACCAATCTGAAATTGTTTGCCCCATCCTGTGCTACAACAAGCAGGTGGGATTTTATGCTGGAATAGTGCAGATCCTTACACTGGAATCTGAAGCATCCCAGGGTGTTTGGGGGTGGCTTTTCAGCGAACCCTTAACCAGGCAGGATTAGCCCTGAGTACAAATATGAAGCTCTTTGGGCAACCATTGTTCACACTTATCCTCTGAGTCAGGTGGATGCCACCAGTGAAACAAAAGCAGGGAGAACAAACAGCACAAAAACTTCTGCATGCCCAGGACAGGGATTTAGTGTGAAATTCAGGACAAAGAGCCCTGGAAATAACACTTCTATTAGCTGGCATATGGACTCTCTCTCTCAGCAACACATTCCTTCAGCTATCTCCCCCTTAAGTACCACATTTGGTTTAACAAATGACATTCCAGTGAAAGGGCACCTCCCAAGAGTTGTCCCATTCACACTCTGAAATGACAAAGTGACACTGGAAACTCTCCCGGACCATTCCCAACTATCCCAGTCACTGGGGAGGGAGAAGCCAAGTCCTTTCCCATGAGGCAGAACAGAGCCTCGATGCCCAGACACCCACCTAGGGGTGGCACCAGAGAAGGCACCACGCCCAAGGGAGGAGAGCTCTGTGCCTGCAGCTGTGGCCAAGGAGAGGTAGAAATGTGTCAGCTGAGAGCAGAGCAAGAGAGATCAGAGGGAGGGGGGAAAAGTGTGAGCCCAAATCTGAGGAAGAAAGACTTCAGGAAATATATTCACCCTCACACAGAGCTAATTAGCACAGTGAGGCTCTACATGCCACTGCTTACTCAAGCCAAGACAAAATAGAGGTTTTTAGGTGGTTGTTGCCTACTTGGTTTGAAAACATTCCCTGTGAACTGATATAAGGGCACATACCTGCAACCACGGCAGCTTTCCATGGAAGCAGCAAGAAAATAATTATTTTCTTAGCAGCCACCACTCTACTTACCCAAATATGGCATATAAAACCCCATTTTGCAACATTAAGCAGATAAAAGAAGAAAAAGAGAGGACAAGAAAACCCACCTGAGAACAGACAACAGACCAGGCAGCCCCTAGGAAACTTCTGGCTCCTGGCACAAGCAATGATTAATTCAAACCTGGATATAAAATAAGCCTGCACTAGCCCTCTGCTGTCTGTTATTGTCCCAGGATTATGGTAATTAAGCAATTTGTATTACCTGATACTGATAAGAAAAATAAACCCCCGTTTCTGACACCACATCCCCTGGATTTTACACGGTAGTTACTAATGCATTCTTGTTACCTGGTGAACATAGTATTCGAGATCATAAAGGGCTGCTACTTTTTCATCCAACGTGGAGGCAGAACTGTTGAATTTGCTGATTAATTTAACCATAATTTCATAATCTGTTTCCATCTTCATGTTCAGCTTTTCAAACTCCTCCTTCAGCTGCTCTATGGGCCGGAACTTCTTCCTCACCTCTTCCTCTTGAGCCTTGAAAGCAGGAGGAGGAAACCACATGTGAAGATAGGAGACAAGACAGACACAGAAAGAAATTCCAGCCTCAAATTTACAAGGGGAACCTGGCTGTCCATGCCAATGGGTTTAGTGCTGTGCACCAGAGATGCAGGGGCAGCATTGGAGGGTCCTTCTGAGAAGCCCAGGAACCCAGTTATCTGTGACATACCTGCAGCACCAGTGAGCACCAGGGCTTTGTACACCACTTCTAGGTCTATACACCATTTCTACACCATTTCTACATCTATACACCATTTCTACATCTGTACACCATTTCTATATCCCATGTCCTTCCAGTGCATGGGGCCCAGAGGCAGCATTGCTGTTCTCTGTTTGCCTGCAAGTGGATGTTCTCAAGATCTGACTAGAAAAAGCCCTGAGCAACCTCTCTGATCCCACAGCTGACCCTGCCTGGAGCTGGAGATGGGGCTGGAAAGCTCCAGAGGTCCCATCCAGCCTGAAGTGCCCAGTGACTCCATGCCAGTGACATCAAGCAGATCTGCTCGGACACGGATGAAGATGCTTTTGTCATCCCAACGTTCCAGGATGGTTTTATCTCTCAGGGAAAGGTGCACTCACTGTGGGGACAGAAGCTGTCAGAAAGGGAAGCAGAAGGAGTGGTGATAAGCTGGGGGTAGCTGAAGTGTCAGGCCAGGGGGCTTGGCCAGGGGACAGCCTGTCCTGAGCAGGGCTCATCTCTCTGGTAGTAACAGCACCCCAAGCGCTGCCACAAACCAAGAGAGCTGACAAAAGGCATGTGGTGAGAAGGAAAATGATCTGTCAGAGATCTAGGAGAGCCCCAGAGTCACAGGAGCACTGGTGGCACTGGGACAGGCGGGGACAGAGCCTGGTGCTGCAGGGCATGGATGAAGCAGAGAGGCCAGGCTGGAGCTGGGCTTCCCTAGAGCAGGAGAAAGCCAGAAAGACCCTTTTGAAAGGGATTCATCACAAACACAAATACCAAGCCATGTTTGTACCCTGGAGTGACCCCCAACTGGAGGGTTTCCACGAGCCCCAGTCCCCTGCAAGCACTGCTCTGCTCCTCACACAGTAACAGAAGCCAAGGGCTGGAGCCATCGGGGGAAGTGAGCAATGGAAGTGAAAGCTGTCAGTCTAATGATTGCTGGCCAGTTTACCACAGGTACCACACACAGTGCCACCCCCACCCCAACCACTCCAAACTGCCTTTGCCCGAGCACAGACGGGCACAGGCTCAGTGTAACTGAATTTCCTCTGACACAGTTCCTTCAAGGATGAATTTGCTCCCTGCAGGAGTGACTGTAAATGGAATACTTTAGGTCCATTAGATGTAGCTGCTTTTAGCCCAGTTGATGGGACAAAAGCTATTCTAACAGGGGGTTTAAAATATGGCTTATTTTCATGTAATAGAGCATGGCTAATTTTTGCATTTCAATGATCCTCATTTCCAGCAACAATGAAATAATCTTAGAGCAAATGAAATACTGCCCTGCTGCCTCATAAGGGGAAAGAAGCCTTACTCTGACTTCAAGACTTCAGAGCCTTGAATTCTACTGCAGTTGTCCTTCAACTGAGCCAATACCAAGGCAGCAGGAGCAGTGAAGGCCTAAGGAAATGCTGCTGAGGGGGAGAGGGCAAAGAGGCTGTGACTCCCCTGAGGAGTCACATATCATCCCACCAGTGGCTGGGGACCGTTCCAAGCCTGGAGAGGGCTGAAAGCAGCACTTCTATTCTATTTTACTTTGGATTGGAGCTTGTGTAAGGAAACTTCAGCCTGTGCTTCACCACGGCCTCTTGGGTTTTGCTACCCAGGACATGAGATTGGAAACCTAAAGCAAGGAGAGTAGTAACAGGGAAAGGAACTCCCTTTATAAATACTGTCACACTGCAATCTGGCCACATTGGGGTCTGCAGACATTTTTGTGAATCAAGCAGCAGTTGAATAAATAAATCAGGTTGCCCAGAGAAGCTGTGGCTGCCCCTGGATCCCTGGAAGTGTCCAAGGCCAGGTTGGATGGGGCTTGGAGCAACCTGGGCTAGTGGAAGGTGTCCCTGCCCATGGCAGGGGGTTGGAAAGAGATGATCTTTAAGGTGTCTTCCAACCCAAACCATTCACAGAATTATCAAATCATACAGAAAAGGCAGGGAACTGTATCACTGACAGGTTAGCAATGGTATTTTAGGTTCATATTCACCAGATTAGTTTGCCCAGTATTTTCCCAAGCAATCACTTTAACCATCATATTTCTGCAATGTGTAACACAGGGTGTGTTCACAGCCCTGCATTGCTTTACAAACAGGGAACTCTCTCCTTACCTTCCTTTCTGCCTTCTCACTTTCCTTCATTTTCGCCAAGGCCTTTTTGAGCTCCTGGGACGTGAATGAATTTGCATCGACATCCACCTTGCCCAGTCTTGCAGAAGAAACAAAACAAACCAGAACATGTTTTGAGTAAACAACTGCATCTATACTATTTTCACTGTGACATACTAGCAATGGCTAAGGGCAGGAGGAAAGGGATTAAAAAACCACCACACTCAAGAAAAGATTAGTCTGAGTGCTGCATTCTGTGAGTGGTTTGCACACACCTCACCCTGGCAATCAAGAAAGGCTCTGTAATCAAACCCTCTGATCCAAAATCTAAAGTTCTAACACAATAAAAATAGCTGATTAATTTATGCCTCAGAATTTCATGTTGTAATACAGAAAGCACCCCTGTGACAATAAATCATTGCTAAGGAGTCGCAAGCTTTAACCTGGAGATTTCAGCTGAAGTTCTGATAAGCATCATGAGTCAGGGCAAGGGTAAATCCACACAGAAATCACATAGAAATGCTAAAAACCATGTTGTGGTGCTCATTATGCCTTTCTCATTGGTTCAAGGAGGGTTTATCTGGGCCACAATGACTCTTGCATGGATAAAAAGGAAATCCAGCTGCTGAGGCATCATGAAGATAAAGAGCATCTCCATGCCCTGAGCAGGAGTCAGTGGGAGAGCGAGGAAAGAAGTGGGAAATCCCACACACTTCAGGAAAGAGATTCCCCACAGAAACTAAACCTGTCTTGGTTAGGAGGGTGCCAAGGGGAAAGTCAGCGCCAGTGAAATGTTTAGAACACATTTAACAGCGTGGGTGCAGGAAGGCAGTGTGATCCCTGGAGACCATGGCAGTGTCTGATGGGCCAGGGAAAGCTGGGATCCTGCTCCCAGCTGGAACAGGGCACCTGGCTCAGGTCACACAGCCCCTCACAGCTGTCCCCAGGGGCTGAGCTCAGAAAGCAGCTTCAGACCAACTGCTGCAGATATTACAAAGGACTAAATCTCATTTAAAGAAGCCACACTGCCAATTTAGTTTCGGTGTCGTGGCATGAGAAGCCATGAGGGTGTCTCTGAATGTGCACTGAGGGCACTTCCACTGCCATCCTGAAGGGATCACAAAGGACAGGGCTCCGTTTTGAGCACTGCTGAACTCCTGAATCAGCAATTAAGTCTCAGGAAGAGACAGTAATTGGGTGCACCAGGGAACATAGCCTCTAATAAAAGGCATGAATCCTGCAGCCCACCCACCCTGCTGCACCTCTTGTACCTTTTTCTTCTTCTCTCTTCTCTCGTGTCACTTCTCCCATTTTCACTGTCTGGGAGTTTGGCTTCTCTCTCTCCTGTCTGCAGGTTCAGCCTCACGTGTGACCCTGCAGGAACAGCCTGACCTGCAAACAAAGGTGGGGTTATCTCAGAACATCTGCAATGTTCCAACTTTGTGAGGAATTGGGAGCTGAAGGCACACACTCCTCCCTCAGAGAAAGGGAGAAAAGCCTCATCCTGCACCAGGAGCAGGAGTGGGATGTCCACCACCAAATGCCCTCCCCTCCAGCAGCACCTCTGAACCACAGGTGCTGCTTTACCCTCCCAGATATGCCACCCTGAGCCACCAAACTTCTCTCTGTGCTGCCAGGCTGGCTCTGAGCCACAGTAGAGGTGGAACCCTGAGCCCAGCAGAGCATCAGCTCCCTCCTCCCTCCCACACCAGTTCCTAGGAGAGCACTAAAACTCCACAACAGGAGTGGATTTGGAGACTATATGGAGAAAGGGGAATTGGTTGCTGATTGGGGCATAAAATGCAGCTGCCAAAGGGAAATCAAAGCATCCTGCAGAGTCCAGCCAGGTACTCTGAACATCAAGGCTGGGCTGGGTTGGAAATACTGTATTAAAAGGAATATATGATCACTACTATCTGCCAACAAAAATACACAGAATACATTAAGCTTTGGTTTTAAATACAGAAAAGATGGGGAATTCAGAGTGTTTTTCCTTGGTCACAGTTCACCACAAACACATCCTGGTGGCCAGCCCAGCAATGGGGTGGAGAGAAGGCAATATTTGGTTGCTTCTTCTTGATGGTGCTTCTTCTTTTGATGCAAGAAATCTGCTTGTTTAGGAGAGTGAGGCTGCAGCTGAATGACTGCAGAGATCTCAGCTGTCACAGATGGACAGACAGACACACAGCTGCTCACCTTCCTCCCTCTTGATGAGAAGTCCCTATTCAGCCTTTCCTTTATCTTTTACCTCAAAAGACACCTCAGATAACATAACACAGCATGCAGGAGACAGGGAGCATCTCCCACCAAAGGCAAGTGAAGGCAAGGGTAATTATTTTGTACAATAAATACATGTACTCAAAGACAAAAAGCTCTAGTCTCGGGAACGACCGGATTGATCCCTCCCTCTTCAAGACCAAAGAGACATTTCCCTGATCAAAGGACCTGGTGCTTCCTACACAAGACTGGGATGTTTGTCACAACTCAGACAAAAACATTTCAAAGCCCACAGCAGGTACACATGCATTTAGAAAAACCATAAAAATCCATTTTGGAGGATTTCCAATTACAACAAGGTGCATTTCTGATAGCTCCTCTTTCACTCCACCACATCCGCCCATAGGAAGTTGCATTGGTTGGATATGCAAGGGGACAGATGTGATTATCTTCCCACCTTAAACTATGCAAGGACAGGACAGATATGCCTCCTCCACATCTGAAGTGCTTTCCACTTTTTTTGGACAGATCCAAACCTCCTTCTGTTCCTTTAACTTGTGGCACATGGGAGCTTTAACCCATGTCTATCTAGAGGAGCATCTTCCCACGCTGAAAAGGTGAGTTTTGCAGGAATGGAGGATGGAGGAGCTGTGCCCCTCACAGGTGCTGTAGCTGGGACAGAAAGGAGTTTGTAGGGTGCCCATGAAAAGGACAACACTGCATCTCCTCTCCCTGGTCTAGGAGACACAGAGACAGGGGTCTGCCAGCAAGGAACACACAATAAATGATAACCTGGTCTGGTGGAGAGTGTCCCTGCCGTGGAGGGTGGGATGAGATGAGCTTAAATGTCCCTTCCAACCCAAACTGTTCTGATGTAACACAGGGATGCACGAGGACATGTCCCTCCTCCGCGGACACAAACACCGCCCCGGAGAGAAGGCGAGCTGGGTCCTTCCCCTCCCAGAGCCAGTGGCTTTCCTGGGTCCTTCCCCTCCCAGAGCCAGTGGTTTTCCTGGGTCCT